>NW_028270169.1:79597512-79964768 GCF_037043375.1 Chiloscyllium plagiosum | reverse complement strand
AGCACTTCTGTTCAGGAAGTTCAATAAAAACTGCAGAAACCCGATGTGTCGAGCAGTGTATCTGGAAAGAAAAACAGAGATAATGTTTTAAATATGGAACATTTCTGATGAAGAACTCGAGTTCCAAAGTCTAATCAAATTACCGGCCTGATTTGCAAAATAGGTTTTCTGAACTTTGAGCGAAAAATGTTCCAGCAGGAAAGCATTCGTAACGTAGTCAGCAGGATTCGAACCTACGTGGGGAAACTCGAATGGACTTCGAATCGATCGCCTTAACCACTCGGCCGTGACTACAGACGGCGAAGCTGCGTTGAGCATTGACCAAATCAGCCGTGATCTCATTGAAAGCTGTCGCTGACTTGATGAGCTGAATGCTTCCATCTCCTTTCATACCTTTGCTGTCATTTGTAAGGTGCGAGACACCAATGTAAAAGAAGAAAAGCACAAAGGTAGGCAAAGATATTTGCAGCCAAACTGAGTCAAAATTATTTATTGAAAGGAAAATCACACTTGGCAATTTGCTAGATCTCTTTGCGAACATGACCAGCAGAGGTGAGCCAAGGAGCTATTGATCTGAGTCTTCCTCGACCTGAAGCAAACAAAGGTTAGTGACATATTCATTTCTTTTTCTGGTGAACGAAATGTTCTTTCCTGATGGTTACAATGAAAGAGATAGTTCCCAAAAAAAGACAAAGATTAAGTCGCATCTAGATATATTTCAATGTGACCCGATTCATTTTCAGTCCCTAATTACCCCAGAGATGGAGGGGGTGAGTTACTTTTCTTCACTCTTCAACTCCTCAGCATGGAGGTACAGACATGAAACCGCTAGAGATGGAGTTCTTAAATTGGGTACCAGCGACACTGAAGGAACTAGGCAAAAGTGAGGACTGCAGATGCTGGAAACCAGATTTTAGATCTGAGTGATGCTGGAAAAGCACAGCAGGTCAGGCAGCATCCGAAGAGCAGGAAAGTCGACGTTTCTATTGCCAGTCTTGCTGCGTTCTGCAAACAATTTTCGATTTTGGCTCAGGTTTCCAGCAACTGCAGCTATTTGTTTTATGTTAACCTTCATAATGTTTTGGACAAAACCAATGACCTGCCAGCATCGGAAAATCGGCAGAAGGACTGGTACACCGATATGTTTGCTGAACAATACAACCATTTCATGAGCGGGAATACGATCCAGGCCACGGTGCTGAGAGGACCGAATCCTCACAAGTAAATAACAAGACAAGGCGATAGATACTATCGTATTTGGTGTAAATAAAACACCCTTTCTGAACATTTTCGTTGCAGATTATTTTCGACTTGACTTCGAAGATTTACAAAGTGGGAAAAGGCCATTCCGCCCATGTGCATTGCGGCTAATCAGAGAGCCATCTATTCTAGTCGCAGTTTACAATTTTGGCCCACAGTCTCGTGTGTTCTAATGTTTCCAGGGCAAATGTCAATGAGGTTATCCTATGTTCTTAAATGGCACAATGATGGGGCAGAAGTATGACACTTCCACAAGGTGTTGTAACTCTTTTGAGGAACTCATGCTCATTTTCACCCACAGAGGGAGACACACAGGAAGATACCCACAAACTGACGGAGTTGTCCGTTGTGGAGAGCTGGAATCTGAAACGGACGAAAGGACAGACGCAAGTTTTAAATGCGGAAGCACAGAGGCGACTTCCCGACAGGACTTCACAGGGGAGCGACAACGTAGACCACGGTTAAAGCGAAACCTTCCCCTCGAGCCAGGCAGGACTCGAACCTATAATCTTCTGATTCGAAGTCAGACGTGTTATCCATTACGCTACCGGCCCAAGAGACAGCCCGAGTGTGGGGGGAATGTCGATATGTAATGCCATGGACTTTCACGGAATCAGAATTTAAAAAATGAACAAGCAGCGAAGATAATCACCAACACTGCTTCACTTCGAAATTTCCAATCTGTGAAGCAGTGCCTTTCACTGGCAAAGGAGAAACATTTGTCCTCAGCTGCCTGCTTCAGGGTCGCCTACTTCTCTGCTGGAAGATTCCATCGTTTTATTCACAGTCACGACGCGATTTCATGATCCACTCCAGTGAAAAAGTGTCATGGTATCGTCCAAGCAAGACCCTGCAGAAACTCGGCGAGAGACCTCCGGTCATTTCGAGCTCAGGATGTGGAATTAGACGAGATGCGTGACACCTTTTATTGGCGCCGCCACTTCACTGAAATTAGCGGCTCAAAACGAGCCGTTGTTAGCATCAGCTTGATTTGTACCTTCCTGCAGTGCATTTGCGAAACAACATCAGATAGATCCCATCCGGCCCAGCTGACTTATCTATTTTCACACTCTGCAGTATTTCTAATATCTCTTCCTTGTGAACCTCAATCTCTTCTATTCTAGACGCAAATATCTCTGTATCTTCCTCGCCAACATTTTCAAATTCTATAGCGAACACTGTCGAAAAATATTTGTTTAGTGCTTCCCCATCTCCTCTGACTCCACACACAACTTCCCACTATTATCCTTGATTGTCCCAAATTTAACTTTCGTCATTCTTTTATTCCTGACATTGAAAGCCTTCGGGTTAACCCTGATCCTATCTGCCAACAACTTCTCATGTCTCCTCCTGGCTCTTCTCAGCTCTCTTTTTAGGTCTTTCCTGATATCGTTGGAACCCTCTAACTGAGTTTTCACATTTTTTCCTAACATAAGATTTCTTGTTCTTCTTGACCAGGGATTCCACTTCCGTAGTAAACCATGGCTCACGCGTTCTATATCTTCCTCCCTGTCTGGCAGGTACATACTTATCTAGGACACACAGGAGCTTTTCCTTGATTAAGCTCCACATTTTTAATGTGCTCACCCCCCTGCAGTTTCCTACCCCATTCTACGCTTCCTAAATCTTACCTCAATGCATCGTAATTTCCCTTCCACCAGCTGAAACTTTTGCTCCGTGGAGTACACCTATCCCTTTCCATCACGAAAGTTAACCTGAGAGAATTGTGATCGCTGTCTCCAAAGTGCTCACCTACTTCCATATCTAAAGCCTGGCCAGAATCGTTACCCAGTACTAAATCGAAAGTGGCTTATTCCCTGGAAGGCATGTCTACATAATGTGTCAGGAAGCACTCCTGCACACACTGGACAAAAACTGACCCATCTATAGTACTCGCACTGTAGTGTTCCCAGTCAATATTTTGATATTGTCTTGAGTGTTCCAGAGTTATTCATTGTCCCAGAGTCCAGATGATGTTTGTATTCCTCACGTGCAGGACCGAAAATTCTTTCAATGTCTCAGATCAGTTCCTGTCCCGAGAACATCAGAGTCAATATCTCGTCCTCTCCTCGGACCGACAGTTTATACTTCTTCATTCTCCTCTGATTCCATTTCCCAAAGAGTTTCTCAAGATTTCCAAAGCTGGAGTCTAAATTATATGGTTTGCTTCCTAAACATTTTTCCAACTGCCAATTGACAATATTTTCACAGTACCTCTTCACAATCCTCTGGTTTGCACCATGTCCAGGGATGAGAAGTCCCGTTTGGTGGAGAGATTCCCGAGGCTGGTGAGTTTCACTTTGGAACAAAGATGGTTAAGTAGCAATTTTCTGCAGTTGTTTGTAATGATGGGAGAGGGAGCGGTGGGCAATGAGCAATTTGACGAGCAGGAGGAAGTGTTGCCACTGACCCGAGTCAGAGAACAGTGGACAGGGATTAAAGGAATCTAATGAAAAGCAGCACTTCTGCTCAGGACGTTCAATAACAGCTGCAGAAACCCGATGTGTCGAGCAGTGTATCTGGAAAGAGAAACAGAGATAATGTTTTAAATATCGAACATTTCTGATGAAGAACTCGAGTTTCCCAAGTCTAATGAAATTCCCAGCCTGGTTTGCAAAATAGGTTTTCTGAACTTTGAGCGAAAAATGTTGCAGCAGGAATGCATTTATAACGGAGTCAGTAGGATCAGAACCTACGTGGGAGTACGCCAAAGGATTTCCAATCCATCGCCTTAACCACCCGGCCATGACAACAGACCGAGAGGTGCTGTTGAGCATTGAGCAAATCAGCCGTGATCGCATTGAAACCTACCGCTGACTTGATGAGTAAAATGCTTCCATCTCCTTTCATACCTATGCAGTCAGTTGTAAGGTGCGAGACACCAATGTAAAAGAAATAAAGCACAAAGGTAGGAAAAGATATTTGCAGCCAAACTGAGTCAAAATTATTTATTGAAAGGAAAATCACACTTGGCAATTTGCTAGATCTCTTTGCGAACATGACCAGCAGAGCAAATCAAGGGAGCAATTGATCTGAGTGTTTGTGGACCTGAAACAAACAAAGGTTAGTGACATATTCATTTATTTTTCTAGCGAACGAAATGGTCTTTCCTGATGGTTACAATGAAATAAATGGTTCACAATAAAAGACAGAGATTAAGTCGCATGTAGATACATTTCAATGTGATACAATTCACTTTCAGTCCCTAATTACCCCAGAGATGGAGGGGGTGAGTTGCTTTTCTTCACGCTTCAACTCCTCAGCATGGAGGTACAGACATGAAACCGCTAGAGATGGAGTTTGCGTTCCGCAAACAATTTTCGTTTTTGGCTCAGATTTCCAGAAACTGCACCTATTTGTTTTATGTTAACCTTCATAATGTTTTGGGCAGAACCCGTGACTTGCCAGCATCGTAAAATCGGCAGAAGTACTCGTACACCGATATGTTTGCTGAACAGTACAACCATTCCATGGGCGGGAATACGATCCGGGTCACGGTGCTGAGAGCACCGAATCCTCACAAGTAAATAACAAGACAAGGCGATAGATACTATTGTATTTGGTTTAAATAAAACACCCTTTCTGAACATTTTCGTTGCAGATTATTTTCGACTTGTCTTCGAAGATTTACAAAGTGGGAAAAGGCCATTCCTCCCATTGTGCATTGCGGCTAATCAGAGAGCCATCTATTCTACTCGCAGTTTCCAACTTTGTCCCAAAGTTTGGTCATGGTGTCATGCAGAAACTCAGCGAGTTCACTCAGGCATTTTTGTGTGTGCAGAATGATTTGCCACATTTAAGGCAAGTTCAATGGCATCCGAATGGGTATATAGACAGGAAGCGTTCGGAGAGATAAGGAACACATTTTGGCAAATATGGTTCAATTAATTTCGGTTATCTGTGCAGCAGGGACAGGTTCGATAGTAGGGTCTCTTTCCGTGCTGGGCAACTTTGATGTGCTCCCGCAGCTGACACCAGTTTTAATGGACCATTTGCAAAAAAATGCACTCTGTTTGTTACGCAGTCAGCGCGTTTGCCTATATTCCTGGAGCGTGGATGGGACGAGTTGACCCAGCGATGAGGGTCTTTCCGGACTTTTGCTTCCAATGACCATTCGTTTGGCACCTTCCCAACTTTGCCATCAAAGAGTTTGGCTGAAAAATAATACCGCACGGATAATGTTACCCCCCTCAGCTCTCCAACGAATCCAGAAACTGACAGCTCTTCTTGTGGAACAGAAGCAAAACATAGAGGGTGGACCATTGTCAGACACACCGAAGCATGCATGCGGCCTTTGTTTCAGTGCAATCCGATTATGTCATGAACTGCTCAGAGAAACGGCAGCGAGGCAATTCAGGACATACTGGAGATTTAGTGCATTGCCAAGTCACAGGAAGTGCTCAATAAACATAAAACAAAACGGAACAGCAATAACCCATGAAAAATGAAGTTTACCAATTGCACTCGTGATGAAATTAGGTCAATAATGCGCTGATGACTCCATCTAATCGAGAGGACCAATCACCAGCCCCCTTCACCAGGACAGTAATGAAGGAAATGAGAGAAATACAAACTACATTTCTCATCGCGATTGCCAACCTTTTCGCCACTGCAACAAGAAATACGGCGAGCAGGTGCAATGCAGAATCTGGTTTCATATCAGCAATGAAATAGTAATATCCATTTATTTTCAGTGAAAACAGTGAACAAAGGAAATTGTTTGAAATATGAATACCCAGCGCAGGCTACTTGGTTCCCCGATTACACTGCTGCACAGACTTTCATATTCAAAGAGAGTGTTTGTGGCTGTCCATATGACAATGGAAATTGTTGCACTCGCTCTCACTGCCATTATTGATCGTGTTGGGTTTGGCGTCCTCACCTTGCACGCGGGAGTTCAGTGTAAAATTTTCTGCTGTGAAAAATCGGAGTGCTTTGGAGCAGAAAGATGCGAAGCTCGTGTGCTTCATGGAGATGTTGTTGGAATGTTTAGCGGTGCTGGGAAGTGGGATCCTCACAGTTCTGGGTAACATCCTCAGGGTTGCAGAGCCTGTTGTGAAGCCTACTGTCCTGTGGCGTTTGGAATTGATTTAGTTTCATTGCCGCTGGGTCCGGTTGTTGGTGTTGCAGATTGGATCCTGATCAATGTGTTTAATGATGGAATCCATGGATGGGTGCCCTGCTTCTAGAAAATCTCTGGCTGCCTTCTGATTGCCATGTTCTATTACTGTTGTGCTGCTCGAGAGGATGCTTGCTGTCTGTACGTATAGCTACTCGGGACAGCTGGCCGTGGCAATTACTGACGGCCACACAAATTCTTTGCCAAGAATATGTATCCCACAACTGCATTCCCAGATGTCTGGCACACTAAATTGTCAACTAGGATATGCCATAAAGCAATTGAAACACCATGCTTCCCTTTATTAAAATAAATTTCTGGAAACTGATAGCCAGAATCCTCTGAACACACGGATTTAGGACAGCACGTAACCCAACAGCCTCGCTGAGGGAAAGCTCACCAGAAAACAATATCCAATGCCCAACTTGAGCAGGACAAATGTGGTTGTCAAGATTCCACGCAGGGACTGCACGAAACACTATATCGGAGAAACTGTCGGACAACTAGCGAGCTGCAATCATGAACTTCGGCCAGCCCGTTATACGCCACGGGCAGATGTTCTTGTAGTTGTATGTAGGGCATTGAGTATTTCTGATTCAGGGGCTCGGACCGTCTGCAGCATTGGTTAATTCCTTGTGTTGTAATTACTGTTGGAACATATGTAAAACTCGATTGCGCATTGAGATGTACATCCAAAATATTAGCCGAGAGAAGGAATTTGTTGGTTTTTCTGGTGCTGTTCCTGTCATGCCCTCTGAAACTGGACTTATTGTGTGCTTCCTGACGGTTCGGTGCATGCTTCCGTGATCGTATTTTGGACAGAAACCTGCGTTTTAGCTTCAATAACGTGCGTCTGCAAACCTGGTACACCTCCCTGTATTTTGTTATCTCTTATTGTGTGCAATTGCAACCCGACAAATTATTAATTTACATTGGAAGGTGACAAGCGGAGGCGTGTGAAATGCCAAGGTATTAGTGACATTTATCAATTGGTTGCATATTACTTTGATTCAGGAGATAAGGATGTAAAACGTGTTTGTGTAGAAATGAGGACCAGTGAGGAAAGAAGTCATCCGCAGGTGTAGTTTCCAAGTGCACTCGCAGTAACCACTACGTACAGAAAAAAATACTACATGCGAGTGATAAAAGATGGCAATAGTTACGGGTGATCTTAGTTTCCCATCTCCCACTCACGGTTCAATGGTAAAAAAAAGTTTGGATGACAATAATCAATAAATCATATCTGTCCCAGAGAACAACGCGAGCCATATTTTGGTCATCGATTAGTTTACAGCTGACTTAGTCTCTGTCTTTTCTTGGAAACCATCTCCTTTGTTGTGACCATCAGGAAAGATATTACTTTTGACATAAAGAAAATGAATATTATGTCACTAATCTTTGTTTGTTTCATGCCCAAGTACAATCAGACGACCTTGATCAACTCTGTTCGTCATGCTAGCAAAGAAATCTGGAAACATGCCAAGTGTGATTTTTCGCTCAGTAACTAATTTTGATTCAGTTTGATTTAAACCATCTCTCCCTAAAGTTGTGCTTTTTTTCTTTTAAAATGGTGTCCGGTATCTTCCAAATGCCGGCAAAGATATCAGAGCAGATGGAAGCAATTTAGCCTATCAAGTCTGCGACAACATTCAATGAGATCATGGCTGATTTGGTTAATTCTCAACGCCCGTTTTTATCCTCATCTGCGTGATGCTCCATGTCTGTCTATCACAGCCTTGAATACACCTCGCCTTCACAGCCCTCTGTTGTTAGGAAACCCACAGATTTGCTACCCTCTGAAAGAGTGAATATCCTCCTTATCATTTTCTTAAATGTTTGATCCCTTCAGCTGTGAGAACGCACTCTCGTCCCAATTTCTCGGGGGTGTACATCAGAGCAGAATAAGCCCCTGAAGGTAGGTCTGCATTCTCCACTGCCGCTCCGTATATTTGAAACATTTTCATATTTTGACCTCTGATTAAAAATAGTAGACCTAATTTGCACATCAGATTTGCCAGTGGTGAATTTTTTTCAAGAAGACTTCAATGAGCGTAATTCTACTGGCAGTGAATAGGGCCAGACAAATTAGATTACTTACAGTGGGGAAACAGGCCCTTCGGGCCAATAAGTCCACACCGCCGCGCCACCCACCCATACATTTACCCCTTACTTAACACTACGGGCAATTTAGCATGGCCAATTCGCCTGACCTGACCATCTTTGGACTGTGGGAGGAAACCCGAGCATCCGGAGGAAACACACGCAGAGCGTGCAAACTTCACACAGTCAGTCGCCCGAGGCGGGAATTGAACGCGGGTCTCTGGCGCTATCAGCCAGCAGTGTTAACCACTGTGTCACCGTGCCGCCCCAATGCAAGGGCATTTTTCTTTCACGATCCAGTGCTGTGTTTATTCACCTCTCTGCGCATGAAAATGGATCCGACCCATCAACTTTATCTCTCATCAATATGTGTGTAATTCAAATTGATGCGGCCATGACTACATGCACGCAATGCTGTCTTAGTATGTCTTATGTCATGGAAAGTTCCAACCTGAAACACCAGGATTTGGCTTTTCATGGCACCCCAGCATCCTCCTCCTTTCGAAAGCAAGAGAGTCTGACAGCGAATACTGGGGTACCAGGAAAAGCCAAATCCTGGTGTTTCAGGTTGGAACTCTCCGTTACACAAGACATACTAAGACAGCATTGCACGCGTGTAGTCATAGCCGCGTGATACACGTGATGGATTAGAAATCCATTGGGGCTTCCCTCCACAGGTTCGAATTCTGCTGGCTCCGTTTTTGGTGATGTAATGCAGGACGAGTTTTCACTCACAGTTCAGAAATCTCGTCTCAACAAACAAGACCAGTCAGTTGATTAGACTGAGCAAACTCAAGTTATTAATCAAAAATGCAACACACTTAAAACATTATCTCCGTTTCTCTTTTCACAGTTACTGCCAAACCCATCGAGATTTTGCAGTATTCTTTGAATGTACTGTGCAGAAGTGCTGCTTTTGAATAGATTCCTTTTACCCCAGTCCTCCGTTCACTAACTCTGGTTAGTGGCAACACTTCACCCCCGCTCGTCGAAGAACCAATCCCCACCATTAATTTTCCCATCATTATAAATAGCCGCAGGAAATTGCTGACAAACCATCTTTGCTCCAAAGCGAAACTCACCAACATCGGGAATCCCTCCACAAAACGGGACATCTCATCCCTGGACATGGTGAAATACAGGCGATTGTGAACAGAATTTGGGAAAATATTGTCACTTGTCAGGTGAAATAATGTTAAGAAGGCAAAGCACGTTACCCAGTCTCCAGCTTCGTGAATCTTCAGAAACTCTTTGGGAAAAGGACTCAGAGGAGAATGAAGAAGGGTGAATTGTCAGACTGATAGGAATCAGTCAGGACAACTTCCCGTTCTTTAAGAGGACGGGACATTGATTCTGATGTTCTCAGGACAAGAACTGATTTGAGACATTGAAGTAATTCTCGGTCCTGTACATGAGGAATACAAACCTTTTCTGGACACTGGGACAATGAAAATACTCGATACCACACAATATACTGAGAGATTCGAAGAGAGATGTTCCCGATTGGAGCAGAGCTGGTTCCCAGTGACATGGGTGTGTCTGTCGTGGATGGGATCAGACTGTTCCCATGTCTCCATTATGAATGTCCCAGTCCTTATTTCGGAAAAGTAAAACTGATAGAGTACAGTTGTCGTTCTGGGAATGGCAGCCTGAATTTGGAGGTCAATCACAGACTGCTTTCGAGGATCGTCCAAGGTGTTAGGTTGGAAGTATCAGCTCACTCGACTGTTAACTGAAATGTTACTGGTTCAATAGCCCCAGGGCGACAGCGATTGATGTTCATAATGCATCTGTTTTCTGTGCAGCACAGTGTCGTGTTTCTAATGGCGTCAGGAAAATGTTTTCCAAACAGAAACCTTTGGTATGACGAACAATAAAAAAAGTTTCTGCATTGCTTTAATGGTTACTGTAAAGAACTGTGGATTCTGGGCATCTGAAGCAAAAACAGAAACTGCTGTCGAAACTAACCAGTTTGGCAGTGCCTGTGGGAGATTACCGAGTTCTGATGAAGTTTTGAAAAAATTGTCTCTGATTCTCTCTGAATAGACGCTGTAAGATCTGCTGAGATTCTCCTGGTATTTCTGTTCGTGGTTTTAACTGAATGCCTATACCATTTATAAGGATGATACAACCAAACCCACCACAAACCAAAATTAAGAAATAACACCTCAGTATCTCACTCCACCGCAAGCCCAAGGATAACTACACGATACTGCACTTCTCCAGCTTCCACCCTAAATATATTAAAGAAGCGATACCGTAAGGTCAAGCGTTTCACCTGCACAGGAACCGCTCAGATGAGGAATAATGAGACAGACACCTAAAGATTTTGAAGGATATCCTCATGATGATGGGGTTCATGTTGAACTGATTGATCGCCAGTTATGATGTGCCACAGTGAAAATCTGCTGTAAACTCGTCAGAAGACAGGCAGAGGTTGCGACTGATAGAGTATCTTTCATCGTCAGTACTTTCCTGGAGTTCAGCACGTTCTTCACAGGATTCAGCATGTCACCGATGATGATAAGCATCTCATTAAGAACATCCCCATGACTTCAATTCTCACCTTCAAACACCCAGCAAAATTATCGCATACGACCGTTTACAGTGAACTACTCAGCCTTCACATAGCATTAACCACAACACCACAGCACCATGCCTTCGCAACCTTTGCAAGACATGGACACTACCATGACCCGTTGGTACACCACCCACTACGTACACGACAGATACTCATTTGACTCAGGCAATGTTGTTTGTCACATATGCAGCAGGCAATGATACCACAAGATACCACAAGATACCCATCATGGTCTATTGGCGAGACCATGCAGATGGTGTGCCAATGGATGAATGGTAACGGCATAACAATTGCCAGACAGGATAATTCACACCCAGTCGGGGAAGAGTTCAGCAATCAAGGACATTTGGTTTTCAATCTTCGACTAAATGTCGGCCAAGGCGGCTTTCGAGATACACAACAACGCAAAATCGACAAACAGAATTGGATCGCCAACTGCCTTCGTTGGGGTGATGGCATCAACCATGATATTCGGTTAATGTCACACCACATGTGACCCACCACACTGTTCTGTATCTTGAAATCTTCCTTAATTGTTCTGTTTTCATAGCATCACCGTGACAAGTTGTTATTGTCTCTCTACCTTAATCACTTTGTTCAATATTGGCTAACTGATAATTTGGGTCAGTCTCGCGGCATGCCACTCTAGCCAAAGACAAATAAGAAGAACTGGGAATGCTGTAAAAAAGGATCAAGGGTAAGGGTTACTGGGCGGGGTGGGGGAACGGGACTGGGGCATCGTGGTGAAGGGGGCAGGTGTTTCGCTGCTCTGGGGACATCTGTGGAGGAACATGAGAGTTAATGTTTCAGAGCTGGTGTCCCTTCCTCTGGCGTTTTTGTTGTGGAGCGGTTTTCCAGTTGCTTCTGTTTCTGTTCCATGTCATTCCAGTGCCTTGATTTGTCTCCAGTACGACTTTATTTTAACGGTTTGTAATTATCTCTCTGCCTCACTTTGTTGGATCATAGGTCAACCATTCTGTTGGCACTCAGTTATTGACACATTACTCACACTGTCGGACACTCTTGTTCACTTGCAGAGACTAAGTCTTTGACACTCCGCTCCCACAATTTGCCTGATATTTTGATCTGTCTGCCCTTGATCTCTCTTCCCTTAAATTCAGTGTTCTGTGTTATTCCCTCCCATTTCACCTAACGAAAGGGCTCTGGTCCGAAATCTTGTTATTTCAAATAAACATGTGCATCTATAACCTGGTGTGATTTCTGAATTGGTCCATCGCAGTCCAAAACCGCAATCTCCACAGCAGGTACACGGAAACATCACCACACGCACTTTCCCCTCCACACTATGTTCAAGCTCATTTACTCCTGTTGCCGCATGTAATTCTGAACTTTTGTTGTTCGTGATGAAATCTTAAGGTTCAAGCGGTTCTCTTGCAATGTATGTACTTTGGAATGTGGTTCAATTTGAAAGAAAAACATACTTCAAGGGACGATATATGCTTCAAAACTTTGTCTGAGTTGTTTAAATGTCATTTATCTTGAACCCAGTGAGCTGACGGAAGAATAAACGTGCTTTGCACTTCTACCACACGGTGCCAGGGACCCAGTTCAATTCCAGCCTGTGACGACTCTCTGTATGGTGCTTGTATTCCCACCATGTGTGCGTGAGTTTTCGTCCCACATTATGAAAGCTGTGTAGTTTCGGTGGATTGCCAAATGGAAAAATACCCAACTTGTCCCGGTATGTGGACTTCAGCTTATTTCGCTGTGAGAAACTGGAAGGGGATCGATTAGGAAGTGGTTTTTGTTGGGATAATCTTCACTGCTTTGGTGTGGGCTTGATAGACCGAACTGTCTACTTCCACACAATTGGGATTTTACGAAAATTATTGCGATCGTGCGATTTTCCAGACAGTCCGAAAGATAAATAATGTTTCCAGGTGTCGTTTTGAATGTCTGCAAACGATATTCCAATTCTCACACAGGAGCTAATCCTCGAAGTCTGCACTTATGCAATTTAAAGTTGTGCATTCAGTGTTCACGCTTCGGAAATCACAACTTTTTACCATTAAGATCAAATCTTGTGTTTCTTAATCTATATAATAAACATTCGAATTAGTCTCATTTATCTACATTTAATGCATGTACTTCAAACTGATTGGAATGGTAACTTCTCAGATTCAGGTTCATTTTGATCGTGGATAGGTAAATGACAACTACTCTTCCCATCATCCCAAGTGTATTTGCAAGGCATCGATCACCATCGCTGAGCCGTGCTGCTACCTGGGAGAGGGTGAAGCGCGGCGATCGCCTGTTCGGTGACATCATACATGTATTTGTCTCCAGTTAGTTTCGATGGAGTAGGACTGACAATGAGGGGAAGTTCGAAGGCAAGAGCTGATTCTGGGAGGGGAAGCCTCTTGAAGAGGTTTTGGCAGTATCTGAGAGACTTTCCAAACTTCAAACAGGCAAAGTCATTGAATAAAATCTTGGGGGATGCCTTCTAACAGGAGAATGGTGTAACCATAAATATATAACATAGCCTAAATGAAGATAAATACCGCAGTCTTAGCAGGACGAATGGTAAGAAGAACATATTTGATTGAGGACTTCCTGCTGCAGCCTTTAATTAGCGCAGCTTAATCAGCTGCTCATAAATGATGATAAAACATCTATCCTTAAACTGATCACCTTCAGCCACGTGCTGGAGTATGTCTAGTCTACTTATGTCTACCTTTTGCTGCAAAATGGCTATGGATACGTGTATGTCTTTGATATCAGGCTTATTCGGAAGAATGGCTCCACTAATGTTTGAAGTTAGCTTTCGTGATTCGTTGGTTAGCACTGCTGCCTTACAGCATGAAGGACCTGGATTTGATTCCAGCCTCAGGCGACCATTTAGAGTTCGCATAATCTCCCTGTGTCTGCATGGGTTTCTTCGGGTTGCTCCAGTTTCCTACTAAAGTCCAAAGATATGCAGGTTAGATGAATTGGATATGCTAAATTGTACCTCGTTCTCCAGAATGTGTTGGTCAGGAGCAGTGCAAAGTAATAGGGAAGGGAAATTGCTGTGGGTGGAATAATCCTTAGAGGTTGCGTGTGAATTTATTGGGCCTAATGACCCGTTTCCAGCGATGGTATGATTCTATTTCATAACGTCGGTACTTTAACAGCGTAAGGCATGGTACAACTCAGCAGCTTGCCAGTAAAATGGTGAATGGTGGATTCACGCTGATTATCTGTGTCAAAGTTAACTGGCAAGTGTTCATCTCAATTGGAATTGACGACTATTCAAATTTAATTGAAACAGAATCATGGCTGGAATATACCTCCAGTGAAAATGCATCACCAAATTCAACATTTGTATTCATGGCAAGTTGCTGACTCAGCCTATCTCAAATGTCTTATTACATGAATCTGCTGCAACAACAGAGGGATACATATTTTCAAGCTGATCCTCTTAACTCTGTAGCTTAAGCGTTCGATTTTTGTGAAGGTTTTCTCACCTCCCAGTAAGTGTTGTCCTTCTAACAATTGAAAATGTGTTGCTGGAAAAGCGCAGCAGGTCAGGCAGCATCCAGGGAACAGGAGAATCGACGTTTCGGGCATAAGCCCTTCTTCAGGAATGAGGAAAGTTTGTCCAGCAGGCTAAGATAAAAGGTAGGGAGGAGGGACTTGGGGGAGGGGCGTCGTAAATGTGATAGGTGGAAAGAGGTCAAGGTGAGGTTGATAGGTCAGACAGGGTTGGGGGCGGAGAGGTCAGGAAGAAGATTGCAGGTTAGGAAGGCGGTGCTGAATTCGATGGATTTGACTGAGATCTGCATATCCTTCGTGGAGTGGGAGAGGGAGTTGAAATGTTGAGCCACAGGGTGGTTGGGTTGGTTGGTCCGGGTGTCCCAGAAGTGTTCTCTGAAACACTCCGCAAGTAGCTGCCCTGTCTCCCCAATATAGAGGAGGCCACATCTGGTGCAGAGGAGGCAATAGATGATGTGTGTGGAGGTGCAGGTGAATCTGTGGCGGATATGGAAGTTTCCTTTGGGGCCTTGGAGGGAGGTGAGGGGGGAGGTGTGTCTTCAACTCCCCCTCCCACTCCACCAAGGATATGCAGGTCTTTGGACTCCTCCATCGCCAGTCCACAACAAAACGACGGTTGGAGGAAGAACGCCTCATCTTCCACCTAGGAACCCTCCAACCACAAGGGATGAACTCGGATTTCACCAGTTTCCTCATTTCCCCTCCCCCCACCTTGTCTCAGTCAAATCCATCGAATTCAGCACCGCCTTCCTAACCTGCAATCTTCTTCCTGACCTCTCCGCCCCCACCCCTGTCTGACCTATCACCCTCACCTTGACCTCTTTCCACCTATCACATTTCCGACGCCCCTTCCCGAAGTCCCTCCTCCCTACCTTTTATCTTAGCCTGCTAGACAAACCTTCCTCATTCCTGAAGAAGGGCTTGTGCCCGAAACGTCGATTCTCCTGTTCCCTGGATGCTGCCTGACCTGCTGCGCTTTTCCAGCAACACATTTTCAGCTCTGATCTCCAGCATCTGCAGACCTCACTTTCTCCTTCCAACAATTGAGTTTGACAACGTTTATTTGAACAGTTCATTAAACTATTTGGATGTTTTGAAATGGGGGAGGAGAGCAACCCTCTGATCCACTGGGACAGTGAAGGACTGACTGAAGGAATACCTATCCAATTGTGATGTTTAGTAGCTTGGAAGGGAACATATAAATAATGATATTCCCATTCGTTTACTTCCTTTGTCTTTAGGGCGATAGTAGTACTAGAGTTGGAGTGTGCTGTCAAATGGAAATTGTTGATGAATCAAAAAGCTGCGACAGTGGTGAATGGATTGAAATTATACATAAATTGCCAATCGAACGGGCTCAATTGCCATGGAATGGAACGTTCTGAAGAAACTCAGCCGACCTGGTAGCAACTGAGAAAAGTGTCAGAGAAGTAATTTTTCTTGTCCTGCATGTCCTCTCTTCAGTACTGTTCTGAAGAAGAGAAATTTTGGCCTCAAAAAGTTAACTGTATTTCTCTCCAAGTATGCTGTTAGAGTTGCTGAACTTCTCCAGCACTTTCTGCTTTCATTTCAGTTATTAAATGTCCGCAGCATTATCCTTTTGTACATATGTTTCATAATGGCGCTGTCCAACATCTTGAGGTATGTTGTCGATATATTTGTTCAGTCAATCGGGGAGTATTCCATCACACACTTGACGTGAGCCTTCTCGATATTAGAGAAGCGATTGGAGTCAGAAAGCCCATGACTGATGGCAGTTTTCTTGCCATCTGGCCTGCTCTTGTATTATTTATGTAGGGAGGACAGTTCATTTTGGGGTTAATAGTAACTCCCAGATTGTTGATCGTTGAAGACTAGGTAATGGCAACACTATTGAATTTCCAGAGCTGTTGATTAGATTATTTTAATCAGGATGTGTGAAATTCATTCCACTTGTCTGCCCAGGCCTTCACATTGCCAGAATTCTGCTGCATTGTGAAATGGAATGCTTCAGGATTTGAGGAGTTAAGAATGCGGCTGAACTCTGGACAATTATTAACGAACAGAACCTTGAATAATTCCTGAAGTGAGGTCCTGGAGTTTAGATAACTGACCTGCAACAATCAATCCAGTTTCTGTGTTTCTGGAGTCACATGTATCTTGGAGCAAATAAGAATAGCAGCTTTACTTCCCTAAGGGGTAGAGGCGAATCGGAAGGTTGGTATTAATGGGTCAGCCTATACTGGCCACTGTTTACACTGACTTACAGAACACTGCTGATCAATTCACCACAATGATACTGTTCTCTTGGCGTGGTATTCCCTCTGTGCATATTAACGTGGTTAATGGGCCCCGAGAGGATGAACGTATCTTCTTTATCCTGTCGGCTTACACAGATGAATATATCAGTTTGAAATGAACGCAATACGAGATTGGCTCTTTCTGTGCATTTGCTCTGGAGAATGTCCAGGTGTGATCGTTCCTTTTCTGTATCAGCAGAGGTTAGTTTAAATTCTTATGGAGCAACTTTCATAAAGTAACAAATGTCCAAGTTACTGTGATTGAACAGCTAATTAAATACACATATGGATATGAACAGCATTGTCTGCGCTGACACCGTTGATGAATTAGTTAAAGCGCCTGGTAATAACGAGACTAGTATGGTGTCAAATCCTGGCGTTTCATGTCCTGTGCATTGAAGGATCGTTGCTTAAACTTCTTTAAAATGCTGTATTGTTGATCCACCATACCGAAAGAGCATGCTTCTTGTGTTTGAGCTCAGCGCATTTTTATTTCGTGTTACCACGTCCTGCCCCTGCTGTGGCCCCATCAGTCAATACTAGATCCTGCTAATTCAACGGAAAGATTCTGTACTATGTTCCACAAGGACCTTTCAGTTAACAGTCGAATGCGCTGAAACTTCCAACCTAACAAATTCGATGGTGCTCCAAAGCAGTCCGTGACTGAATTCCAAATTCAATGTGCCATTCCCTGAACCACTACTGTCCTCTATCAGTTTTACTTTTCCAAATGAAAGACTGAACCATTCATTATGGAGACATTTTAACAGTCTGATACCCCCAAGACAGACGCACCCATGTCGCTGGGAACCAGCTCACCTTCATCAGGGATAATCTCCTTTTTTGCCTCTCAGTGCCTTGTGTGTTCCAGAGATTTTCATTGTCGCAGAGTCCAGATGAAGTTTCTATTCCCCATGTACAGGTGTGAGAATGTTTTCAATGTCTCAGACCAGTTCCTGTCCCGACAACATCAGAGTCAATATTCTGGCCTCCGCTCGGTCCGACAGTTCACCCTTCTGCATTCTCCTCTGATTCCACTTCCCAAAGAGTTTCTCAAGATTCCCAAAGCTGGTGCCTGGATTGGTTTGGCTCCTTAACATTTTTCCAACTGCCAATTGACAATATTTTCACAGTAAAGCTTCGGAAACCTCTGGTATGCACCATGTCCAGTGATGAGAAGTCCCGTTTGGTGGAGAGATTCCCGAGGCTGGTGAGTTTCACTTTGGAACAAAGACGGTTAAGTGGCAATTTCCTGCGGTTGTTTGTAATGATGGGAGAGGGAGCGATGGGGAATGAGCACTTTGACGAGCAGGAGGAAGTGTTGCCACTGACCCGAGTCAGAGAACAGAGGATAGGGATTAAAGGAATCTAATGAAAAGCAGCATTTCTGTTCAGGACGTTCAATAACAACTGCAGAAACCCGATGTGTCGAGCAGTGTATCTGGAAAGAGAAACAGAGATAATGTTTTAAATATGACACATTTCTGATGAAGAGCTCGAGTTCCAAAATCTAATTAAATTACCGGCCTGGTTTGCAAAATAGGTTTTTTGAACTTTGAGCAAAAATTCGCCCAGCAGCAAGTCATTCATAGCGGAGTCAGCTGGATTCGGAACTACGCGGGGTAACCTGAATGGATTTTTAACCTATCACCTTAACCACTCGGCCATGAGTACTGACTAAAAAGCAGAGTTGAGCATTAACCAAATCAGCCGTGATCTCATTGAAAGCTGTCGCTGACTTGATGGGCTAAATGCTTCCATCTCCTCTCCTAACTCTGCTGTCAATTGTAAGGTGCGAGACACCAATGTAAAAGAAGAAAAGCACAAAGTTAGGAAAAGATATTTGCAGCCAAACTGAGTCAGAATTGTTGATTGAAAGGAAAATCACACTTGGCAATTTGCTAGATCTCTTTGCAAACATGACCAGCAGAGGTAATCAAGGGAGCTTTTGATCTGAGTGTTCTTGGGCCTGAAGCACAACACAAATACATCTTTTGGGTACTATTTTGGATGTATTTCTCAATGAGCTATCATGTTTTACATATGTTCCATCGGGAGTTACCTCACACAAGGAAGTAACCAGTGCTGCAGACGGTCATATAATCCGAGGTCCAAGTCCCAGAGTCAGAGACACTCAGTGCCATGTGTGTTCCTGCAAGGAACAGCTGTACATGGGGTTCACAGGGTAACAGAACTGCATGAATGCAGCTCGATGGTCGTCTGTCTGCTTCTCCTCTATAGTTTTCTGTGCAGTCCCTGCGTGCAATCTTGTCAACTATGTTTGTCCGGCACAAGATGAGCATTGGTCACTTGTCTCTGAGAGAGGCTGTTGGTTTATGTGTTGTCATAAATCCGAGTGGAAGGTGGAATCTGGTAGTCAGTTGCCAGAAACTAACTGTAATAAATGGAAGCGTGTTTTTTAACTTGCCGCGTGGCATATCCTCGTTGCGAAGTTCGTGCACTGCGAATCACGTTGCGGGACTATTCAATTTTGGCAAAGAATTTGTGTGGCAGTCACGAGTTGCCACGACCAGCTATCCCTAGTAGCAATACGGACAAATGGCAATAACTACAATTTCGATCAGAACAGTACAAGTTTAATGTGACAGGGCAAACAGAAGGCAGCCAGAAGATTTCTGGGTGTAAGGCAATCACCCAAGGTATCTTTTCATATGAAAGTCTGTGCACCAGTAGAATCTGCGACCAAAGTACTCTACGTTGGTTATTCATTTTCCAGACAACTTGTGTTGTTCCCCGTTTACTCTGAAAGTGAATAGACATAGTTATTTCACCGTTATTTCGAAAGAAGATCCTGCATTGAATCTGTTCGCCGTTTTTTGATGCTGTGGCGAAAAGGTGGGCAATCATGATGTGAAACGTTGCTATACTTTCATTTCCTTCATTACTGTCCTGGTGAGGGAGAAAGGTGATTGGCTCTCTCGATCAGATGGAGGAACCGGCGCATTGATGTCCTAATCTAATCACTGATATAATTGGAAATGTTCACTTTTAATGGTTCGTTGTTGTTTTGTTTTGTTTATTTTTTAAGATACTTGTGCACTTACTGGGACTTGGCAATACACTAAATCTCCAGTAGGTTTGGAATTGCCTTGCTGTTATTTGTGCGAGCAGTTCATGTCAGAGATGACTCACAGTGCCTCACAGACAGCACTTACGCTTCGGTGTGTCTGATCATGGTACTGCCTTTTCAGTTTTGATTCTGTTCCACTTGAAGAGCTGTCAGTTTTTGGATTCACTGGAGATCAAAGTGGGTAATGCGATATGTGAGGTATTTTTCTTCAGCCAAGATCTTTGATGGCGAACTTGGGAAAGTGTCAAGAAGAATGGTCATTGGCAGCAAATATCCGGAAAACCTTCATCTCTGGATCGGTTGGGCCCATCCACCCTCCAAACAAAATAGCCACACTCGCTGACTGAGTAACAAACATCATGCGTTTTTTGCAAATGGTATATTCAAACCGTTGACGGTGACTGGAGCATCTCAGAGTTGTCGAGCCTGAAAAGAAATCCCGCGATCCAACTTGTCCTTGCTGAATAGATTTTCGAAATTAATCCATACGTATCTGCCAATATTTGTGCCGTATCTCTCTGAAGTCTTCCTGTCTACACACCCATTCAAATGCCTTTGAAATGTTGTGAGTGCACCAGACTCTGCCACTAAATGTAGCAATTCATTCCACACACACACAAGTTCTGTATGAAAAACAAGTGTTCCTCACATCCCTTTAATTTTTTCCTTTCTCACATTAAACGTTTGCTATGTGGATTTAAACTCGCATGTCTTGTGAAAAAGTGCACCCTGACGACTTACTTTGTCTGTCTTTCTCATGATTGTATAAGCGTCTGTGAGGCCATCTCTAAACCCTGAAGCTCCTGGGAATCTGACGAAGCCTATTCAGTTTCGTTCTCATATCCAAGCAGTGAAAATCTTGTAAATCCTTGTAAAGATTTTCTAAACTTGCACTTGCAAGAAGTGTGTCCAGCTGCAGCACTTGTTTGACCTCGTGGCCACTCTGGAGCTGCGGGTGGACTCACTGTGGAGCATCAGCAACTCTGGAGAGTTATGTTGCCTCCCAGGTGCTCAGGCCAGGGATGTCGCCAATCGGCTGAAGAGCATTTGAAAAGGGGATCGTGCACAGCCAGTTGTCTTGGTGCATACAGGCACCAACGAAAAAAAAAAAACAAGATGAGGACCTGCAGGGAGAATTCAGGGAGCTAGAAGAGAAATTAAAGAGGTGGACCTCAAAGGTAGTAATCTCGGGATTACTGCCGGTGCCATGTGACTGCCAGCGTAGAAATGAATTTAAAAAAAAGGCACGATGAACACGTGAGTTGAGGAATGGTGCTGCAGGGCGGGTTTCAGATTTGTTGGATTTTGCGACCAGTTCTGGGGAATGTGGGATTATAAGAAAATTGACGATCTACATCTGAACCAGACAGGAACGAATCTCCTTTCGGGAGTTTTTGCTACTGCTGTTGAGGACGTTTTATACTAATGTGGCAGAGGGCTGGGAACCACACGATTAAGCAAGTCGGCAGTGAGGTGGAAACTGCAAACGCTAAAAATCTGGAAGATAGCATTAATAATGGGAAGAGTAGGCAGAGAGCAGATGAATGCAAAAGAACTGGTGGCCTGAAATGCATCTACTTTAATGCATGGAGTATAGACAGATGAACTTAGATCTTAGGTTCGTGCCTGGGAATATGACGTTATTGCGATTACAGAGATTTAGTTGAAGGAAGGTCAGGGTTGGCAACCAAATGTTCTAGGATATAGACGCTTCAGACGGGACAGGGAGGGAAGTAAAAGGGGAAGGAATTTCGTTGCTGGTCAGGGATGATATCATGGCTGTGCGAAAGGTGGACATCATGTTGGGCTTGGGTCGTGAGACACCATGGATGGAGCAGTGAAATAAGAAGGGTGAGGTTAGATTTTGGGGCTGTATTACAGTGAGCGTGAGGTGTAAGAAAAAAATAGTTAAACAGATCATGGAAAGATGTAGAGGCAATAATTTAGTGTTGATTGGAGATTTCCGTTTTCCCAACATTGACTGGGATACTCTTAGCGTCAGAGGTCTGGATGGGACATCATTTGTAAGAAGCCTCCAGGTGAGATTTCTGGAGCGGTATATCAATAGTCTGACGAAAGAACAGGCCATATTGGAACTGATATAGGGGAATAAGCCAGGGCTGGTGATAGCAGTTGCGGTGGGTGATTTCTTTGGGAAGTGTCCAATATTCTGTAAGTTTTAGAATACTCATTGACAAAGATGAGAGTGGTTCTGAGGAAAGAGTATTAAACTGGGCCAAAGCTAATTATATCAAAATTATGCAGGAGGTCGGAAATGTGGATTGGACACATCTGTGTGTTGGAAGGTCCACAGTTCATATGTGGCAGGCTTTGAAAGATAGGTTAAATATAGTGCAGGATAGGCATGTCCCGTTGAAGGCAAAGGATTTGAAAGGCAATATTCGTGAACTGTTGATGACAGGACAATTGTCCGACTCGCCAAGAAGAAAAGGGAAGCATACCTAACGCCTCGGTAGTTAAGAACATAATGGTCCCTGGAGGAACATGAGAAGAATAGGACAAGTCTTAAAAGAGGAATCAAGGGGGTTAAAAAGGGTCATGAAACAACTTCACGCTAGCAGAATTAAGGAGAATCCTAAAGCCTATTATTCATATATCAGAAGCAAGCGGGTAATTAGAGAAAGGATTGGTCCACTAAAGGAAAATGAAGGAAGGCTGTATGTCGAATCTGAGAGAGTGGGTATGATTCTGAATGATTATTTTGCATCAGTGTTCACTGAGGAGAGGAATATGATAAATGTTGAGTCTAGAGTAAGACATTTGATTAGTCTGGACCATGTTGACATAAGTAGGGAAGCTGTGTTGGGCAGGCTAGGGGTAATTAATGTGGACAAATCCCCAGGAACGGATGGGATCTATCCCTGGTTCCTGACTGAGGTGAGAGAGGAAATAGCTGGGGCCCTGACAGATATCTTCGCGGCATCCTTCAGCACAGGTGAGGTTCTGGCCGACCGGAACGTTGCTCATATTGTCCCCTGTACAAGAAGGATAGTAGGGATATTCCGGATAACTACAGGACAATAGGCCTAACATTGGTGTTGGGAAATTTGCTGGAGAAGGTACTGAGGGATATGATCTATTCATATTTAGATAAGAATGGGCATATCAGTGAGAGGCATAGAGTTTTTCGGGAAAGTACCCAAGTTGATAGATGAAGGAAAGGCTGTTGATGTCATATACATGCACTACAGTAAGGAGTTAGATAAGGTTCCCCATGGTAACCAAATAGAGAACGTAAAGTAACATGGTGTGCAGGGTGTTCTAGACAGGTGGATAAAGAATTAGTTGAGCAATAGGAGACAGAGAGTGGCAGTTGAATGGAGTTTCTGGGAATAGAGAAAGATGACCAGTCGTGTTCCACAGGGGTCAGTGTTGTGGCCACTGTTGTTTGTGATATACATAAATGATCTGGAAGAGAGCACTGTTGGAATGATCAGAAAGTTTGTAGATGACACGAAGATTTCTGGACTAGCAGAAAGTATAAGTGACTGTTAAAGAATACAGGAGCATATAGATATACTGGAAAGTTGGGCGGAAAAGTGGCATCTGGAGTTCAAAACAGACAATTGTGAGGTGACGCATTTCGGTCAGTCTAATTCTAGATGGGGGTATTTCAATGAACGGAAGAGCTTTGGGAAAAAAAAAACTTGATAGGCAGAGAGACCTGTGAGTACAGGTCCATTATACACTGAAGGTTGCTGCACAGGTGGATGAGTCGTCAAGCAGGCATATAGTATGCTTGGCTTCATTGGATGGGGTATTGAATAAAATGGCTGGCAAGTCAGGTTAAAATCGAACAATACATTGGGTAGAATACTGTGTAAATTCCTGGTCGCCACATTACCAAAAGGATGTGGACGCTTTGGAGAGGGCACGTAAAAGGTTTAAGCGGATGTTGCCTCGTATGGAAGGTGCAATCTAGGAAGAGAGGTTGAGTAGGTTAGGTTTGTTTTCATTAGAAAAAATGAGTTTGAGGGGGACTTTTTTGAGGCTTACAAAATCATGAAGGGTACAGACAGGGTAGATAGAGGAAAGTTTCATTTCCCAGGTTGAAGGATTAAATACCGAGAGGTCACGCTTTCAAGGTGAGAGGTGAAACGTTTAAGAGGGATACACGCAGCAACTACTTGACACAGCGGGTGCTGGGTGTCTCGAACGCGTTCCCAGCAGAGACGGGAGAGGTAATCACGGTAGATACATTTAAGATGCGTCTGGACAGATGCATGAGTAGGTGGGGAGCAGAGGGATGCAGATGCTTAGCAATTGGGTGACAGATTTATACAGTAGATTTGGATCGGCTCAGGGCTGAATAGATGAAGGACCTGTTCCTTGTCTGTGCATTTTCTTTCGTCTTTCTTCTTAAATTACGCCAATTTCATTACAAAATTTGCGAGGTCTAAGTGCCTGAAGTGAATCGATGCTGAAACACTAGTCATAACAAAACTGAGGGTTGGCTTTTGTGTGGTAGCGTGGTCGAGCGGTCTAATATGCTGGATTTTAAGCTTCAGTTTCTATCGAATCGTGGCTTCAAATACCAGCATCGTAAGTGAGCTACTATGTGGAGATGTATGTGAGAGAACTGCGCATGTGTGGATGCCTTTTAATTTGAGTGTTTGCAGCTCCTCAGTGTGCTTACCCTCTCGGTGATAAAATCAGCGACCGTCTCTGAAAACAACGCAAGTTCCTGCTGTCCGACGTATCCTCATAACCCGTCGATAACTTTGCTTTTGGATATCTACGTTGCCAGTTTCTGTATCTCAAATGGTCAGTGCAGTTGGCTGAAATGTTGGTGGTTCGAGCCCACCCAGGGAATAAGCCTCAAATATTTCAGCACAAGCATTTACCCCGACCATGTATTGAAATTGTAACTGGGAAAACTCATCCATGATTCACCCCAAGTCCGCAGGGAGTGAGACGTTTACCCGCAGCAGAATACGACATCACTTTCTCCAAGCTCCCGATGCCAACAGAAAGCGGCCACTGCAGCTTCAATCAGCGACTTTCTGCCAAGCCATGGGAAGCAACTCATGGAAACTCCTTCCTTAGTAACAGCTCTTTCCGTGTGAAAGGAGCAAACCTTTCACTTTAAATTGGAAAGGGCTTCAGGACATTGGAATGTTGCTCCAGTTCTTGGAACATGTTATAAATAAAACTCCTGACTTGTAAATAAGAAGTGGTAAAGGTTTTAGGTAGAATGAACAAAGAAAGTGTTGATTGAGACGACTCTGTCTCGTCAGCAGATGGGAAATGCCCAACACTGTAAACGGAAATGATTGGGTTTCCTTACGTAATTTTCCGACTGATTTACTGTCTGCCAGAGTGGTTTGAAATCACGTCAGCGACAGAAAGGTGAGTGTAAAAATATGAAGATATTAAGGTTGAACCATAAATCCCGGGACAAGTGCTGAATAGATTGTAATGCTTTGAAGGAATAACTGAAGTGAAAGGTGTGAATGATATTTTTGTGATTAGGAGGAATGAACTGGACCCTAACAAATTACTGATGAATTATGCTCGCAATGTAATAGCAAACTAACCCACAGTGCACCGTGCTTGCTTAGCTCAGTCGGTGCAGTGTGAGATGCTTAATCTGAGGGTGGTGGGTGCAAGCCACACAATGGGCGCTTTCACTGCTTAATACAATTCCGGCTCTTCGTTCCACGTGCTGTATTGCAACCCTTCGCAGGGGAATGTCCTTGCTGCTTTTATTGACACATCTGTCCGCCTGCTTTTGATTACACGTCGGTTTCTGAGTGAACACTGTTTCCATTTTACTGAGGCGCCAGAGACAACTTTATAAGTGCAGCCGAAAATACAATGAATGATGACCGTTTCAAAACGTGAGGTTCCGAACCAACCGTGCACCACACAAAATGTTGAAAGGCACGGAGAGCGAATGGCCACTTGCTAGGGGTCTGACAGAGACGGATCAATGTCACATGGGTCCTGAACCAATTTTTAGTGGTTCAGATTGTTCTGATGGAAACCGAAGGGAACTCTCCCTCAACGTTTTGCAATTGTTCTTCTTGTGTTTAACGTAATGAACAATATATTGTCAGTAACGAGGGTGGAGGTGCGGCAGAATTGTGAGGTTTCAGTGTGGGACATAGACACAGTATGTCAAATATCCCCAGAGCACGGGAGAGCTGGTTGGTCCAGGATCACTGCCATCTTCTGTTTCTAAACCAACAATTGAAATTACTGGAAAATCTCAGCAGGTCTGGTAGCATCGTGGAAATATAAATCGATTTAAGACTTCGAGACTAGTGACACTTCTTTTCCATGCCCATCTCCACCTGCTTTTGCACACTCTTCCTTTTTATTGAATGTCTCCTGACTTCCAACTTTATATTCAGCATCTCTTTTATTACTTCCTCTCCAACAATTTTCCCAGTCTCCAATTTTGTATCAGAACTGTTCCATCTTTCATATTGCCCAGGACTTCGAACTGAACAAATAACTCTGTTTCTATTTCCTTAGATAGCAGATGGCCAGAGACTGGAAGGCAATGTTGTTCCGAAAACTCATCCATGATTCACCCCGAGTCCACAGGGAGCAAGACCTTTACACGCATCAGAATACGACAACATGTTTCTCCAATCCCCCGATGCCAACTAAAATGCGGCCACTGCAGCTTCAATCAGTGCTTCCTGCCAAACCCTGGGACACAGCTCGTGGAATCCCCTTTCTCATTAACTGCTCTTCCCGTGGGAATGGAACAAAGCTTCCATTTTAAATTGGAAACGGCTTCAGGAGATTGGAAGGTTGTTCCTGTTCTTGGAACGTGTAAGAAACAAAACTCCTGTCTTGAAAATGAGAAGTGGTAAACGTTTTAGGCAGGAAGAACAAAGAAAATGTTGATTGTGAGGACTCTGTATCGTCAGCAGATGGGAAATTCCCAATACTGTAAACAGAAATGATTGGGTTTCCTAAGGTAATTTTCCGACTGATGTACTGTCTGCCAGAGTGACTGGAAATCACTTCATATGAAAATATTCGGGTTGAATCTTAAATGCTGGGACAAGTGTTAAATAGATTCTAATGTTTTGAAGAAATAACAAAAGTGAAAGACGTGAATTATGTTCTTTGTGATTGGGAGGAATGAGCTGGATCTTTGCAAATTGCTGTGCCAGGTGAATTATGCTGGTGAATGAAATAGCAAACTAATTCATCGTGTCCCAAGCCTGTATATCTCAGTTCGGTGCAATGTGAGTTTTTAATCAGAGAGCCGTGCGTTCAAGCCCCATAATAGTCGTTTTCATTGTTTAATAGAGTTCCAGCTCTTCGTTCCACATGCAGAATTGCAAGCCAACGCTGGTGGAGCATTCTTGTTGCTTTCGCTGACACATAGGTCCTCCTGCTTTGATCACATGTCGGTTACTGAGTGAAAACTGTCTGCACTTTACTGGAAGCGCCAGATACAACTTTATCAGTGCAGCTGAAAATACTATGAATGATTTCCATTTCAAAACGTGAGATTCCACTTCATCCGTGCACCAACCAAAGTGTTCAAAGACACAGAACGCGAATGGCCATTTGTTAGTGGTCTGACAGAGACGGCTTAATGTCTCATGGGTCCTGAACAAAAATTAACTCATTCAGAATGTGCTGATGGAACGGAACGGAGCTCTCCCTGAACGTTTTGCAATTGTTCTTGTTGTGTGCTCATGTAAGCTTATGTAATGAACAGTTTATTGCCAGTAACGAGGGTGGGGGTGGGGAAGGATTCTGAGGTTTCAGTGTGGGACAGACGTGATCTGATCGAACGAGCAAGTCAAATCAGAGAGAGCTGATTGGTCCAGGATCACTCCCATCTTCTGTTTCAGAATCAACAAATGAAATTGCTGGAAAATCTCAGCAGGTCCGGTCGCATCTTGAAAATGAAAACCGAATGAGATTTCGGGACTGGTGACACTTCTTTTTTCCATCTTCATGTCCCTCTGTCTTTCTACAAACTTCCTTCTTATTGAATATGTCCTGACTTCAAATTTATATTCAGCTTCACTTTTATTGCTTCCTCTCCAAACATTTTCCCAGTCTCTAAAATTGTATCATGCTTTTTCTATCTCTCACTTTGCCCAGGACTTCCAACTGAACAAATAACTCTGTTTCTATTTCCTTCGATACCAGATGGCCAGAGATTGGAAGACATAGGAGCGGTTAGCGCTTTCAGAATATCTAGTCTGCTTCGCCATTCGATCTTGGATAATATCGTTCTTAACCCCATTCTCCAGTCCTCTCCCTGAACACTTACTCCCCAGTCTTGGGATCCAGTCTTTTTCCCAGAGTGGGTCCTAATCCGTCCCAAAACCCTCCACATGTGTTGGCAGCTGTTACACCGTGTCTACGTGTCATCAATCTCAGCTTCAGTGATTCTCGGCAAACACGAACTGTTCTGAGCAGCTCGATCGGGACTCTCGCCCCACTGTGATCCTGCGAGGGAGCAGTAATCATCTTCATCTCCTACAGAATGGATCGGCGCTTTAAAAAAAAAACGGACAGAAAGAAAGATAATCTTGTGTGTCAAGATATGTGGAGGTAATTGCTTTCTGACCTGGTCAGTAAACCTTCCTCTGTATATCCCCGCACATTCTAGCTGTTGTGGTGAAAGGGAATACAAGTCCAATTAATTGCCATCTACGCTTTATTCGATATGTATTCTTCCTTGTTCTGAATATGCAGGGATGTTTCCAGCACTGATGGTCACCGTTTCGAAGAGTGCATGCCACGGTCCCTGATCTTTTCTGGAGAGGAGCAGTATCAGTTTGTGCGAAAGTGGTCCAGTACAAAGCTTAGAAGAAACATTGTTGTTCCCTCTTTCCGGACGACAGTCTTTCATATCATGATCGATGGGGATTCATTGCATTCTCATCAGCGAACCTTACTTTGAATTTACTCGCCCAATACGACTGTAGCGGTGAAAAGAATATAATTCCGAATACCTGCTGCGTGAAATTCATTTTCAAATTTCTATTCGCAGTGGTCCTTCATATGTGGCGATGTCTATATCACTGCTGGCCATCCTGTTTAAGAGTGCCGTTACATATGTTCCTCTGTCTTGGCGCTGCAGGGAAAATTGTCTGCGCCTTTTCAGCCAATATTTCCTGGATATTTCAACATGGTATTCTTTATTTTTTCAATCATGTCCTCTTTAAGGACACAGTTACCGGGCACTTATCCTTTCTGTAACAACAGTACCGCATTTGCTTGACATGCGAAGGTGGCCTGGATCAGTAACAAGGAGAGCATTCATTTCCTTCTGTCACAGCAAACACTGGATTCATGATGTTTGTCTCTGTCAAATGCATCCGAAAATGTGCTCTGAAAGCTTCATTTGAACGCTGTCTGGCGTTTCTCAACGTGTGTCAACCAAAACCAGAAATCCTCAATCATAGTTAGGAGCAGTTCACATATTCGAGTTTCGAAGCAGCAGACACGGATACAGTTCATTCAGTCAACAACAGGAATGAAAAGATTTACAGGCACAGATGAACTATCGACTCTTGTTCTCATACTGTTACTAATATTACCGTGTGGCCTAAAAGTCTAAGCCATGTTGTAACTGAAAATGAGGAAATCACAGACAGGCTGCCGAATGACGCAGTATGTATTTTGTTTTCTTGTTCTCACAGAGTTCCAGGAAAGTATGACAGCGAGGGAGAGGAATGCAAGTCAAGTGCAGCTCTGGTGAAACACCTTCTGTCGGATTCAGTCATCAACAAGAAACGTGAATGCGACTAAAGCAGGAAACCTTTTCACAACTCGAACAAAGAGCAATCACGAAGAGTGACCACCTCTTTGACATCTCAGATCGCCTTTGACCTTCCCTGAATATGTATAGAAACTAATTTTTGTACACCTCAAAGTGAGAAGTGTTTGATTTACCGACAATAAGTGAGTCGCATGTCCTTGATTGCCACATAGGTTTCCAACTCAGCTTGCAGCCAGGTGGCAGTTGCTCATGGCTCTGCTGGATAATGCACTATTATGGAGAAAGAAAAGGAAAGTTGGAACTCTTATTGGCTCTGGGTTTCGAATAATCTTGCTACGTGTTCTGCCATTCTCGGATTCCAGTGCTAAACCAGTTTTTCAGTTCATCCGAGATGCAGGAGAGTCGGCGTTTCTGGCTGGAGCAGAATTCATCATCTCCAGTGATCACTTTATCTGAGGAGAGAAAATTTCACACAGCGACTAATCGGAATTGCATTCCGTTTCAGCGTGGTAACAGGTATGGGCTAGCAAATTCAAAGCCAGATTTGCTGATGAGAACAACAAGCACGACCGCTCAGATAGAGCAATTCCTTCCCACCGCTTATTCTGCAGAACCGGTGCAGTTACTGTGAGAATGCTGCAGGGTATCATCATGTACATGCTCTTGGGATTCCAGTTTTGGCCTGTGTGCTCGCGTGGCTGAGCAACCTGCGACTCTGATTTCAGATTCCACTTCTTAAGAAGGCTTGTGTTTGCATCCCTGCGCGGCCATGTGTGCTAATGGATTAAGCTGGCAACGTTTTGCAGGGATGAGTTTTGTTAAAGTTGAGCAGAAAAAAAAGCTAATATCTTCTAACCCGGCTGTGATGTGGCACAGCAGAAAATAACCAACATGTCAGTGCCCATGTTTTCCCCTTCTGCTGTAGTTGTCACGTTCCCCTCCAGCTCGAAAGGCCACCAACATAATATGCGGCTCAAAAACAGGCTGCGCCAATCTTTCATATTCCAGACAATTTGCATTTTTCACCGTTTCTCTGAAAGCGAATGGAGATATTTATTTCCCTGTTTATGTGAAATTAAGTTTTACATTGAATCTGCTCGGTTTTGTGTTGTTGTTGCAAAAAGGAGGGAAATTGCGATATGAAACTTCGGTATTTTTCCCTAATTTCCTTAATTTCTGTCCTGATGAGAGAGGATGGTGATTGGTTCTCTCGATCCGGTGGAGACATCAGCACAATTGTTAACCTCATCTAATCGAGACTGTAACTGGTAATCTTCACTTTTCATGGTTCATTGTTAGTCAGTTCTGATTCATGTTACTTGAGCACTTTCCTGGAAGTATTGGTGCACTAAGGCGCCAGTACGTTGAAAGCACCATTTGGTATTGCCTCGCTGCAATTTGTATGAGCAGCTCATAACCGAGACGACTCGCTCTGCCTCACAGACAGCATTCATGGGTCCGTGTGTCTGGAAATAGGTTCTCTTTGACAGGTCTGCTTCTGTTCATGAGTTGTCAGGTTTTGGTTTTGCTGGAGAGCCGCGTGGGCAACATGATTTGTAAGGTATTTTCTGCGGCTAAAATCTCCCACTGAGAAGTTGGGAATGTGTCAAAAAGAATGGTCATTGGCAGCCTAAGACCAAAAAATAATGATTCGTTGCTGCTTTTAACCGAAGCAGCCTGTGGGAGTTATCTCAAATGGAAGAGTACTCGCTTTGCATGCGAGAGACTGCGGGGTTGCTAGCTGCATTCTCCATCCCCTTTTAGGGCGGCACCGTGGCTCAGTGGTTAGCACTGCTGCCTCACAGTACAAGTGTTCCACGTTTGATTCCTGTGCGTAGTTTGCACATTCTCCCTGCGTCTGCGTGTGTTTCTTCCCACACTTCAAAGATGTGCAGGGCAGGTGAATTTGACATGCTAATTTGCCCATAATGATCGGTGCATTCGTACAGATCCATATGCCTTTTAAATGTTGAGAGTATACCAGACTCCACCACGAAATCTGACAATTCATTCCAAACACGCAAACCTTTCTGTGTGAAATAAACAATGTCCTTCAGATCCCTTTTAATTTTTTCCACTCTCGCCTTAAAGCATTGTTCCTTGTTTTGAACTTGCCTGCCTTGGGAAGAAATAGTCATTAACCATTTACCCTACGGTCTCCTTCATATTGATATAAACCTCTGTAATCCCATCCCTCAGCCCTCAAGCTCCAGGGAGAATTTTCACATCCTATTCAGCATTACGCTACAGTCCAAACACTGTATGCCTTGCAACATCCTCATAAATATTATCGAACTTACGCCAAGTTCGCCTTTGAAAGTGCGTGTGTGTAAGTGCCTGAAGTGAGGCGATGCTGACACACTAATCATGTAAACGTGGTTGCGGGGGTTTGTGTGGCAGCGTGGCAGAGGTGTCGAAGGAGCTGTCTTTAAACTATAACCTCGATCCTGTCGTTGATTTGAATTCCCACCAAGACCAGAACCACAGGTGAAGTCGGGAACTCTGTTTTTCATGAAAGACCTATAAACAATGAGATGTCAGGATTTGATCCCATATTCGGCTGTTTTTTCACAGGAACTTTCACTAACTACGGCTGAGGGACTGCCCAAGCTCAACGATTCAAAACTATGCGTGCATTTACTTGACTATTCGAACACAGGAACTCAGACTCATTTTTTGTGTGTTTCACAGTTACTCGGTGTAAATTTAAAACAGCCTCTGGTTATGCAGAAGAGTTCAAAGCTGCATATTCTCCACTGAAAATGCACAGGAAGAGGCAATCTCTTATTGCTTATGTTGTAAACTGATAACTTAGACTGTTTAAACTGACAGGATAACCCGGATCCATCCATCCTCTTGGGCACCTTTAACCGCGTTAATATCCGCAAAGGTAAACTCACACTAAGAGGAATGGGCTCATTGTGGTGAATTGTGAAGGAGGGGTGTGTGAGTCAGAGTGACTAGTGGTTATTAAATACTGACACTGACATTGAACGTTGCAACACCAGCTCCTCACTCACTTGCTGTCTCATGCCTCCCAGTCATCATTGCCTTTCACATTTTCCTCTCGTCCGTTCCACTTCTCAACTTATTCCCGACAGCTTGCAAGTGTTCCCTTATAAACTGCAGCTTTAGGAAACGTATTACTGGGAAAAAGTCATTGCTCAATGTGATGGGATGCACCGTCAATCCCTAATTACTCGAGTGATTGAGATTTTGAGTTACTCCTCATAACCCTGGATGTCCTCAGTTGCGGGGTACAGGCACGATGCCATGAGGCAAGGGTTTAGATGTAGTGACATTGAAGGAACAGCGAAATATTTTCAACTGGGAAACGCGAGAACCTTAGATGGGTAATTGCGGTGATAGCTTTCGCTTGTATTTGCTGCCATTGTCCTTCCAGACAGATGCTGATCGATCACTGAATTGTTCTGGCAGGATCCGTGTGTGTGTTCTGGGTGCAGCCAGGATTTAGTTTTCATTCGGATAATTAACAAGAAGAGAATTAAATCTTCACTTCCTGACTGGGAATTAAAGTCTGTTCTGGGCAATATAAACTCAGACTCGGATGCAGGGATGTCCATTGATACTGCAGTAGCCTTTGGGACCTGTACAAACTCTGGTGCCTGCTCTTCACGTCATAATCGTCTTCGTCAGCAGTGTTCCTCTCTCCATGTTTCCAAGTCGGTTCATATTATCACCCTTGGTTTCAATGTGAAGAAAGCAATGCTGTGATAATCTGATGTTGTTCAGGAGATATGCTGCAGCAAGTTAAGAAACGACTGATGCTAACACGAGCTCGTTTTGAGCTGCGCTGATGTTTTGGCAGCAAGAAAGGCATCGCTCAACTCGCCTTATTCCGGATGACGGGCTCGAAATGACCAGTGGATTCTCACTGAATTAGTTCAGGCTCTGGAATGTAAAAAACCTCAAATATGAAAGTACAGCGAAAGGTAACGGTTCACAGAGTGGGGAATTCCAAGTGAAACAGTGACGGTGATTATGTTTGCTGGTTTTTCACCTTGTGAATGCTGTTTCCCTGATGTGGACGTTTACATTCCCTATAGACAAACTGTCACAGCCAAACCTGGTCTTTGGATCAGTGACGGAATTGGTAACATGCCTGACGTCGAGTTAGGGAATTGTCAGTACGCATTCAAAATCACGAGGATGCAGCGTGCTAGTCTATTCCTGTTGTCTGTCAGGAAAGGAAGGGTTTGCTTTTGTTGAATTTACAGTTTCTTTCGTCCACTTCAAATTCTAGCTCAGATCAACGTCTCTCATAGTCTGTAGAACTTGTTTTGGTTTAACCAAAAGCTGCCTTTTGGCGGTTGAACTTGCATGTTGGAGTGGACAGCTGAAGTGAAGCACAAGGAGCTGATCAAATCCTGAGAACTCTGCCACTCTTGTGTGTCTCTTTCTGTGGAAGACACGACCTGGGTAATAACACAGTCTGACTATGTCAAACTTCAATCCCATTGTTGTGTCATCTAAGATCAAAGTGAGAACCTCACTGCCATTTGCACTGGAAACGTCAGAACACATAAGGTTATGGACCCAAGCTAGAAACTGGGAATAGAGTAGATGAATGTCTTTAAACCAGACTGCACCATGGGCCAAATGGGATTTTCCATTCTGCAAAACGTGAAGACGAGTAGAAAACAATCTGCAGTGAAACTGATCAGAAATGAAAGGGAAAAGCCATTTCATTGAGAATAAGTGCAAGAGCGTCTGTCTTCATTCAGTGTAATCTCGTAGGTAGGATTTGGAACTAGAACTGCCATGACATTAGTTCTATTTTCGGACAGGGAATGAATGATTTATTGTGCAAATATATCGTGGTACCAGTATTTCTGACCACTGGTCCGAACCTGGTAATGCTTGGTTTTGTGCCAGAATATCAAAAATCAGAAAGATGCAGGTTTTGGAAAGCTGAACTAAAAAAGAGAATTGATAGAGAAACCCGCTACACCTGGCAACGTCTGTGGAGAGAAGCAGATTTTTTTTAGATGGACAGGAAACAAGTTAGTTATAGATTTCTAGATTATACTGTTGGGAAAATGATAATTTTACCTGTCGAATTAGTATATTTATCAAAATCACTCTTGAGCTCACAAACGTCGATTTTACAATCTTAAAAGGACTTAATCAGCTGTCATGCTACTTTCATTTTCGTGAGCTGGTAGAAGGCTGTGTTTAATGGCTACATTTCCTTTTGCTTTCTGTTATTTAGCAATCACGCCGAATGGAGAATTGTTTCTTTCAGTGTCTGCCTCAATATGTGTCCTTATTTTTTCTATATTTGTCTGTGTATCCTCCTGGGCCTTTTTCACATTCTTCGATTCTCTGGCTGTCCCTATCCCTCATTTCCCATTTCTGCTCTTGAAAAGCCTGACATTCAGAGACAGTTTGATATTCGAACTGCTGAGAGGCTTTCTGACTCCTGGCTGGCGTCGGTCGAAGTAGTCTCACATTCTCTGGATAATGCGCCTGTCACTGAGACCTGAGGCAAGGAGACATTTCTTCCTCAAAATCTAAAGACCCTTTCGATGTTAAAGTTGAATTCCTTATCCAACAGGAAAAGAAAACATGATAGCTGAAGAAGAACAAGGATGTATTTACTGTTGGTGTACAACGAATGAATGGTGACAGCAGAGAATGAGGGTGATCATGTCGTGGTGTGAATGCCATTACAACAACATTCCCCGGGAACGCTGCAGTGTCTCCTGCCTCACCAATTAATTTCCACGAAACTGGGAATGATGGAATGAGAATAAGATAATGACAAGCAGAAGTGCTTGTGGAATTGCGGGAAGAATCTCCAGGTTAAAATAGTAGTTAAATAGAGCAACATACACTACTGGATTTAAACCAGGAAAATGAAGTCGGAACGCGAAATCAGAATATATAGCAATTCAAAGAGGACACGGAGTTTCTCGATCAGCAACACAATACTTGCGAGAAATAACGAGCTTTCAATACAATGAGCAGTAGGTACCAGTGTGATGGGAGGTGCTTTCACCAGCTAAGCCACGGTGCCACGTTAAAATCAGATTTCTCGTCCATATGTGCAATGCCTGAACCACTTGATCACAGGAATTCGAAAACGCGTTTTCTGTATTAGCGTTGCTCAGTATGAATGGCAATCAAACTCTGCTTGTGCAAAAACAGACATTTCAATGCTGAGCATGCCCTACTGAAAAGGCACAGAAAAAGATAGTATCCTCTTGCATTGGCATCCAACAGATATTTTCATCTGTTTAAACTGACAGAATAAAGAGGATGTGCTCATCTCCTCTCGCGTCACATTAACCACGTTAATACACACGCAGGGATTTTCAAACCAAAATGAACAGGCTCATTGTTGTGAATTGACAGCAGTGGTGTGTGAGTCATTGCGAACAGTGAGAAATAAATGCTGAACCAATACCACTGACACTGAGCCTTGCACCATCAGCTGCACACTCACATCTTGCGTCATGTCTCCTCGGCATCAGTGCATTTGACTTTAATTATTCTACCCTGCACCTCTCCTCAAGTTATTCCCGATCGCTTGCAGTGTCGAATTAGAACGTGCAATTATTAGAAATGCATTTCTGTGACACAGTTGTCTTTCAATGAGGTAAGATTTACTGCCCATCCCTAATTATCCCAAAGATGTAGGGGACGAGTTACTTTTGTCAACTCCTCAAATCCTTAGTATGGAGGTACTGACAAGAAACCGCTAGAGATGGAGTTCATGGATTGCGGAAAGCACACCGACCCCAAACTGCTAACGTAACTCTCCCAGGGAAGAGCAGATGGACCCCACTCTGTCAATGTAACTCAACCAGGGGACAGAAGTCTGACATCACACGATCAATGTAACTCAACGAGGTAATTATGTCCTGACCGCACTCTGTTAATGTAACTCACCCAGGGAAGAGTACACTGACGCCACTCTGTCAATTTTAGTCATCCAGCGAATAGCAGACTGAACCAACACTTTATATGTAACTCACCCAGCAAATGGCAGACTGACACGACTAGTCAGTATAATTTACCCAAGAAAGAGAAGACTGATGCTACTCTGTCAACGTAACTCACTCAGAGAAGAGCAGGCTGTACCCATTCTGCCTCTGTCACTCATCCAGGAAAGAGCAGGCTGGTCTGATTCTGTCAATGAAACACAAGCAGGGAGACGAGCCTGACTCCACTCTGTCAAAGTAACTCACTCAGAGAAGAGAAGACTTATTCCATTCTGTCTATGTGAATCATCCAGCGAAGACAGTAATGAAACCACACTTGCTGTTAAACTCAGACAGAGAAGAGCAGACTGTCACGACTTTGACAAAGTAACACGCCCATGGAGGAGCAGACTGATACCACTCTCTTCACGTAGCTCACCCAGGTAAAAACAGACTGATTGTATCATTTACGTATGTTGCTGTACAAGAGTCATTGTTCAAGTACAGCATCAAGGTACACTGGGAGATACCCAAAAGGAGTCTCCCCCGATTGGTGCAAATACACGTTTCTACCCTGCAATCCACGATCTGGAATGCTGTGGTCGGTAGCGTGTCAGGCTTGGGGCTGTAGTTAGCCTGGAGTTCGGGTGGTGACACGAGATTTGCCCAAATTGCCCCTCACTATCAGGGTCAGGCTCGTCGCCTCCCGTGGAAGCAGACAGCTGGCATTTCTCGCCAGACTGTCAGTAATTTGCTGGGCAGCCTACCTTTGGGCTGTGTGGAAACATATCCAACAAGTGTAGCCAACGTCTAATCTCTCGTTTTGTCTTATGACCAAAGCACATGCTCTGTTCCCTTCACATCTAGCAATGGCCCTTCGCAGCTCCCAACCTACTGGCGTCGCATTTACGCCATTTAACTCCAGCAGGCAAATTCCCCTCCTGCTTTAAATTCGCCCTCTAGCCACTGCCGTCTCCCTTCGGGTTCGGGTGTGTCATTAATGACCTTTGCCCGGCTTGGGGTTAGGTCCATGATCTGGTTTGATTGATTGCCATGCTCCAGTGCTCCTATCGTCTGTAGTACATTCTGCACTGCATCTCGGAGGGCGGAGGTGGGGCGACTGCACCACTATATTCACCTGTCTAAAGTAGTCGGAGAAGGATCTATCTATTCCACACCACGAGACTCCCTCATTGGTCTTCTGAGTCTTACGTTGATCATAGAATATCTATTTCCCATGTCAGGTGCTCCTTTTGCCGTGGTGGCTACTACTAAGTGCCAGCCACCGGCGCGGCATGGATCCCTGCATAAATCTTAATGATCGAATTTATAGTCGTCCTTGTTACTGAACGGCTATGGGTCGCATGTAAAGATCCACTTCGTCGTTTCAGTTAAGATTACCGTCAGCTGCTGCATCCCAGACGCCCCTGCCTTTATGAATAGTCCTACCAGGGCGCTTGCCAACAGTGTGAACTGGGGCAGCCCCAAATTTGCTTAAGTCTTCTAATAAATACTTGCTCTAAATTGGTTTTGGTGTTGTGCGATGTCTCCTCAGTCCCAGCTGCAAGTTTGTAATGGCTGGCGTGTATCCACGTGGCTATTCCGGCGATCTTAACAGCTATCTGTGCTGTAAGGCGTACTTGAAACGGTCCCAGCCATCTCTTCGCCTTCCTGTTTTCCCTCCTGAAGTCTTTTGCCACTATTCAGGCTCCAGGTTATAGATCGTACATGTTCCCTTCTGCTGATTGGGGAGGTGCTGTCTTCACTTGATTCTGTATTTGGGACAGAAGTGTAGAGAGTTTCATGCAGTAACACAACATCTCATCCTCACAGTGGCCTGTTTTCTGGCTTCCCTTATGTCTCGGGACAATTCCTGTGTTTGGCGGCGTACCAAATAAAATCTCAAACGGGCTAAGATTAGCTCTCCCTCTCCTCCTACATCTCATTCACATTAGCACAATTGGAAGTGCCTTTGTCCATGTCATCCCTAGTTCCTCACAGCATTTTGTCAGTTTATTTTTTAAGGTAGAAGTTTCTCTTTCCGCTGCCCTACCGCTCGTTTGGTGGTAGGCACAGTGTTATCTCATGTTTATTCCCGAATACTCACTAATTGACTGTAGGGCATTATGGACAAATGGTGTCCTACTGTCACTACTAAGCCGAGAGTGTTGGTTTGCTCGCTGAGCTGTAGGTTTGATATCCAGACGTTTCATTACCTGGCATATGGAAAATAGTATGCTAGTGCAGGTTAGGTGGGGTTGGATCGGCGCAACATCGAGGGCCAAAGGTCCTGTGCTGCGCTGTATTTTTTCTGTGTTCTTTGTTCTAGGAAACATCATCAGTGACGAACTCCAAGTGAAGAGAAGCTGTTGTCTCCTGCTTTCTAGTTATATGTTTGTCCAGGATGGGGTTTCTGGGGTTTGTGGTGATGCCATTTCCTGTTCGTTTTCTGAGGGGTTGATAGATGCTATCGAGATAAATGTATTTTTATGGCATTGTGGTTGGAGAGCTAGGTCTCAAAGAATTCTCTGGCATGTCTTTGCTTAGCCTGTCCCAGGATGGATGTGTTGTCCCAGACGAAATGGTGTTTTTCTTTCATCCGTGTGAAGAGCTACGAGGGAGAGAGGGTCGTGTCTTTTTGTGGCTCGCTGGTGTTCTGTATCCTGGTGGCTAACTTTCTTCCTGTTTGTCCTATGTAGTGTTTGTGGCAGTCCTTGCATGGAATTTGTATATGACATTGGTTTTGTCCATGGGTTGTACTGGGTCTTTTAAATTTGTTAGTTTTGTTTGAGAGTGTTGGTGGGATTCCGAGGAGTCTTCGTAGTCTGGCTGCCACTTCTGAGACTTCATTGATGTATGGAAAGGTCGATAGGGTTTCTGGCTGTGTTAGGTCTACTTGTCGTGGTTTGTTCCTGAGGAATCTGTGGACTGTATTTTTTAAGTATCCATTCTTCTTGAATACGTTGTATAGGTGGTTCTCCTCTGTTTTCTGTAGTTCGTCTGTGCTGAAATGTGTGATGGTTCATTGGAATCGTGTTCTGACACAGCTTCCTTTTTGCGTTTTGGGATGGTTGCTGGTGTAGTTAAGTATTTCGTCAGTGTTTGTCGGTATGCTGTATATGCAGACACACCAGAGAATTCCGAAAGGCCTCGCACTCCAAACACAACGTCATAAACAAACACATAGATCTATATACCATCTGTCAATCCCTCTGAAAACGAATAGGAAATGACATCACCACGAACCCCAGGAACCCCATCCAGGACAAACAAATAAATAGAAAGCAGGAGACAACAGCTTTGCTTCACTTGGAGGTCGCCACTGATGATGTTACCTAGCCAGGTGATGAAACGTCTGGATAACAAACGTACAGCTCAGTAAATCAAACCTACACCCTAAACCTCAACCGGAGCTATAAACCTTCACAAACCTTGGGACTACGAAGCCTCTCAGGGATGCTCCATCTCGGAATTATTTCAGTTAGGAAAGCTTTGGTTACGGCACTGGCATTCTGTTTTGCCGTGGGGTACGCTTGCACCCATTTGGAAAACATATCACCTATTACCAGACAATACCTTTTTTCTTCGCAGGGTGTTAGTTCGGTAAAATCCAGTTGTAAATGTTCAAATTGTTTTTGGGGTTTCGGAAGTGCTACATGACTCATCTGTATTCCCCTCCCCACATTATTGTGGCACAGATAACACATCGTTCACAATATTTCTGGAAGTAATGAGTAAATCCCTCAGTGTACCACTGTGCTGAAATGCTGTCATATCTCCCCACTTTTGACGCATGTTCCTTACCGTGTGTCAGTTTGGCATAGATTGGAAATAGTGATCGTGGTAGAAAAGGTTTAAAATTGGGGCCACACCATACCCCTTACCTCAAACTGCACTCTGCTTTTTCCCACTCAAACGTGTCTTCAAGCCTGCACTTCGACTGTGACTTCCGCACGTCTGCTGTTTGGGTAAGGATTTTCGTCATTCCCATGTCAAACTGATCATTTACCGGCTGCTGGGCTGCCGTCCTTGCCGCTGAGTCTGCCCTTGCATTTCCTTGAGAAACAGAATCGTTATTTTTCGTGTGGGCATCATATTTACACACAGCGATTGATTTAGGCAATACGTCTGCTTCCAAGAGGTCAGAAATCTGATCACGGTGTGTGATGGGCTTTCCGGTGAAGGTCAAGAGGTTCCTGTACTTCCACAGGATTCCAACATCATGTACAACTCCGAATGCGTATCTGCTGTCGGTTAAATATTCGCTGTGTTTCCCTCAGCCAATTTACATGGCTCAGTCAAGGCAATCAGCTCCGCTGCTTGCGCTGACAGTTGAGAAGCGAGTGATCCCGCTTTGAATACCTCATGGGTAGTTACTACAGCATGCCCAATAAAATTCTGGCCTATCTCCTTGCTCCTGAATGCTGACCCATCCACAAAAGAAAAACGCCATATCTGGATTCTGAATTGGTGAATTCTGCAAGTCTTGTCTAGGCAGCACATTTCATTAATTACAGCGATACAATCGTGTGGGTCTCCGTCTCCTTCTCTAGTGAGAGGATTAGCAGCATTAAGGACGTTACATCGTTTTATTGCAATGTTAGGCTTCTCCAATAACACAGTTTTGTATCTGAGTCAACGCGCTGCCGACGTATGTGCTGTCTTTTGCTCGGAAAGCAGAAAGGATACTGCATGTGCGATCAGTTTGGTTAAGTCGCCATAGCCGATTATATCCCTGGACACTGCAACAGCCTTTTCAGCTGCAACCACAGCTCGCAGTCATTTACGCAATCCTGCCGCGACGAGGTCTAGCTTAGCCGAAAAATAAGCTGCCAGCCTGAATTTTCCCCCATGATCCTGCAATAACACAGATGTCATGCAGCCATGTTTCTCATCTACCGTTTGACAGAAGGCTTGTTTGGATTCGGAATCCCCAGTGTAGGTGTACTTTGAAACGTCTTTTTCAATTCAACTCGGCCGCTGGGATCCATTGCAACGGACCTTGGTTCTGCTACCCTTTTCCATGGGCCATGTCACTTCAGGGCGCCTCAAGATTTGTGTAATGTGGGATAAACGTTCTTCAGTAGGAGCGTATGCCCAAAAAGGATAGCAATTGCTGAATTACTTGCACTCTGTCTTGACCAATGGCCTTCCCTTGTTCAGATATTAAGTGACTGAAGAACTGCACCTGTTGTTGCATAAATCGAAGCTTTGCGAGACTGGCTTTGTGCCCTTCCCTCGTGCAATGCAAGGGAATCCTTCTCACATTGTTCCTCTGTCGGTGCTACTATTAAGCAATCGTCTACAGATTGCAGAAGCGCAGACCCAGGGGTTAAAACCAGAGTCTCCAGACTCCTGCGTAGAGCCTCATTATATATGGTGGATGACTCACAGTAACATTGACAAAGTCGTGTGAACTCATAAGATTTCCCTTTGAATGAAAAAGCGAACCAGAATTGACTATCTGGATGCACCGTCACACTGAAGAATGTATTTGCTAAACCCCCAGCAGGGAACCATTTACTGTCCGGTCTAAGTTGAACTAATACAGTATAGGGTTTGGGAACATTTGATGCGCGCGGGACAACACTGTTATGACTGCCTGTAGGTCTTGAACAAACCTGCATTCCTCCGGTTCACTTGGAACTTTTGCCTTTTTGATCAGAAAAATGGGAGTTCTCACCAGTGAGTTTACATAGGGGATTATCTCTCTAGCCTTTGGGAAGGATTGAAAGACTGGAGTAACTCCGTCAATGGCCTCGGGTTTTAACGGGTATTGTGCCCTGCAAAGACGATATTCCGACTGTGTGGTTACTCGTATTGGTTCACAACCTCGTATAAGCCCCACATCATGTTTGCCTTTTACCCACAATTCAGTAGGGACCGTTATTAATCTTGGGTCTGAGAAGTTTATCTTCGGGAAACGCTAGGCCAGCCTACTGGGCTCTTTGGGGCTAGTGGGGGTTACCTCGACTGTTCTATTGCCTGAGTTGGACAAATTAATTTCTTCCTATATGTCTGCACATCTGCATTAAACCACATACCCACATCGTCCCAGAACACCCAACATTTCGTTCTTTATGCCTTTCGTACCCATGGCCCCAAATCCTGCCACCAGTCACTGGACACCTTCGCCAGTGACACGCGAGGAACGTAGCCTTCCACATCAAAAATATAGAGTTTACTTGCCTTCACAGGTACTTGACATAAGTTCACACTGACTGCATATCTGCCATCCCTTCAATAAAATGCGCACAATAACAACTGGCCTGGTTTAACCAATCTCCTGAACCAATACTTCTCTTATGGTTCCTCAGGGCCATCGTGGTGTATGTGTGCTGTGCAGTGCAGCTTATTCCCGCAAAGAAAAAATCGGTGTTAATAGGATTAACATGGTTACCTGCTTCCAGGGCGAGTGAATTGCTCAATGAACTCATTGCTCTCTGGCTTAATCGCCACTCATAGACATACACCAGGGGTCGTGGGTCTTACTTTGCAGTTTACACTTGTGAATCTTCCCTTTGAATTACCTGCAAGCCCATCGGAGTACTGAGTAAATACAACCCCAGTCTCACTATGAGATCCCGAGCCATCAAATGTAAAGGACAGAATTCCGCTAACAAAATTGAGAATTAGAATGTATACACATTACTGATTTCACACAATATGGGTGCGGTAAAACTCTCTCATATCCCGACGCCTGATGCCTCCATTGAGTTCAGGAACATTCCACTCATCTTGATTGGCGTCAACTCTCTGAACTGTCTTGATTTGAGGAGTGAATGTGCTGGCCATGTATCTACCAAAAAGGTAACTGTTGTACCTTCCACATATAACATAGAGGTAGGCATCGACATATACGCATCATTGTTATATTGAACATATTGTCCACACTTCGCAATCTCAATGTTCAATACAGAGTTGGGATACATCTCAGTGCCCGTTAGGTTAGTAGAAGAGATTAGCATAAGGGATTCTTCGGTGCCAAGTATAAAGGAAAGAGGTTTACCTGTACCTTGTGGCTTGCCCACCTCAACCTCAGTCGTCCCCTGTCAGTCACCATGCTGTCCAGCCTCCAGGACCGATTGAGGCTGTCTGTGCGGGCACTGTCTCGACCAGTGGTCCATTGCTCCGCAAACAAAGCACCAGCCAGATCTATCTCTGCAAGCGCACTTCCGTGATCCCTTCCTCTTTTGCGAACTCCACCTGTGCCTCTCTCTTTTCCCGCAGTTCCTCCGTCCAACGACTGAACGACCATTTGCATCATAATAAGCTGAGGTTTATGTGATTGCTGTTCCATCTTTAATTTCCGGTTATGGTTCTCTTGAGCCAGCACTTTCTCAGCATGTATCATGTATTGTTCTATCTAATTCAGCTTTCCCGTGTCCCAGGTAATACACGTATGTTGTTACCTACCTTGTTGTTTCGTAATTCATTCCATTGATAAAGCTGCTCCTCAAGTGCCTCAAACGGTGTGATCTCTGCCGTCGTTATGTCCTTGGGTGGTATCAGTCCACAATAGACGTTATCGACTTTTGTGAGGTGCTTAAGGTACTGGGACATCGTCTCGACTTCTTTAGGGATTCTTTTCAATTGATTGTGGGTACGATATGCTATTGGTGATTCAGCAGAACCTGAGGCGGCGACCGTTGACTTGGAATCTTCGCGAAGTGGATCTCGTCGGGGGGCTGTAGCTCTTCGAGGGCACCCATAAAGGTCAGGATCTGATCCAGTCTTAAGACACTGTACAGCTTCATTAGGTTGTTTTCCGTGTGTGTGTGTGCATGTGCGCTGGAGTTTGTACCTTTACTTGATCTATATTTTATTCGAGATTTTCTTTCCCTGAAATCAGGCTCAGCCTTCAACATGTTATAAGCACTCCAATTCACAGGTTCTATGTTACCCTTCCGTTTCTCCTTCTCTCTCTCTCCTCCAACGGTGACCTCAACATTTGCAACTGCATGTTACTGAAACTTCCTTCCTTCAGAAAAACACATTCCTTGATTTACATTTTTAACTGCTTTACAGAAACTAGGCCATAATTATTTCGCGTATATTGTATTTTTTCTTGACCATTCCGAGTTGTCTGTCGACCCTCTTTTTGTTCGCTCTTGCTGCAGCCGATTTTCATGGATATTGGAAAAGTGTTCATCTCTTTCTGTCTGTCCCTCTGCCTATATATCTGTCTCTCTCTCTCTCTCTGTCTCTCTCTCTCTCTCTCACGATACCATAATCTTCTCTTTGCCAATATAACTTGCTTTTACCTCCGGAGGTCCCCTCTCATTGGGCGCGACCGCCTCATTGCCTCGGTTTTCACAAACCAAGAACCCACGTAACCGGTGCAGCTTTGGCGACTCCAACGCTGCCCATGGTGGTTCCAAGTCTCAAACCACCGTTAATCTTGCTGTCCCTTAAACTCTCTAGAGACGGCAATCCTTTCCCTTGAGTTTTACTCGAATACCGCGCGAGGGTTCACTGATCCCCCTTCCTGGTTCATTTATTCTCTTCGAACGAGTCTCTAAGTCGGATTACTTCAGCCACAACTCTTACCCCGACCTAATTCGATTCGGAACGCGACTCTGGGGCGATCCACTTATCCCCAGTCCTCTCACGCAAAGGGGCCAATTCAGCGCTCGAGATGAAGTGAAAGACCTTCAAGGCAGTGGCGCGTACACCTCCTGGGAATCTTCAAAATCTTACCCAGTCGCAGGGTCCCAGGCGAGCCCCCTAGTTTACTGCCGTAGAATTTCAATCGACTCAACGCAAATGCTAGCAAGAGCAAAGAAAAAGTTTGTTTTTGAAATTTGCCGAGTGGACCCGACACATTCGCAAGACGCCTCATAAAATGGACGCCTGGCGGTTTTCACATATTCCCTTTATACTATATATCGCCTTGCCTTATCACACCTCAAGTCAGGAACCTGGATCAGTCGAGTTCCTTTCCACACATAGAGTTGCTTTTTCTAATTCATTGACTGCTGATATAATAGGTTATTGGCCTTGAGAGTCAGCTATAAATTAGGTTGAACTTTACATTTTTTCTGTCTTTTTGCAAAGTTAGGTCCATACTTCTTTGTTTCAACCATGGTTTCACAGATTTCACAATAAATGATAATTTTCCATTACAGGGGATCAGGCTGACAGTAACTCAATAAGTGTGATGGAGTGAGGATGATAGTGACACAATGAGCGTGAGGTCTCAGCGTGGTAGTGATGCAGACTGTGTGAGTGGATCAGGCCGATAGTTACGCAGTGAGGGGGGTCAGAGTGATAGTGATGCAGTAAGTCTGAGGGATCAGACCGATAGTGACGCAGTAAGTGTGAGGTGGTAAGGGTAAAAGTGAAGCACTTCGTGTGAGGGGTCAGGCTGGTAGTGACGCAGTAATTGGAAGGAGATCAGGCTGATAGTGATGCAGTAAGTGTTACTGTGTCAGGCTGATCCTGACGCATAAAGTGGGAGGGGACATGGTGATACTTACGCAGTAAGTGTGATGGGGTCAGGCAGAGATTGACGCAGTGAGTGTGAAACAGTCAGGTTGATAGTGAGGGAGTAAGTGTGTGCGTTCAGGCTGGTAGTGACACAGTAAGTTGAGAGCGTCAGGTTGATAGTGGGCAATAAAAGTGAGGTGTTAGGGGAATAGTGACGCAGTAAGTGTGAGGTGTCAGGCTGTTAGTGATGCGGTAAGTGTGAGGGGTGAGTCTGATAGTGAAGCAGTAAGTGTGAGGGGGTCAGGCTGATAGAGACGCAGCAAGTGTGGTGGGGTCAGGCTGATAGTGTCACAGTATGTGTGAGGGGTCAGGCTGATAGTGATGCAGTATGTGTCCGTGAGTCAGAGTGATCCTAATGCAGGAAGTGAGAGGGGACAGGGTGATAGTGACGCAGTGAGTGTGAGGTGGTCAGCGTGATAGTGACGGAGTAAGTGTGAGTGTTCAGGCTGATATTGATGCAGTATGTTGAGGGCGTCAGGCTAATACTGGCCAGTAAGTGTAAAGTGACAGGGTGATAGTGATGCAGGAAATGTGAGGAGACAGGTGAAATTGTGAGGGGTCAGGCTGATAGTGATGCAGTTAGTGTGTTGGGGTCAAAGTGATAGTGACGCAATAGGTGTATGCGGTACAGGATGAAAGTGACATAGTGGGTGTGAGATACCAGTGTGATAGTGATGCTGTAAGTGTAAGGGGTCAGAATGACAGTGACACTATGTGTAAGGCCCTCAGTGTGATCGTGCCGCAGCAAGTGTGGGGTGTCAGGGTGTAAATGACGTCGTAAGTGAGAGAGGAGCATTGTGATAGTGAAGCAGTAAGTGTGAGGGGGTCAGGCTGATAGTGACACAGTCAATGTGACCGGGCATTGTTTTAGTGACAAGATAAGTGTGAGGCGTCAGTCTGATACTGACACAATAAATGTGATGGAGTCAGGCTGATAGTGACACAGTAAGTGTGAGGGGTCAGACTGATAGTGACACAATAAGTGTAAGAATTCAGGGTGATAGTAACATGGGAAGTGTGAGGGCGTGACTGAAAGTGACGCAATAAGTGTGTGGCGGTTAGGCTGATGGTGACGCAGTAAAAATAAGGCCGGCAAGGTGAAAATGGCAAAGACTTTGTGAGTGGGTCAGGGTGATAGTGATGCAGTAAATGTGAGGAGGGCAGGGTGAGAGTGACGCAGTAAATGAGAGAGGATCAGAGTGAGAGTGACGCAGTAAGTCTGAGGGGTCAGACTGATATTGACGCAGAAGTATGAAGGGGTCAGGATGATAGTGACACAGTCAGTGTGAAGGGGAGAGTTTTAGTTACACAGTAAGTGCGAGGCATCAGACTGAAACTGATACAAAAAGTGTGAGTGGGTCAGGGTGATAGTGACGCAGTCAGTGTGATGGGGCAGAGTTTTAGTAACATGGTAAGCGTGAGGCGTCAGTCTGATACTGACACAAAACGTGTGATGGAATCATGCTGATAGTGACGCAGTAGGTTTTAGGAGTGAGGGTGATATTAACATAGGAAGTGCGAGGGCGTCACTGATAGTGACGCAATATGTGTGTGGCTGTCAGGCTGATGGTGACGCAGTAAAAATGAGGATGTCAAGGTGAAACTGGTGCAGTAAGTCTGAGGATGGCAGATGGACAGTGATGCAGTAAGTGTGAGGGTTTCATGCTGATATTGAGGCATGCAAGTGTGAGGGGCCAGGTTGATAGTGATGCTGTGTGCCGCCGGGTCCGGCTGATAATGACGCAGAAAATGTGAGTGTCTCAGTGTGACAGTGACTCATTACGTGTGAGAGGGTCAGGGTGATAATGACAGAGAAAGTGTGAGGGGGTCAGGTTGATAGTGATGTTGTAATTGTGAGCTTGGTCAGCGTGATAGTGAGGGGCTCAGGCTTATAGCGACACAGCAATTGTGAGGGGGTCAGGGTAGTCGTGACGCAAAACCTGTGAGCGGGTCAGGTTAATAGTGATCCAGTCCGTGTGAGATGTCAGGCCGATAGTGACACAGTAAACGTGAGAGTGTTGGTGTGCTAGTGACGCAGTAAGTGTGAGCCGCTCAGGATGATAGTGAGGCGATAAGTGTGAGGTTTCAGGTAGACACCCATGCGGTAAGTGTGACGTGTTCAGGGTGATAGTGACGCAGACACTTTGAGGGTGTCAGGTTGAGAGTGACACAGGAAATGTGAGGGGACAGGTTGATAGTGACACAGTAAGTGTAAGGGGTCAGGCTGATAATGCTTTACTAATTGTGATGGAGTCAGGATAATAGTGGTGCAGTGAGTATGCGTTGTCAAGGTGATAGTGACACACACGGTGTGAGTGGGATAGAGTTATAGTGATGCAGCAAGTACGAGGAGGTCAGAGTGAGAGTGTGCAGGGTCTGGCTGAAGGTGACACAAGAAGAGTGAAAGGTTCAGGGTGATCTGGACGCACTAAGTTTGGGGGTCAAGGTGATAGTGATGCTGTAAGTATGAGTGGGTCAGTCTGATAGTGACACAGTACATTTGAAGGGATCAGGCTGGTAGGGATGCAGTAAGCGTGAGGGGGTCAGGCTGATATTGATGCACGAAGTGAAAGAGTGTCAAGGTGTGAGCAGGTTAGAGAGAGAGTGACGCCGTTAGTGAGTGGGGTTTGGCTGATAGAGATGCAGTAGGTGCGCATGTGTCAGGGAGTGAGTGATGCAGGAAGTATGTGGGTGCCAGAGGGATAGTGACGCATTAAGTATGGGGGGATCAGAGTGATTGTGACGCAGTAATTCTGAGGGGATCAGAGAGATAACAAAGCAGTAAGCATGAGGGGGTCAGTTTGTTCGTGACGCTGTCAGTGTGAGTGCCTCAGCCTAATAGTGATTAAATAAATTTGAGAGAGTAATGCTGATTGTAAAGTGATAAGTGTGAGTGAGTGACACAGTAAGTGGATAGTGACAGAGTAAGTGTAAGGAGTCAGGGTAATAGTAACATAGGAAGTGTAAGGGCATGACTGATAGTGACAAAGTAAGTGTTTGGCAGTCAGGCTGATAGTGACGCAGTCAAAATGAGGGTCTCGAAGTGAAAGTGGCGCAGTAAATGTGAAGGCGCCAGATGGATAGTGATGCAGTAAGTTTGAGGGTTCACGCTGATATTAAGGCGGTAAGTGTGAGGGGTCAGGCCTATAGTGATGCAGTAAGTGTCGGCGGGTCAGTGATGCATTCAAAGACCAAATATCCAAGGCTCACTGCAGTGCTGAACAGCGAGACTTCTCAAGGCGAAGACAAAAATCAATAGTTCTCATCCTGGTCATAAATCACAATGCTTCATTTTAAAATTGTCCTCTCCTGCTTCTAGATTCACCAATGAGGGAACAAAATTTAATTGCACCACCCTGTTTATCTCTTCAAATATTTTGCAACTCTCAATGAGATTACCTCTCTTGTTTTGAAACCGTTAAAAAAAGGCCGGATTTGCCCAATTTCAAATCAGACGACTAACGTTCATCCATCATATCAAGGCTAATCACCATTCGTGCTATTTCCTCATATGGCTTTAGTATCTTTCCTAAATTGAGGATTATAATTCCTCATACTGTAGTCCAAGTGTGGTCGAACTGACCCACCATCCATTGGAAATAATGCTTCGTTCTCGTGCCCTGAAAGCCTTCTGCAGCTTTCACAACAGACTTCTACAACTGCTACTAGACTTCAATGACTTATTAAAAACTTCTCCAAGATGCATTTCTAAAAAATCTGTACATCAGACTTTCTACTTCAAACCTTCGACAAATAATCTCCACACATTTCCCTCCTGACAAGTATGATAAAGTTAAATCGTTGCTATTTATTAGATCATGAGGGACATGGATAGGTTGACTCGTCAAGGTGTTTTCCGGCAGGTGAGGAAGTCAAAATTTAGAAAACATCGGTTTAACATTAGTGGGTAAGGATTTAAAAGGGACGTCAGGGGCAACTTTTTCAGACGTGTCCAGAATGAGATGCCAGAGAAATTGGTGGAATCTGGTACAACTGTAACATTGAATGGCATCTGGATGGATATATGAGTAACAAGGTTTAGAGGGATGTGAGCCAAATGTTGGCAAATGGGACCTATTAACTTAGGATATCTGTCCACCATGGTCAAGTTGGAAAGAAGGGCCACTTTCCATGTTGTATTGTTCAACGACTTGATGACTCTAGAACAAACGCAAAAACTTTGCAAATAATTCCGTGAAGACGATTTCAAGTTCCAAATCTTCGGTTAATCTTCTTCTCTTGTGCTCACAAGTTCGTTACCTGATGTCAGAACTTACAGATTAGTTGCTGGATCCATTCCTGTAAATTGGTTCTGCATTCTTTCTAATTCCGATTTTTTTTTTACGAATGTAGCTAGTGTTTATGGACTTAGCATCAATTTTTTCTAATACCATATTTCGATGAATATGAAAACCCAACAGCATATCTAATTTGGCACCAGGTGATGAGCAATTGAGTCAAAATCGATCGGACGCAGTGAGACAATGATCCTCTCTTCGTGGTGTACATCCGTGACTCTATAATTCGACGAAGAATCATTCCCACAACTTCAGCTGTGTCAGAATCTAGTTTGTGGTGAAAGCCTGTCAATCTGCCAAGGTCACGTTCGTCTGGGTTAGGATCCTGCAAAGGATTTGGCGAAATCTTTGGGTCTTGACAATTTGTTCTTCCAACAAATGAATTCAGTTGTTTTACTGTGAAAATTAACATTCGAGCTGCAGCTGTGATGGCCGAGAGGTTAAGGCGTTGGATTTGAAATCTAATGGGGTTCCCCTGCGCAGGTTCGAATCCTGTTCACAGCGTAGAATCTTTTAAAAGTCGTTAATTCCTTTGCAGGATTTGGATTTCGTGGAGCTTGAGCTTTGCGTTCAATCGAAAGTAAATTTTCAACTGTGAAGAATCCGAAGTAATTTCAAGACTGACCCAGTCATCTAATTGAATAAATTATAGGTCGAGACACAAAAAGCCACCAACTTCCAACACGAATCAGTTTCAACATATTTGTCGAACTATCGTGAAATTTGGATGTTCGGGGGGTGGGATTCAGCAGAACAAGAAGCAATGCAATACACTTACCTGCAGGTGATGAATTTTTTTTTTAGGATCAGTTGAAAGTCAAGCTGAGAAAGTTCAACCTAATTTACAGCTGACTCTCAAGGCCAATAATCTATTATATCAGCAGTCAATGAATTAGAAAAAAAACAACTCCATGTGTGGAAAGGAACTCGACTGATCCAGGTTCCTGGCTTGCGATGTGAAAAGGCAAGGCGATATCATCGGAGTAGAATTTTCTGGAAATACTGGAAATGGAATGTTAACGGTCTTCTGCTGTCCACATTCGTAAGAAACTGTGCATTAAGAACTGAAATTGAAAATTAACGATGAAAATCAGACTTAGCACTCTGCTTGTGGTGTAGCATTGTTCAGAACAATAGGTTGTTGTTGAGGCTAAAATTGACCTAAATAATCGATGGGGATCTTATCCACGGCCTTCGTTGGAGCAGTTGGTGTGGAGAGCTCAGCTTGAAGAACCAAATGCCAATTATTCATCCTGGCTATCTGAATCGCTCAGTTAAACATACTCCCAGTTTAATGAAAAAACCTTTGCTATCAGAGTTAGATGTTTTCATGTCAGCATGTTCCGGTATGAGAAGACATTCCATGGAGTAGATGTGACTTAAATATTGACTCTAACGTCAGAGATGTTGACACATTTCTGCACCAAAACAGCACGACCATTGGTACCAAATAAAACTGAGCAAAGGACTAGTCACTTAGACATTTCCTGTCTGCAGACTCTGCCAATGGACCGTTCAGGCCCGATGTAGGAATAGGGCGTGGTGACATCTGTTCGCAAGTGGATCACTTCATTCTTGCTCACGATCCATAAACCGTAATTCATTTTGAACTTCTTAGCCATTAGCATGGTCAGTGGTACATAATGCACAGGTTTGCTTCTCGAAAGAAAGAGCGAAATCTTATTCAATGCAGACGCAAATTCAAGTTGTCCCTGGTCGACCAGAAGACAGATGTCGCGAAACAAAGTGAATACCGAAAACAATCAATGTTTTCTGCGAGTCAAAAAGATGTACTGGAAGAACGGAAACATATATTTGGAACTAAAGTCACATACCACTTCCACAGACTAAATGTTCTTGAACCGTTTTCTTAATTTGACCTTGATGTCCACCATTGCTGCAAAAATTATCTTAACAATTGAGAACTTTGTGTTCTTTGATATTCCTTCCTTCATGTTTCTCTTGATTTTGAAACTAAAACCGAGCAATAGTAATGCACCCTATTTCACTTGCAAAGATCAGAAGAAGATCAATTTATAAGAGAACAGAAATAAAGCTTCGTCTGTCTTTCGAGAGAAAATACAGTTACCATTTCGACTCCAAAAAATCTTCTTCAGAAGTCTGCGCAATGAACTCGAAATAGTAGACCGAAAATGAAAAAAAGAAGCCAAAATACCGCGAATACACCACCTGCAAGCGCATCAAGTCCTACTCGAATATGCCGGATTACTACCATCAACATCAGTGGAGAACGGAACAAAGCTCATTCTGCAGTTGTCAACTTGCTATGACGTAGTTTGTAAAGTCAGAAATATGATTCGGTAAAAAGCGGGATGAAAGCGGGATATAGGAAGTCTGAAAAAAGCAAGTGCGTGCTTTGCTTTGAAGAAGGTTGGCAGTGATGAAAATGGAAATTAACTACAGTAAGGGGGGTTTAATTAATACTCAGAATCGTTGCAACACACAGGGACGCAATTCTTTTTGCTAGGTTTCTGTTCTGCCATTTTATAATCACGACTGCTGTCGGGTTTGGTTTCCATTCCAGGCTTAGGTAACAGCCTGATGGAAGTTTGCACATTCGCCCAATTTCTGTGTGGTTGCTCTGGTTTGCTGCCACATTCTAAACATTTGCAGGTTATTTGGAATCGCCATTGAACGCACGCGGTTACAGAGACAGTGATGTCTCTGTAATAGGAGTGTCTGGATAGGACGTACTTCAGAGGATTTTTGTGAACTTAAATGGACAGAGTGGGGTTAGTCTGCTGTTTCCTGGGTGAGCTACATGGACAGAGAGTGGTCAGGGTCTTCTTCCCTGAGAGAGATACATTGACAGAGTTTGGTTAGTTGCTCTTACCTGTGTCAGTCACGCAGATACAGTAGGGTCAGTCTGCCCTTCCTTGGGCGAATTTCTTTCACAGAGTGGTGACAGTCTGCTCTTCCCTGCCTGAGTGAAACAGATAGAGGGGGGTCAGTATTCTCTTCCCTCGATAATTTATGTTGACAGTCTGGCTTCCGTCTGCTCTTCCCTGGCGAGTTACATTGGTAGAGTGGGGTTAGTGTTCATTCATTGGGTGAGTGCCGTAGACAGAATGGGATCAGTCTGCTCTTCCCTGAGGGAATTACATTTATAGAGTGGGGTCAGACTGCTCTTCAGTGAATGACTTATATTGACAGTGTGGGATCAGTCTGCTGAGTTACACTGAGAGTGTGGGGTCAGTCTGCCCTTCCCTGGATGAGTAACACTGACTGAGTGGCGTCAGTTTGCTCTTCCCTCAGTGAGTTACATTGACAGAGTGGCGTCAGGAGTGGCGTCTTTGAGGAGTTGACAAAAGTAACTCGTCCCCTACATCTTTGGGATAATTCGGGATGGGCAATGAATCTTATCTCATTGAAAGACAACTGTGTCCCAGAAATGCATTTCTAATAATTGCATGTACTAATTCGACACTGCAAGCGGTCGGGAATAATTTGAGGAGAGGTGCAGGGTAGAATAATTAAAGTCAAATGCACTGATGCCGAGGAAACATGACACGAGATGTGAGTGTGGAGCTGATGGTGCAAGGCTCAGTGTTAGTGCTATTGGTTCAGCATTTATTTCTCACTGTTCGCAATGACTCACACACCACTGCTGTCAGTTCACAACAATGAGCCTGTTCATTTTGGTTTGAAAATCCCTGCGTGTGTATTAACGTGGTTAATGGGACGCGAGAGGAGATGAGCACATCCTCTTTATTCTGTCAGTTTAAACTGATGAAAATATCCGTTGGATTCCAATGCAAGAGGATACTGTCTTTTTCTGTGCCCCTTCAGTGGGGAATTCTCAGCATTGAAATGTCTGTTTTTGCACAAGCAGAGTTTGATTGCCATTCATACTGAGCAACGCTAATACAGAAAACATGTTTTCGAATTCCTGTGATCAAGTGGTTCAGACATTGCACATATGGACGACAAATCTGGCTTTTAACGTGGCGCCGTGGCTTAGCTGGTGAAAGCACCTCCCATCACACTGGTACCTGCTCATTGTATTGAAAGCTCGTTATTTCTCGCAAGTATTGTGTTGCTGATCGAAACACTCAGTGTCCTGTTTGAATTGCTATATTTTCTGATTTTGTGTTCCGGCTTCATTTTCCAGGTTTAAATCCAGTAATGTATGTTGCTCTTTTTAACTACTATTTTAACCTGGAGATTCCTACCGCAGTTCCACAAGCACTTCTGCTTCTCATCCTCTTATTCTCATTCCTTTATTTCCAGTTTGGTGGAAATTAATTGGTGAGGCAGGAGACACTGCAGCATTCCCGGGGAATGTAGTGGTAATGGCACTGACACCACGACCTGATCACCCTCATTCTCTGCTGTCACCATTCATTGGTTGTACACCAACAGTAAATGAATCCTTGTTCTTCTTCAGCTATCATGTAATTACTTTCTTTTTATGTTGGATAAGGAATTCAACTTTAACTTCGAAAGGGTCTTTAGATTTTGAGGAAGAAATGTCTCCTTGCATCAGGTCGAAGTGACAGACGCATTAGACAGAGAATGTGAGACTACTTCGACCGATTCCAGCCAGGCGTCAGAAAGCCTCTCAGCAGTTCGAATCTCAAACTGTCTCTGACTGTCAGGCTTTTCAAAGAGCAGAAATAAGAAATGAGGGATATGGACAGCTAGAGTGTCGGAGAATGTGAAAAATGCCCAGTAGGATACAGAGAGAAATATAGAAAAACAGAGACACATATTGAGGTAGACACTGGAAGAAACAATTCTCCATTCGACGTGACTGCTAAATAAGAGAAAGCAAAAGGAAATGTAGCCATTAAAACATAGCCTTCCACCAGCTCAGGAAAATGAAAGTAGCATGACAACTTATTAAGTTCTTTTAAGATTGTAAATTCGACATTTGTAAGCTCAAGAGTGATTTTGATAAATGCATTGATTCGACAGGTAAGGTTATCATTTTCCCAACAGTATAATCTAGAAATCAATAACTAACCTGTTTCTGTCGCTCTAAAAAAAATCTGTTTCTCTCTGCAGATATTGCCAGGTGCAGCGGGTTTCTCGATCAATTCTCGTTTTTAGTTCAGATTTCCAAAATCTGCATCTTTTTGATTTTTGATAACCTGGCACAAAACCAAGCATTACCAGGATCGGACCAGTGGTCAGAAATACTGGTACCACGATATACTTGCACAATAAAACATTCATTCCCTGTCCGAGAATAGAACTAATGCCATGGCAGTTCTAGTTCCAAATCCTACCTACGACATTACACGGAATGAAGACAGACGCTCTTGCACTTATTCTCAATGAAATGGCTTTTCCCTTTCATTCCTGATCAGTTTCACTGCAGATTGTTTTCTACTCGTCTTCACGTTTTGCAGAATGGAAAAGTCCATTTGGCCCATGGTGCAGTCTGGTTTAAAGACATTCATCTATTCTATTCCCAGTTTCCAGCTTTGGTCCATAACCTTATGTGTTCTGATGTTTCCAGTGCAAATGGCAGTGAGGTTCTCGCTTTGATCTTAGATGACACAACAATGGGATTGAAGTTTGATATAGTCACACTGTGTTATTACCCACGTCGTGTCTTCCACAGAAAGAGACACATAAGAGTGGCAGAGTTCTCAGGATTTGACCAGCTCCTTGTGCTTCACTTCAGCTGTCCGCTCCAACATGCAAGTTCAACCGCTAAAAGGCAGCTTTTGGTTAAACCAAAGCCAGTTCTACAGACAATGAGAGACATTCTAGCTCTGAGCTAGAATTTAAAGTGGACGAAAGAAACAGTAAATTCGAAAACCCATTTCCTTCCGTTCCTGACAGACAACAGGAATGGACTAGCACGCTGCATCCTCGTGATTTTAAATGCGAACCGACAATCCCCTAACTCGACATAAAAGGCGTGTTACCAATTCCGTCACTGACCCAAAGATCAGGTTTGGCTGTGACAGTTTGTCTATTTGTAATGTAAACGTCCACATCATGGAAACAGCAATCACAAGGTGAAAAATCAGCAAATATAATCACCGTCACTGTTGCACTTGGAATTCCACACTCTGTGAACCGTTACCTTTCGCTGTACTTTCATATTTGAAGTTTTTTACATTCCAGACCATGAACTAATTCAGCAAGAAACCACTGGTCATTTCGAGCCCGTCATCCGGAATGAGGCGAGTTGAACGATGCCTTTCTTGTTGTCGACACATCACCACAGCTCAAAACGAGCTCGTGTTAGCATCAGTCTTTACCTAACTTGCTGCAGTATATCTGCTGAACAACTTCAGATTATCACAGCATTGCCTTCTTCACATTGAAAGCAAGGGTGTTAATATGAACCGACTTGGAAACTTGGAGAGAGAAACGCTGCTGAGAAGTCGATTATGACGTGAAGAGCAGGCACAGGCGTTTGTACAGGTCAGGTCCCAAATGCTATTGCAGTATCAATGGACATCCCTGCATACGAGACTGAGTTTATATTGCCCAGAACAGACTTTAATTCCCAGTCAGGAAGTGAAGATTTAATTCTCTTCTTGTGAGTTATCCGAATGAAAACTAAATCTCCTGATTGCACACAGAACACACACACGGAGCCTGCCAGAGAAATTCAGTCATCGATCAGCATCTGTCTGGAAGGACAATGGCAGCAAATACAAGTGAAAGCTATCACCGCAATTATCCCTACAAAGATCTCGCGTTTCCCAGTTGAAAATATATCGCTGTTCCTTCAATGTCACTAGGTCTAAATCCTTGCCTCATGGCATCATGCCTGTAACCTCGGTACTGAGGACATCCAGGGTTTTGCGGAGTAACTCAAAACCTCAATCTCTCGGGTAATTAGGGATTGACGGTGCATCCCATCCCATTGAGTAATGACTTTATCCCGATAATACGTTTCCTAAAGCTGCAGTTTCTAAGGGAACACTTGCAAGCAGTCCGGAATACGTTGAGAAGTGGAACGGACGAGGGGAAAATATTCAAAGTTTGTGCGAAGATTTGTAGCTCGGGTGCTCGTTGTTGTGGTTCTGTTCGCCGAGCTGGAAGTTTTTGTTGCAAACGTTTCGTCCCCTGGCTAGGCGATATCATCAGTGCTGGGTACCCAATATACCAACCACTACAGTGGACGGCTGAAACTGACAACCAGAAGCGGCAGGGACAGACCACTATAAACACCGGAGGAAACATCAAAGAAGGGCTTCGCAGGAGGCTCCCAAGCACTGATGATGTCGCCTAGCCAGGGGACGAAACGGTTGCAACAAAAACTTCCAGCTCGGCGAACAGAACCACAACGAGGGGAAAATATGAAAGGCAATGATGACTGGGAGACATGAGACAGCAAGTGAGTGAGGAGCTGGTGTTGCAACGTTCAATGTCAGTGTCAGTATTTACTAACCACTATTCACTCTGATTCACACACCACGCCTTAACAATTCACCACAATGAGCCCATTCCTCTTAGTGTGAGTTTCCCTTTGCGGATATTAATACGGTTAAAGGTGCCCAAGACGATGGACAGATCTTCGTTATCCTGTCAGTTTAAAAGTCGAAGTTATCAGTTTAAAACAAAAACAATAAGAGATTGCCTCTCCCTGTGCATTTTCAGTGGAGAATATCCAGCTTTGAAATCTTCTGCATAAACGGAGGTTGTTGTAAATTTTCTCCGAGTAACTGTGAAACGCACAAAAATGAGTCCGAGTTCCTGTGTTCGAATAGTCAAGTAAATGCACACATGGTTTTGAATCGTTGAGCTTGGGCAGTCCCTCTGCCTTAGTTTGTGAAAGTTCCTGTCAAAAAAATCAGCCGAATATGGGATAAAATCCTGACATCTCAATGTTTATAGGTCTTTCATGAAAAACAGAGTTCCCGTCTTCACCTGTGGTTCTGGTCGTGGTGGGAATTCAAATCAATGACTGGATCGAAGTTATAGTTTAAAGACAGCTCCTTCGACACCTCTGCCACGCTGCCACACAAACCCCCGCAACCACGTTTTTCAGGATGAGTGTTTCAGCATCGCCTCACTTCAGGCACTTTAACACACGCCCTTTCAATGGCGAACTTGGCGCAAGTTCGATAATATGTATGAGGATGTTGCAAGGCTTACAGTGTTAGGATTGTAGCGTAAAGCTGAGTAGGATATGAAAATTTTCCCTGGAGCTTGAGGGCTTAGGGATGGGCTTACAGAGGTTTATATAAATATGAGGGAGACTGCAGAGTAAATGGTCAATGAATATTTCTTCCCAAGACAGGCAAGTTCAAAACAAGGGAACACAGGTTTAAGGGGGGAGTGGTAAAATTTAAAAGGGATCTGAAGGACATTTTATTTTCACACAGAAAGTTTTGCGTGTTTGGAATGAATTGTCAGATTTAGTGGTGGAGTCTGGTACACTCTCAACATTTCAAATGCATATGGATCATTATACTGACAGGAATGTTGAAAAAGAATAAACGTGAAAATTTGGCAAATAGAGTGGTTGAGATGCTGCAGTGGCGATCACCAGTTTGAATAGGCACTCATCACTTGGTCAGTCGCAATTTCCCTCCTTTTCGCAACAATAACAGAAAACTGCGAGCAGATTCAATGTAGAACCTAATTTCACATAAACAGGAAAATAAATATCTCCATTCACTTTCAGAGAAATGGTGAAAAATGCAAATTGTCTGGAATATGAAAGATTGGCGCAGCCTGTTTTTGAGTCACGTATTATGCTGGTGGACCTTCGAGCTGGAGAGGAACGTGACAACTACAGCACAAGGGGAAAACATGGGCACTGACATGTTGGTTGTTTTCTGCTGTGCCACATCACAGCCGGGTTAGAAGAAATGACTGCTTTTTTTCTGTTCAACTTTAACAAAACTCATTCCTGCAAAACGTTGCCAGCTTAATCCATTAGCACACATGGCCGCGCAGGGATGCAAACACAAGACTTCTTAAGAAGTGGAATCTGAAATCAGAGTCTCAGGTTGCTCAGCCACGCGAGCACACAGGCCAAAACCGGAAACCCAAGAGCATGTACCTGATGATACCCTGCAGCATTCTCACAGCAACTGCACCAGTCCTGCAGAATAAGCGGTGGGAAGGAATTGCTCTATCTGAGCGGTCGTGCTTGTTGTTCTCATCAGCAAATCTGGCTTTGAATTTGCTCGCCCATATCTGCTGCCATGCTGAAACGGAATGCAATTCCGATTAGTCGCTGTGTGAAACTTTGTTCATTTTCTCTCCTCAGATAAAGTGATCACTGGAGATGATGAATTCTGCTCCTGCCAGAAACGCCGACTCTCCTGCTGCTCGGGTGAACTGAAAAACTGGTTTAGCACTGGAATCCGAGAATGGCAGAGCACGTAGCAAGATTATTCGAAACCCAGAGCCAATAAGAGTTCCAACTTTCCTTTTCTTTCTTCATAATAGTGCATTATCCAGCAGAGCCATGAGCAACTGCCACCTGGCTGCAAGCTGAGTTGGAAACCTATGTGGCAATCAAGGACATACGACTCACTTATTGTCGGTAAATCAAACACTTCTCACTTTGAGGTGTACAAAACTCAGTTTCTATACATATTCAGGGAAGTTCAAAGGCGATCTGAGATGTCAAAGAGGTGGTCACTGTTCATGATTGCTCTTTGTTCGAGTTGTGAAAAGGTTTCCCGCTTTAGTCGCATTCACGTTTCTTGTTGATGACTGAATTAGGCAGAAGGTGTTTCACCAGAGCTGCACTTGACTTGCATTCCTCTTCCTCGCTGTCATACTTTCCTGGAACTCTGTGAGAACAAGAAAACAAAATACATACTGCGTCATTCGGCAGCCTGTCTGTGATTTCCTCATTTTCAGTGACAACAAGGCTTAGACTTCAGGCCACACAGTAATATTATTACCAGTATGAGAACAAGAGTCGATAGTTCATCTGTGCCTGTAAATCTTTTCATTCCCGTGGTTGACTGAATGAACTGTCTGCGTGTCTGCTGCTTCGAAACTCGAATATGTGAACTGCTCCAAACTATGATTGAGGATTTCTGCTTTTGGTTGACACACGTTGAGTAACGCCAGACAGCGTTCAAATGAAGCTTTCAGAGCACATTTTCGGATGCATTTGACAGAGACTAACATCATGAATCCAGTGTTCGCTGTGACAGAAGGAAATGAATGCTCTCCTTGTTACTGATCCAGACCACCTTCGCATGTCAAGCAAATGCGGTACTGTTGTTACAAAAAGGATCAGTGCCTGGTAACTGTGTCCTTAAAGAGGACATGATTGAAAAAATAAAGAATACCATGTTGAAATATCCAAGAAATATTGGCTGAAACGGCGCAGACAATTTTCCCTGCAGCGCCAAGACAGAGGAACATATGTAACGACACTCTTAAACAGGATGGCCAGCAGTGATATAGACATCACCACATATGAAGGACCACTGCTAATGGAAATTTGAAAATGAAATTCACGCAGCAGGTATTCGGAATTATATTCTTTTCACCGCTACAGTAGTATTGGGCGAGTAAATTCAAAACAAGGTTTGCTGATGAGAATGCAATAAAGCCCCATCGATCATGATATGAAAGACTGTCGCCCGGAAAGACGGAACAATAATGTTTCTCTAAGCTTTGTACTGGGCCACTTTCGCACAAACTGATACTGCTACTCTCCAGAAAAGATCAGGACCCGCGGCATGCACTCTTAGAAATGGTGACCATCAGTGCTGGAAACTCCCTGCATATTCAGAACAAGGAAGAATACATATCGAATAAAAGTGTAGATGGCAATAAATTGGACTTGTATTCCCTTTCATCACGACAGCTAGAATTTGCGGGGATATACAGAGTAAGGTTTACTGACCAGGTCAGGAAGCAATTACCTCCACATATCTTGACACACAAGCCTATCTTTCTTTCTGTCCATTTTTTGTTTTGAAGCGCCGATCCTTTCCGGAGGAGATGAAGATGATTACTGCTCCCCCGCAGGATCACAGTGGGGCCAGAGACCCGATCGAGCTGCTCAGAACATTTCGTGTTTGCCAGAATCACTGAAGCTGAGATTGATGACACGTAGACACGGTGTAACAGCTGCCAACACATGTGGAGGGTTTTGGGACGGATAAGGACCCACTCTGGGTAAAAGACTGGATCCTAAGACTGCGGAGTAAGTGTTCAGGTAGAGGACTGGAGAATGGAGTTAAGAACGATATTAGCCAAGATCGAATGGCGGAGCAGACTAGATATTCTGAAAGCGCTAACCGCTCCTATGTCTTCCAATCTCTGGCCATCTGGTATCGAAGGAAATAGAAACAGAGTTATTTGTTCAGTTGTAAGTCCTGGGCAAAGTGAGAGATAGAACAAGCATGATACAATTTTAGAGACTGGGAAAATGTTTGGAGAGGAAGCAATGAAAGTGAAGCTGAATATAAAGTTTGAAGTCAGGACATATTCAATAAGAAGGAAGTTTGTAGAAAGACAGAGGGACATGAAGATGGAAAAAGAAGTGTCACCAGTCCCGAAATCTCATTCGGTTTTCATTTTCAAGATGCGACCGGGCCTGCTGAGATTTTCCAGCAATTTCATTTGTTGATTCTGAAACAGAAGATGGGAGTGATCCTGGACCAATCAGCTCTCTCATGTTCTGGGAATATTTGACTTACCCGTTCGATCAGATCACGTGTGTCCCACACTGAAACCTCAGAATCCTTCCCCGCCCCCATCCTCGTTACTGGCGCTAAACTGTTCATTACATAAACTTATATGAGCACACAACAAGAACAATTGTAAAATGGACAGGGAGAGCTCCGTTCCGTTCCATCAGCACATTCTGAATCAGTTAATTGTCGTTCAGGGCCCATGAGACATTAAGCCGTCTCTGTCAGACCACTAACAAATGGCCATTCGCGTTCTGTGTCTTTGAACACTTTGGTTGGTGCACGGATGTAGTGGAATCTCATGTTGTAAAATGGACATCATTCATAGTATTTTCAGCTGCACTGATAAACTTGTCTCTGGCGCTTCCAGTAAAGTGCAGACAGTTTTCACTCAGAAAGCGACATGTGATCAAAGCAGGAGGCCATATGTGTCTATGAAAGCAACAAGAATGCTCCACCAGCGTTGGCTTGCAATTCTGCATGTGGAACGAAGAGCTGGAACTCTATTAAACAGTGAAAACGACTATTATGGGGCTTGGACGCACGGCTCCCTGATTAAACACCTCACATTGCACCGAACTGAGATATCCAGGGTTGGCATAAGATGAATTAGTTTGTTATTTCATTCTGAGCATAATTCACCTGGCACAACAATTTGCAAAGATGCAGCTCATTCCTCCCAATCACAAATAACATAATTCACATCTTTCACTTTTGTTATTTCTTCAAAACATTACAATCTATTTAACACTTGTCCCGGCATTTAAGATTCAACCCGAATATTTTCATATGAAGTGATTTCCAGTCACTCTGGCAGACAGTAAATCAGTCGCAAAATTACCTTAGGAAACCCAACCATTTCTGTTTACAGTATTGGGAATTTCCCATCTGCTGACGATACAGAGTCCTCACAATCAACATTTTCTTTGTTCTTCCGGCCTAAAACGTTTACCACTTCTTATTTTCAAGACAGGAGTTTTGTTTATACCACGTTCCAAGAACAGGAACAACCTTCCAATCTCCTGAATTTTCAATTTAAAATGGAAGTTTTGTTCCTTTCCCACGGGAAGAGCAGTTAATGAGAAAGGAGTTTCCACGAGTTGTGTCCCAGGGTTTGGCAGGAAGCCCTGATTGAAGCTGCAGTGGCCGCTTTTAGTTGGCATCGGAGGATTGGAGAACATGGTGTCATATTCTGCTGCGTGTAAACGTCTTGTTCCCTGTGGACTCGGGGTGAATCATGGATGAGTTTTCGGAACAACACTGCCTTCCAGTCTCTGGCCATCTGCTATCTAAGGAAATAGAAAAGAGTTATTTGTTCAGTTCGAAGTCCTGGGCAATGTGAAAGATGGAACAGTTCTGATACAAAATCGGAGACTGGGAAAATGGTTGGAGAGGAAGTAATAAAAGAGAAGCTGAATATAAAGTTGGAAGTCAGGGGACATTCAATAAAAAGGAAGAGTGTGCAAAAGCAGGTGGAGATGGACATGGAAAGAAGTGTCACTAGTCCCGAAGTCTTAAATCGATATATATTTCCAAGATGCTACCAGACCTGCTGAGATTTTCCAGTAATTTCATTTGTTGGTTTAATAAGAGAATATGGCAGTGATCCTGGACCAAACAGCTCTGCCGTGCTCTGGGGATATTTTGACTTCCTGTGTTTATGTCCCACACTGAAACCTCACGATCCTGCCGCACCTCCACCCTCGTTACTGACAATATACTGTTCATTATGTTAAACACAAGAAGAACAATTGCAAAACGTTGAGGGAGAGTTCCCTTCGGTTTCCATCAGAATAATCTGAATCACTGAAAATTGGTTCAGGACCCATGTGACATTGATCCGTCTCTGTCAGTGGCAAGTGGCCATTCGCTTTCCGTGCCTTTGAACACTTTGGGTTGTGCACGGTTGGTTTTGAACCTCACGTTTTGAAACGGACATCATTCATTGTATTTTCGGCTGTACTGATAAGTTGTCTCTGGCGCCTCCAGTAAAATGGAAACAGTGTTCACTCAGAAACCGACGTGTGATCAAAAGCAGGCGGACAATGAAAGCAGCAAGAACATTCCCCTGCGAAGGGTTGCAATACTGCACGTGGAATGAAGAGCCGGAATTGTATTAAGCAGTGAAAGTGCCCATTGTGAGACTTGCACCCACCACCCTCAGATTAAGCATCTCACACTGCACCGACTGAGCTAACCAAGCACGGTGCACTGTGGATTAGTTTGCTATGACATTGCGAGCATAATTCATCAGCAATTTGTTAGGATCCAGTTCATTCCTCCTAATCACAAAAATATCATTCACACCTTTCACTTCAGTTATTCCTTCAAAGCATTACAATATATTCAGCACTTGTCCCGGGATTTAAGGTTCAGCCTTAATATCTTCATATTTTTACCCTCACCTTTATGTCATTGATGTGATTTCCAATCACTCTGGCAGACAGTAAATCAGTCGGGAAATTACCTAAGGAAACCCAATCATTTTTACAGTGTTGGGCATTTCCCATCTGCCGACGAGACAGAGTCGTCTGAATCAAAACTTTCTTTGTTCTTTCAACCTAAAATCTTTACCACTTCTTATTTTCAAGTCAGGAGTTTTATTTATAACATGTTTCAAGGATTGGAGCGACATTCCAATGTCCTGAAGCCCTTTTCAATTTAAAGTGAAAGTTTTGCTCCTTTCACACGGAAAGAGCTGTTACTAAGGAAGGAGTTTCCACGAGTTGTTTCCCATGGCTTGGCAGAAAGTCGCTGATTGAAGCTGCAGTGGCCGCTTTCTGTTGGCATCGGGAGCTTGGAGAGAGTGATGTCGTATTCTGCTGCGTGTAAACGTCTCACTCCCTGCGGACTTGGGGTGAATCATGGATGAGTTTTCCCAGTTACAATGTCAATATATGGTCGGGGTAAATGCTTGTGCTGAAATATTTGAGGCTTATTCCCTTGGTGGGCTCGAACCACCAACATTTCAGCCAACTGCGCTGACCATTTGAGATACAGAAACTGGCAACGCAGATATCCAAAAGCAATGTTATCGACGGGATATGAGGATACGTCGGACAGCAGGAACTTGCGTTGTTTTCAGAGACGGTCGCTGATTTTATCACCGAGAGGGTAAGCATACTGAGGAGCTGCAATCACTCAAATTAAAAGGCATCCACGCATGCGCACTGCGCTCACATACATCTCCACAAAGTAGCTCACTTACGATGCTGGTATTTGAAGCCACGATTCGATAGAAACTGAAGCTTAAAATCCAACATATTAGACCGCTCGACCACGCTGCCACACAAAAACCATCACTCAGATTTGTTTTGACGAGTGTTTCCGCATCGATTCACTTCAGGCACTTAGACCTCGCAAATTTTGTAATGAAATTGGCGTAATTTAAGAAGAAAGACTAAAGAAAATGTACAGACAAGGAACAGCCCCTTCATCCATTCAAGCCTGAGCCAATCCAAATCTACTGTTTAAATCTGTCACCCAATTCCTAAGCATCTGTATCCCTCTGCTCCCCACCTACTCATGCATCTGTCCAGACGCATCTTAAATGTATCTACCATGATTACCTCTCCCGTCTCTGCTGGGAACGCGTTCCAGACACCCACCACCCGCTGTGTCAGGTAGTTGCCGCGTGTATCCCTCTTAAACGTTTCACCTCTCACCTTGAAAGCGTGACCTCTCGGTATTTAATCCTTCAACTGGGAAATAAAACTTTTCTCTATCTACCCTGTCTGTACCTTCATGATTTTGTAAACCTCAAAAACGTCCCCCTCAAACTCCTTTTTTCTAATAAAAACAAACCTAACCTACTCAACCTATCTTCCTAGATTGCACCTTCCATACGAGGCAACATCCGTTTAAACCTTTTACCCGCCCTCTCCAAAGCGTCCACATCCTTTTGGTAATGTGGCGACCAGAAATTTACACAGAATTCTAAGTGTGGCCAGACCAATGTATTGTTCAATTTTAACATGACTTGTCAGCCATTTTATTCAATACCCCATCCAATGAAGCCAAGCACACTATATGCCTGCTTGTCGACTCTATCCACCTGTGTAGCAACCTTCAGTGTATAATGGACCTGCACTCACAGATCTCTCTGTCCATCAACTTTTTTTTCCCAAAGCTCTTCCGTTCATTGTATAACCCCAGCTAGAATTAGACTGACCGAAATGCGTCACCTCACAGTTGTCTGTTTTGAAATCCAGCTGCCACTTTTCCGCCCAACTTTCCAGTATGTCTCTATCCTCCTGAATTCTTAAACAGTCACTTATACTTTCTGCTAGTCCAGAAAACTTCGTGTCATCTGCAAACTTTCTGATCATTCCAACAGTGCTCTCTTCCAGATCATTTATGTATATCACAAACAACAGTGGCCACAACACTGACCCCTGTGGAGCACTACTGGTCATCTTTCTCCATTTCCAGAAACTCCATTCAACTGCCATTCTTTGTCTCCTATTGCTCAACTAATTCTTTATCCACCTGTCTAGAACACCCTGCACACCATGTTACTTTACGTTCTGTATTTGGTTACCATGGGGAACCTTATCTAACTCCATACTGTAGTGCATGTATATGACATCAACAGCCTTTCCTTCATCTATCAACTTGGGCACTTCCCCGAAAAACTCTGTGCCTCTCACTGATATGCACATTATTTTCTAAATATGAATAGATCCTATCCCTCAGTACCTTCTCCAGCAACTTTCCCAACACTGATGTTCTGTAGTTATCCGGAATATCCCTACTACCCTTCTTGTACAGGGGACAATATGAACAACGTTCCAGTCGACCAGTACCTCACCTGTAATGAAGGATGCCACGAAGATATCTGTCAGGGCCCCAGCTATTTCCTCTCTCACCTCACTCAGGAACCAGGGATAGATTCCATCCGTTCCTGGGGATTTGTCCACATTAATTACCCCGATCCTGCCCAACATAGCTCCTCTAATTATGGCAACATGATCCAGACTAATCAAATGTTTTACTCTAGACTCAACATTCATCATGTTCCTCTCCTCAGTGAACACTGATGCAAAATAATCATTCAGAATCATACCCACTCTCTCAGATTCGACGTACAGCCTTCCTTCATTTTCCTTTAGTGGACCAATCCTTTCTCTGGTTACCCACTTGCTTCTTATATATGAATAATAGGCTTTAGGATTCTCCTTAAATTTGCTAGCGTGAAGTTGTTTCATGACCCCTTTTAACCCTCTTGATTCCTCGTTTAAGACTTGTCCTACTCTTCCCATGTTCCTCCAGGGACCATTATGTTCTTGGCTGCCGAGGCGTTGTGTATGCTTCCCTGTTCCTATTGGCGAGTCGTACAATTGTCCTGTCATCAACAGTTCACGAATATTGCCTTCCAAATCCTTTGCCTTCAACGGGACATGCCTATCTTCAACTATATTTAACCTATCTTTGAAAGCCTGCCACATATGAACTGTGGACTTTCCTCCAAATAGCCGTGTCCAATCCACATTTCCGACCTCCTGCATAATTTTGATATAATTAGCTTTGGCCCAGTTTAGTACTCTTTCCTCATGACCACTCTCATCTTTGTCAATGAGTATTCTAACACTTACAGAATATTGGACACTTCCCAAAGAAATCACCCACGGCAACTGATATCACCAGCCCTGGCTTATTCCCCAATATCAGTTCCAATATGGCCTATTCCCTCGTCGGACTATTATATACCACTCCAGAAAACTCACCTGGAGGCTTCTTACAAATGGTATCCCATCCAGACCTCTGACGCTAAGAGTATCCCGGTCTATTTTGCAAAACAGAAATCTTCAATCAACACTAAATTATTGCCTCTACGTCTTTCCATGACCTGTTAAACTATTTTTTCGTCCACCTCACGCTCACTGTAATACAGCCCCAAAAATCTAACCTCACCCTTCTTATTTCACTGCTCCATCCATAGTGTCTCACGACCCAAGCCCTACATGGTGTCCTCCTTTCGCACAGCCATGATATCATCCCTGACCAGCAATGCAACTCTTTCCCCTCTTTTCCCTCCCTGTCCCATCTGAAGCGTCTATATCCTAGAACATTTGGTTGCCAACCATGCCCTTCCTTCAACTAAATCTCTGTGATCGCAATAACGTCATATTCCCAGGCACCAACCGAAGCCCTAAGTTCATCTGTCTATACTCCATGAATTAAAGTAGATGCATTTCAGGCCACCAGTTCTTTTGCATTCATCTGCTCTCTGCCTACTCTTCCCATTATTAATGCTATATTCCTGATTCTTAGCGTTTCCAGTTTCCACCGCACTGCCGACTTGCTTAATCTTGTGGTTCCCAGTCCTCTGCCACATTAGTACAAAACCTCCCCAACAGCAGTAGCAAAAACTCCCGAAAGGACATTCGTTCCTGTCTGGTTCAGATGTAGATCGTTAATTTTCTTATAGTCCCACATTCCCCAGAACTGGTCGCAAAATCCAACAAATCTGAAACCCGCCCTGCAGCACCATTCCTCAAGTCACGTGTCCATCGTGCCTTTTTTTATTCATTTCTCCGTTGGCAGTCACATGGCACCGGCAGTAATCCCGAGATTACTACCTTTGAGGTCCTCCTCTTTAATTTCTCTCCTAGCTCCCTGAATTATCCCTGCAGGTCCTCATCTCGTCCTCAAGACAACTGGCTGTTCACGATCCCCTTTTCGAATGCTCTTCAGCCGATGGGCGACATCCCTGGCCTGAGCACCTGGGAGGCAACATAATTCTCCAGAATTGCTGATGCTCTACAGTGAGTCCACCCGCAGTTCCAGAGTGACCACGCAGTCAAACAAGTGCTGCAGCTGGACACACTTCTTGCAAGAGTAAGTTTAGAAAACCTTTACAAGGATTTGCAAGGTTTGCACTGCTTGGACATGAGAACGAAACTGAATAGGCTTCGTCAGATTCCCAGGAGCTTCAGGGCTTAGATATGGCCTCACAGAAGCTTATAAAATCATGAGGAAGACAGACAAAGTAAACAGTCAGGGAGCACTTTTTCACAAGACACGCGAGTTCAAATCTACATAGCAAACGTTTAATGCGAGAGAGGAAACATTTAAAAGGGATGTGAGGGACACATGTTTTTCACACAGAACTTTTGTTTGTGTGGAATGAATTGCCACATTTAGTGGCAGAGTCTGGTGAACTCACAACATTTCAAAGGCATCTGAATGGGTGTATAGACAGGAAGACCTCGGAGAGATAAGGCAAAAATATTGACAGATATGTATGGATTAATTTCGGATATCTATTCAGCAAAGGCAAGTTGGATCGCGGGAGTTGTTTCCATGCTCGACAACTTTGAAATGATCCAGCCACCGGCAACGGTTTGAATACACCATTTGCAAAAAAAACGCATGATGTTTGTTACTCAGTCAGCGAGTTTGGCTATTTTGTTTGGTGGGTGGATGGGCCCAACCGATCCAGAGATGAAGGTTTTCCGGATATTTGCTTCCAATGACCATTCTTCTTGACACTTTCCCAAGTTCGCCATCAAAGATTTTGGCTGAAAAAAAAATATCTCCCATATTGCATTACCCACTTTGTTCTCCAGCGAATTCAAAAACTGAGAGCTCTTAACGTGGAACAGAATCAAAATTGAAAAGGCAGTACGATGATCAGACACACCGAAGCTTAAGTGCTGTCTGTGAGGCACTGTGAGTCGTCTCTGACATGAACCGCTCGCACAAGTAACAGCGAGGCAATTCCAAACCTACTGGAGATTTCGTTTATTGCCAAGTCCCAGAAAGTGCTCAAGTATCATATATAAAAAAAGAACAACAACGAACCATTAAAAGTGAACATTTCCAATTATATCCGTGATTAAATTAGGCCATCAATGCGCCGGTGCCCCCATCTGATCGAGAGAGCCAATCACCTTTCTCCCTCACCAGGACAGTAATGAAGGAAATGAAGGTATAGCAACGTTTCACATCGCGATTGCCCACATTTTCGACACAGCATAAAAAAACGGCGAACAGATTCAATGCAGGATCTTCTTTCGAAATAACGGTGAAATAACTATGTCTATTCACTTTCAGAATAAACGGGGAACAACACAAGTTGTCTGGAATATGAATAACCAACATAGACTACTTGGGTCCCAGATTCTACTGATGCACAGACTTTCATATGAAAAGGTACCTTGGGTGATTGCCCTCCACCCAGAAATCTTCTGGCTGCCTTTTGTTTGCCCTGTCACATTAAACTTGTGCTGTTCTAATCGAATTTGTAGTTCTTGCCATTTGTCCGTATTGCTACTAGGGTTAGCTGGTCGTGGCAACTCGTGACTGCCACACAAATACTTTGCCAAAATTGGATATACCCGCAACGTGAATCGCAGTGCACGAACTTTGCAACGAGGATATGCCACGTGGCAAGTTAAAAAGCATGCTTCCATTTATTAAAGTAAGTTTCTGGGAACTGACAACCAGATTCCTCCTTACACTCGGTATTATGACGACGCATAAACCAACAGCCTTTCTCAGAGACAAGTGACCAATGCCCATCTTGTGTCGGACAAACATAGTTGACAAGATTGCACGCAGGGACTGCACAGAAAACTATAGAGGAGAAGCAGGCAGACGACCATCGAGCTGCATTCATGCAGTTCTGTTACCCTGTCAACCCCATGCACAACTGTTCCTTGCAGGTATACACAGGGCACTGAGTGTCTCTGACTCCGGGACTTGGAACTCGGATTATATGACCGTCTGCAGCACTGGTTACTTCCTTGTGTGAGGTAACTCCCGATGGAACATATGTAAAACATGATAGCTCATTGAGAAATACATCCAAAATAGTACCCAAGAGACGTATTTCTGTTGTGCTTCAGGTCCAAGAATACTCAGATCAATAGCTCCCTTGATTACCTCTGCTGGTCATGTTTGCAAAGAGATCTAGCAAATTGTCAAGTTTGAATTTCCATTCAATCAACAATTTTGACTCAGTTTGGCTGCAAATATCTTTTCCTAACTTTGTGCTTTTCTTCTTTTACATTGGTGTCTCGCACCTTACAATTGACAGCAGAGTTCGGAGAGAAGATGGAAGCATTTAGCCCATCAAGTCAGCGACAGCTTTCAATGAGATCACGGCTGATTTGGTTAATGATCAACTCTGCATTTTAGTCAGTACTCATGGCCGAGTGGTTAAGGTGTAAGGTTAAAAATCCATTCAGGTTTCCCCGCGTAGGTCCGAATCCAGCTGACTCCACTATGAATGACTTGCTGCTGGGCGAATTTTCGCTCAAAGTTCAAAAAACCTATTTTGCAAACCAGGCCAGTAATTTAATAAGACTTTGGAACTCGAGTTCTTCATCAGAAATGTTCCATATTTAAAACATTATCTCTGTTTCTCTTTCCAGATACACTGCTCGACACATCGGGTTTCTGCAGCTGTTATTGAACGTCCTGAGCAGAAGTGCTGCTTTTCATGAGATTCCTTTAATCCCTGTCCACTGTTCTCTGACTCGGGTCAGTGGCAACACTTCCTCCTGCTCGTCAAAGTGCTCATGCCCCACCGCTCCCTCTCCCATCATTACAAACAACCGCAGGAAATTGCCACTTAACCATCTTTGTTCCAAAGTGAAACTCACCAGCCTCGGGAATCTCTCCACCAAACGGGACTTCTCATCCCTGGACATGGTGCAGACCCGAGGTTTCCGAAGCTTTCCTGTGAAAATATTGTCAATTGACAGTTGGAAAAATGTCGAGGAGCCAAACCAATCCAGGCACCAGCTTTGGGAATCTTGAGAAACTCTTTGGGAAGTGGATTCAGAGGAGAATGCAGAAGGGTGAGCTGTCGGACCGAGCAGAGGCCGGAATATTGACTCTGATGTTGTCGGGACAGGGACTGGTCTGAGACATTGAAAAAATTCTCAGCCCTGTACATGGGGAATAGAAACTTCATCTGGACTCTGCGACAATGAAAATCTCTGGAACACACAAGGCACTGAGAGGCAAAAGAGGAGTTTATCCCTGATGGAGGTGAGCTGGTTCCCAGTGACATGGATGTGTCTGTCTTGGGGGTATCAGATTGTTAAAATGTCTCCATAATGAATGGTTCAGTCTTTCATTTGGAAAAGTAAAACTCATAGAGGACAGTAGTCGTTCAGGGAATGGCACATTGAATTTGGAATTCAGTCACGGACTGCTTTAGAGGATCGTCGAATTTGTTAGGTTGGAAGATTCAGCGCATTCGACCGTTAACTGAAACGTCCTTGTGGAACATAGTACAGAATCTTTCCGTTGAATTAGCAGGATCTAGTATTGACTGATGGGGCCACAGCAGGCAGCAGGATGTGGTAACACAAAATAAAAATGCGCTGAGCTCAAACACAAGAAGCATGCTCTTTCGGTATGGTGGATCAACAATACAGCATTTTAAAGAAGTTTAAGCAACGATCCTTCAATGTACAGGACATGCAACGCCAGGATTTGACACCACACTAGTCTCGTTCTAACCAGACACTTTAACTAATTCATCAACGGTGTCAGCGCAGACAATGCTGTTCATATCCATATGTGTATTTAATTAACTGTTCAATCACAGTAACTTGGACATTTGTTACTTTATGAAAGTTGCTCCATAAGAATTTAAACTAACCTCCGCTGATACAGAAAAGAAACGTCCACACCTGGACATTCTCCAATGCAAATGCACAGAAAGAGCCAATCTCGTATTGCGTTCATTTCAAACTGATATATTCATCTGTTTAGAGCTGAAAATGTGTTGCTAGAAAAGCGCAGCAGGTCAGGCAGCATCCAGGGAAAAGGAGAATCGACGTTTCGGGCTTAAGCCCTTCTTCAGGAATTAGGGCTTATGCCCGAAACTTCGATTCTCCTGTTCCCTGGATGCTGCCTGACCTGCTGCGCTTTTCCAGCAACACATTTTCAGCTCTGATCGCCAGCATCTGCAGTCCTCACTTTCTCCTCATATTCATCTGTTTAAGCCGACAGGATAAAGAAGATACGTTTATCCTCTCAGGGCCCATCAACCACGTTAATATGCACAGAGGGAATACAACGCCAAGAGAACAGTATCATTGTGGTGAATTGATCAGCAGTGTTGCGTAAGTCAGTGTAAACAGTGGCCAGTATAGGCTGACCCATTAATGCCAACAGTGAGCCTTGCATCACCACTTCCTGTCTCACGTACAGCCTCACGCCCTCCAGTCATCATTGCCTTTCACTTTACTCAAACGCCCTGCTCCACTACTCCCTTCTCCCGATCGCTTGCGGGCGTACACGTAGAACCTGCAGATGTTCGAAACTCATTAGTGGCGTATCGACGTCACTCAATGGCATTGGATTCACTGCTCATCCCTAATTGCTCCAGTGATTGAGATGATGAGCTACTGCACAGAAACTTGAGCGAACTTAACATAGAGGTACAGCCAAGATGCTGTTGGCGAGGGAGTTCCAGGATTTAGGAATAGCCAGATACTTCCAACTCAGAAAGGCGAGATCCCTGATAGGTGATTTGCGGTCACAGTTTTTTCTTGTTTCTGCTGCTATTGTCCTTAGAGATAGATGTAAGCAATCACAGGATTGATTCTGGCAACCAAAATAAAAACCCTGCATCGACTGTCGTTTGTGGAGGTGAGTTCCAATCCTCTCCCAAATATTGTGTGTAGAAGTGCTCACTAACATCTGTCCTGAATACTCTGAACCTCATTTTCAGACTCATTGCAGAATCCACAGCGAACTGAAACAGTTTATCGCTTCATTTTAGTGTCTTGCATTACTTCTCTCAGGTCACCACTTAACATTCAAAGTTGTCGCAAAAACAGGCTTCATTTGTATATCAGAAACAGAAATGGCTCAGCATGTCTTACATCATCTGTGGGAGAGCAAGAGTTAATGTTTCACTTCCGTTTACCATTCTTTGCAACTGACTTGCCTGATTTCTTATCATACCTACAAACGGTATGAAACCGGAACGGATGACAGAACACAGACATTAGGGAGTTCTGCATTTGCAGTGACATCGGGAGTCTCTATCACTGGAGAATTGTAAGGACACTACTGCTCAGTGAACTGATATCGCACTTCCTGTGTCTAAATAAGGAAACCTGTCAGTGAATTGGAGACTTTATTGTTCAAAAGTTAAAACCAAAGAGCAGATCAGCAGCAGACTAAAACAAGTGAAATTGTCATAATGCCTTATAAGGAACGCCAATGAAGACCAGGATAGTGAGGATCACCTTCTCCACATGTTTGAATTGTTTGATGCAGTTTTCTGTGCGACGTTATCTCTCCCTTCAGGCAACTGACAAGCTCCTTGTTTGAAAATCTGAGTTGATGCATCACCAAAAGTGTTGCATGGTACTGTGTGTAAGCAGCTTGTGGAGACTGAGACTGTAGCATTGCTCACATTTTTTTTTATTCAAATTTCTGAGAAATGAAGAAGCTTAATAGCAAGCTTAATCCCAGTTTTGGAGGAGCATTGCTCATCAGTACATGATAATCAGCTCACGTGAAGATATTCCAGAATTGATATCAGAGACCTAATTCAAACCCTGCAACGATAGATGTTATGAATTCTAAGTTGAAATTCTATGTCTAATGCCTTTAACCCATTACAACTGACCATGGAAAATCCCTTCCGATTCGCCTCTACCCCTTAGGGAAGTATAGCTGCTATTCTTATTTGCTCCAAGATACATGTGACTCCAGACGCACAGAAACTGGATTGGTTGTTGCGGGTCAGTTATCTAAACTCCAGGACCTCACTTCAGGAATTATTCAAGGTTCTGTTCGTTAATAAATGTCCAGAGTTCAGCCGCATTCTTACTACCTCAACTCCTGAAGCATTTCATTTCACAATGCAGCAGAATTCTGGCAATGTGAAGGCCTGGGCAGACAAGTGATATGAATTTCACACATCCTGATTAAGATAATCTAATCAACACCTCTGGAAATTCAATGGTGTTGCCATTACCTAGTCTTCAACGATCAACAATGTGGGAGTTACTATTAACCCTAAAATGAACTGTCCTCCCTACATAAATAATGTGGCTACAAGAGCAGGCCAGATGGCAAGAAAACTGCCATCAGTCATGGGCTTTCTGACTCCAATCGCTTCTCTAATACCGAGAAGGCTCACGTCAAGTGTGTGATGGAATACTCCCCGATTGACTGAACAAATATATCGACAACATACCTCAAGATGTTGGACAGCGCCATTATGAAACATTCGTCCAAAAGGATAATGCTGCCGACATTTAATAACTGAAATGAAAGCAGAAAGTGCTGGAGAGGTTCAGCAACTCTAACAGCATACTTGGAGAGAAATACAGTTAACTTTTTGAGGCCAAAATGACTCTTCTTCAGAACAGGACTGAAGAGAGGACATGTAGGACAAGAAACATTACTTCTCTGACAATTTTCACAGTTGCTACCAGGTCGGCTGAGTTTCTTCAGAGCGTTCCATTCCATGGCCATTGAGCCAGTTCGATTGGCACTATATGTATAATTTCAAACCATTCACCACTGTCGCAGCTTTGTGATTCATCAACAATTTCCATTTGACAGCACACTCCAGCTCTAGTACTACTTTCGTCCTAAAGACAAAGGAAGTAAACGAATGAGAATATAATAATCTGCATGTTCCCTTCCAAGCTACTAATCATCACAATTGGATAGGTATTCCTTCAGTCAGTCCTTCACTGAACAAGTAGATCAGAGGGTTGCCCTTCTCCCCCACTTCAAAACATCCAAATAGTTTAATGAACTGTTCAAATAAACTTTGTCAAACTCAATTGTTAGAAGGCCAACACTTACTGGGAGGTGAGAAAACCTTCAAAAAATGTAACGCTTAAGCTAGAGAGTTAAGAGGAGCAGTTTGGAAATATGTGTCCCTGTGTTCTTGCTGCAGATTCATGTTATCAGACATTTGAGATAGGCTGAGTCAGCAACTTGCCATGAATAGAAATGTTGAATTTGGTGATGCATTCACCATTTTACCAGCAAGCTACTGAGTTGTACCATGCCTTACGCTGTTAAAGTACCGACGTAATGAAATAGAATCATACCATCCCTACAGTGTGGAAACAGGTCATTGGGCCCAACAAGTTCACACGCAACCTCTAAGGAGTATTCAACCCACAGCAATTTCCCTTCCCTATTACTTTGCACTGCTCCTGACCAACACATTCTGGAGAACGAGGTACAATTTAGCATATCCAATTTATCTAACCTTCATATCTTTGGACTGTAGTAGGAAACTGGAGCAACCCGAAGAAACCCATGCAGGCACAGGGAGAATATGCGAACTCTAAATGGTCGCCTGAGGCTGGAATCGAATCCAGGTCCTTCATGCTGTAAGGCAGCAGTGCTAACCAACGAATCACGAAAGCTAACTTCAAACCTTAGTGGAGCCATTCTTCCGAATAAGCCTGATATCAAAGACATACACGTCTCCATAGCCATTTTGCAGCAAAAGGTAGACATATGTAGACTAGACATACTCCAGCACGTGGCTGAAGGTGATCAGTTAAAGGATAGATGTTTTATCATCATTTATGAGCAGCTGACTCAGCTGCGCTACTTAAAGACTGCAGCAGGAAGTCCTCAATCAAATATGTTCTTCTTACCATTCGTCCTGCTAAGACTGCGGTATTTATCTTCATTTAGGCTATGTTATATATTTTCGGTTACACCATTATCCTGTTAGAAGGCATCCCCAGAGATTTTATTCAATGACTTTGCCTGTTTGAAATTTGGAAAGTCTCTCAGATACTGCCAAAACCTCTTCAGGAGTCTTCCCCTCCCAGAATCAGCTCTTGCCTTCGAACTTTCCCTCATTGTCAGTCCTACTCCATAGAAACTAAGTGGAGACAAATACATGTATGATGTCACCGAACAGGCCATCACCGCGCGCTTCACTCTCTCCCAGGGAGCAGCACGGCTCAGCGTTGGTGATCGATGCCTTGCAAATCCACTTGGGATGATGGGAAGAGTGGTCGTCATCTACCTATCCACCATCAAAATGAACCTGAATCTGAGAAGTTACCATTCCCATCAGTTTGAAGTACATGCATTAAATGTAGATAAATGAGACTAATTCGACTGTTTATGATATAGATTAAAAAACACAAGATTTGATCTTAATGGTAAAAAGCTGTGATTTCCGAAGCGTGAACACTGAATGCACAACTTTAAATTGCATAAGTGCAGACTTCGAGGTGTAGCTCCTGTGTGAGAATTGGAATATCGTTTGCAGACATTCAAAACGACACCTAGAAACATTATTTATCTTTCGGACTGTCTAGAAAATCGCACGATCGCAATAATTTTCGTAAAATCCCAATTGTGTGGAAGTAGGCCGTTCGGTCTATCAAGCCCACACCAAAGCAGTGAAGATTATCCCAACAAAAACCACTTCCTAATCGATCCCCTTCAAGTTTCTCACAGCGAAATAACCTGAAGTCCATATACATGGACAAGTTGGGTAATTTTCCATTTGGCAATCCACCGAAACTACACAGCTTTCATAATGTGAGATGAAAACTCACGCACACATGGGAGGAGTACAAGCACCATACAGACAGTCGCCACAGGCTGGAATTGAACTGGGTCCCTGGCACCGTGTGGTAGAAGTGCAAAGCATGTTTATTCTTCCGTCAGCTCACTGGGTTCAAGATAAAAGACATTTAAACAACTCAGGCAAAGCTTTGAAGCATATATCGTCCCTTGAAGTATGTTTTTCTTTGAAATTGAACCACATTCCAAAGTACATACATTCCAAGAGAACCGCTTGAACCTTAAGTTTTCATCACAAACAACAACAATTTCAGAATTACATGCGGCAACAGGAGTAAATGAGCTTGAACATAGTGTGGAGGGGAAAGTGCGTGTAGTGGTATTTCCGTGTAGCTGCTGTGGAGGTTGCGGTTTTGGACTGCGATGGACCAATTCAGAAATCACACCAGGTTATAGATGCACATGTTTATTTGAAATAACAAGATTTCGGACCAGAGCCCTTTCATTAGGTGAAATGGGAGGGAATAACACAGAGCACTGAATTTAGGGAAAAGAGATCAAGGGCAGACAGATCAAAATATCAGGCAAATTGTGGGAGCGGAGTGTCAAAGACGTAATCTCTAGAAGTGAACAAGAGTGTCCGACAGTGTGAGTAATGTGTCAATAACTGAGTGCCAATAGAATGGTTGACCGATGATCCAACAAAGTGAGACAGAGAGATAATTACAAACCGTTATAATAAAGTTGTACTGGAGACAAATCAAGGCACTGGAATGACATGGAACAGAAACAGAAGCAACTGGAAAACCGCTCCACAACAAAAACACCAGAGGAAGGGACACCAGCTCCGAAACATTAACTCTCATGTTCCTCCACAGATGTCCCCAGAGCAGCGAAACACCTGCCCCCCTTCGCCACGATGCCCCAGTCTCGTTCCCGCACCCCGCCCAGTAACCCTTGCCCTTGCTCCTGGTTTAATAAATTCCCAGTTTTCTTATTTTTCTTTGGCAGAGTGACATGCCGCGAGACTGACCCAAATTATCAGTTAGCCAATATTGAACAAAGTGATTAAGGTAGAAGGACAATAACAACTTGTCACGGTGATGGTGTGAAAACAGAACAATTAAGGAAGATTTCACAGATACAGAACAGTGTGGTGGGTTACATGTGGTGTGACATTAACCGAATATCATGGTTGATGCCATCACCAAAACGAAGGCAGTTGGCGACCCGATTCTGTTTGGCGATTTTGCGTTGTTGTGTATCTCGAAAGCCACCTTGGCCGACATTTAGTCGAAGGTTGAAAACCAAATGTCCTTGATTGCTGAACTCTTCCCCGACTGGGTGTGAATAATCCTGTCTGGCAATTGTTATGCCGTTACCATTCATCCATTGGCACACCATCTGCATGGTCTCGCCAATATACCATTACTGAGTATCTTGTGGTATCTTGTTGTATCATTGCCTGCTGCATATGTGACAAACAACATTGCCTGAGTCACATGAGTACCTGTCGTGTACGTGGTGGGTGGTGTACCAACGGGTCATGGTAGTGTCCATGTCTTGCAAAGGTTGCGAAGGCATGGTGCTGTGGTGTCGTGGTTAATGCTATGTGAAGGTTGAGTAGTTTACTGTAAACGGTCGTATGTTATAATTTTGCTGGGTGTTTGAAGGTGAGAATTGAAGCCATGGGGATGTTCTTAGTGAGATGCTCATCATCATCGGTGACATGCTGAATCCTGTGAAGAACGTGCTGAACTCCAGGAAAGTACTGACGATGAAAGATACTCTATTAGTTGCATTCTCTGTCTGTCTTCTGACGAGTTCACAGCAGATTTTCACTGTGGCACACCGGAATTGGCGATCAATCAGTTCAACAGGTACCCCATCATCATGAAGATATCCTTCAAAATCTTTAGGTGTCTATCGCATTATTCCTCATCTGAACGGTTCCTGTGCAGTTGAAGCCCTTGTCCTTCCGGTATGGCTTCTTTAATATATTTAGGGTGGAAGCTGGAGAAGTGCAGTATCGTGTCGTTCTTCTTGGGCTTGCGGTGGAGTGAGATGCTGAGGTGTTATTTCTTAATTTTGGTTTGAGATGGGTTTGGTTGTATCATCCTTATAAATGGAATAGGCATTCAGTTAAAACCACGAACAGAAATACCAGGAGAATCTCAGCAGATCTTACAGCGTCTATTCAGAGAGAATCAGAGACAAATATTTCAAAACTTCATCAGAACTCGGTAATCTCCCACAGGCACTGCCAAACTGGTTAGTTTCGACAGCAGTTTCTGTTTTTGCTTCAGATTCCCAGAATGCACAGTTCTTTACATTAACCATTAAAGCAATGCAGAAACTTTTTTTTTATCGTTCTGTTTCGAAAACATTTTCCTGACCCCATTAGAAACATGAAACGGTGCTGCACAGAAAACAGATGTATTATGAACATCAATCGCTGTCGCCCCGGGGCTATTGAACCAGTAACATTTCAGTTAACAGTCGAATGAGCTGATACTTCCAACCTAACACCTTGGACGATCCTCGAAAGCAGTCTGTGATTGACCTACCACTTCAGGCTGCCATTCCTAGAACGACAACTATCCTCTATCAATTTTACTTTTCCGAAATAAGGACTGGGACATTCATAATGGCGACATGGGAACAGTCTGATCCCATCCACAACAGACACACCCATGTCACTGGGAACCAGCTCTGCTCCAGTCGGGAACATCTCTCTTCGAACCTCTCAGTATCTTGTGTGGTATCGGGTATTTTCGTTGTCCCAGTGTCCATACAAGGTTTGTATTCCTCATGTACAGGACCGAGAATTACTTCAATGTCTCCAATCAGTTCTTGTCCTGAGAACATCAGAATCAATGTCCCGTCCTCTTAAAGAATGGAAAGTTGTCCTGACTGATTCCGATCAGTCTGATTATTCACCCTTCTTCATTCTCCTCTGAGTCCTTTTCCCAAAGAGTTTCTGAAGATTGACAAAGCTGGAGACTGGGTGACGTGTTTTGCCTTCTTAACACTTTTTCACCTGACAAGTGACAATATTTTCCCAAATTCTGTTCACAATCGTCTGTATTTCACCATGTCCAGGGATGAGAAGTCACGTTTTTTGGAGGGATTCCCGAGGTTGGTGAGTTTCGCTTTGGAGCAAAGATGGTTTGTCAGCAATTTCCTGCGGCAATTTATAATGATGGGAAAATTAGTGGTGGGGATTGACTCTTCGACGAGCGGGGAGAAGTGTTGCCACTGACCAGAGTTAGTGAACGGAGGACGGGGGTAAAAGGAATCTATTCAAAAGCAGCACTTCTGCACAGTACATTCAAAGAATACTGCAAAACCTCAATGGGTCTGGCAGTAAGTGTGAAAAGAGAAACGGAGATAATGTTTTAAGTGTGTTGCATTTTTGATTAATAACTTGAGTTTGCTAAGTCTAATCAACTGACTGGTCTTGTGTGTTGAGACGAGATTTCTGAACTGTGAGTGAAAACTCGTCCTGCATGACATCACTGAAAACGGAGCCAGCAGAATTCGAACCTGCGGAGGGAAGCCCCAATGGATTTCTAATCAATCACCTGTATCACGCGGCCATGACGACACGCGTGCAATGCTGTCTTAGTATGTCTTATGTAATGGAAAGTTCCAACCTGAAACACCAGGATTTGGCTTTTCCTGGAACCCCAGTATTCACTGTCAGACTCTCTTTATTTCGAAAGGAGGAGGATGCTGGGGTGCCAAGAAAAGCCAAATTCTGGTGTTTCAGGTTGGAACTTTCCATTACATAAGACACACTAAGACAGCATTGCGCGCGTGTAGTCATGGCCTCATCAATTTGAATTGCACACATATTGATGAGAGATAAAGTGGATGGGTAAGAACCATTTTCATGCGCAGAGCGGTGAATAAACACAGCACTGGATCGCGAAAGAAAAATGTCCTCGTATTAGTGCGGCATGGTGGCACAGTGGTTAATACTGCTGGCTGACAGCGCCAGAGACCCGCGTTCAATTGCCGCCTCAGGCGACTGACTGTGTGGAGTTTGCACGCACTCACCGTGTCTGTGTGTGTTTCCTCCGGGTGTTCCGGTTTCCTCCCACAGTCCAACGATGTGCAGGTCAGGTCAGGCGAATTGGCCATGCTAAATTGCCCGTAGTGTTAAGTAAGGGGTAAATGTAGGGGTATGGGTGGGTTGTCCTTCGGCGCGGCGGTGTGGACTTGTTGGTCCGAAGGGCCTGTTTCCCCACTGTAAGTAATCTAATTTGTCTAGCCCTATTCACTGCCAGTAGAATTACGCTCATTGAAGTCTTCTTGAAAAAATTCACCACTGGCCAATCTGATGTGCAAATGAGGTCTACTATTTTTAATCAGAGGTCAAAATATGAAAATGTTTCAAATACACGGAGCGGCACTGGAGAGTGCAGACCGACCTTCAGGGACTTATTCTGCTCTGATGTACACCCCGAGAAATTGGGACGAGAGTGCGTTCTCACAGCTGAAGGGATCGAACATTTAAGAAAATGATAAGGAGGATATTCACTCTTTCAGATGGTAGCAAATCCGTAGGTTTCCTAACAACAGAGGGCTGTGAAGGCGAGGTGTATTCAAGGCTGTGATAGACAGACATGGAGCATCACGGAGATGAGGATAAAAACGGGGGTTGAGAATTAACCAAACCAGCCATGATCTCATTGAATTTTGTCGCAGACTTGATAGGCTAAATTGCTTCCATCTGCTCTCGTATCTTTGCCGTCATTTGGAAGATACCGGACACCATTTTAAAAGAAGAAAAGCACAACTTTAGGGAGAGGTGGTTTCAGTCAAACTGAATCAAAATTATTGATTGAGCGAAAAATCACACTTGGCATGTTTCCAGATTTCTTTGCTAGCATGACTAGCAGAGTTGATCAAGGTCGTCTCATTGTACTTGGGCATGAAACAAACAAAGAGTAGTGACATAATCTTCATTTTATTTATGTCAAAGTAATATTTTTCCTGATGGTCACAACAAAGGAGATGGTTTCCAAGAAAAGACAGATACTAAGTCAGCTGTAAACTAATCGATGACCAAAATATGGCTCGCGTTGTTCTCTGGGACAGATCTGATTTATTGATTATTGTCATCCAACCTTTTTTCTTACCATTGAACCGTGAATGGGAGATGGGTAACTAAGATCACCCGTAACTATGGCCATCTTTTATCACTCACATGTAGTTTTTTTTCTTGTACGTAGTGGTTACTGCGAGTGCACTTGGAAACTACACCTGTGGATGACTTCTTTCCTCACCGTTCCTCATTTCTACACAAACACGTTTTACATCCTTATCTCCTGAATAAAAGTAATATGCAACCAATTGATAAATGTCACTAATACCTTGGCATTTCACACGCCTCCGTTTGTCACCTTCCAATGTAAATTAATAATTTGTCGGGTTGCAATTGCACACAATAAAAGATAACAAAATACAGGGAGGTGTACCAGGTTTGCAAACGCACGTTATTGAAGCTAAAACGCAGGTTTCTGCCCAAAATACGATCACGGAAGCATGCACCGAACCGTCAGGAAGCACACAATAAGTCCAGTTCCAGACGGCATGACAGGAACAGCACCAGAAAAACCACCAAAATACTTCTCTCGGCTAAAATTTTGGATGTACATCTCAATGAGCAATCGAATTTTACATATGTTCCAACAGTAGTTACAACACAAGGAATTAACCAGGGCTGCAGACGGTCCAAGCCCCTGAAGCAGAAACACTCAATGCCCTACATACAACTACAAGAACATCTGCCCGTGGCGTATACGGGCTGGCTGAAGTTCATTATTGCAGCTCGCTATTTGTCCGACTGTTTCTCCGATATAGTGTTTTTTGCCGTCCCTGCGTGGAATCTTGACAACCACATTTGTCCTGCACAAGATGGGCATTGGATATTGTTTTCTGGTGAGCTTTCCCTCAGCGAGGCTGTTGGTTTATGTGCTGTCCTAAATCCGTGTGTTCAGAGATGTCTGGCTATCAGTTTTCAGAAATTTATTTTAAAAAAGGGAAGCATGGGTGTTTCAATTGCTTTATGGCATATCCTAGTTGACAATTTAGTGTGCCAGACATCTGGGAATGCAGTTGTGGGATACATATTCTTGGCAAAGAATTTATGTGGCCGTCACTAATTGCCACGGCCAGCTGTCCCGAGTAGCTATACGTACAGACAGCATGCATCCTCGAGAGCAGCACAATAGTACTAGAAAATGGCAATCAGAAAGCAGCCAGAGATTTTCTAGAAGCAGGGCACCCATCCATGGATTCCATCAATAAACACATTGATCAGGATCCAATCTGCAACACCAACAACCGGACCCAGCGGCAATGAAACTAAATCAATTCCAACCGCCACAGGATAGTAGGCTTCACAACAGGCTCTGCAACCCTGAGGATGTTACCCAGAACTGTGAGGATCCCGCTTCCCAGCACCGCAAAACATTCCAACAACATCTCCATGAAGCCAACGAGCTTCACATCTTTCTGCTCCAAAGCACTCCGATTTTTCACAGCAGAGTTCACATTGAACTCCCGCGTGCAAGGTGAGGATGCCAAACCCAACATAATCAATAATGGCAGTGAGAGCGAGGGCAACAATTTCCATTGTCATATGGACAGCCACAAACACTCTCTTTGAAAGGTACCTTTAAATATGAAAGTCTGTGCAGCAGTATAATCGGGGAACCAAGTAGCCTGCGCTGGGTATTCATATTTCAGACAATTTCCATTGTTCACCGTTTTCACTGAAAGTGAATGGATATTACTACTTCATTGCTGATATGAAACCAGATTCTGCATTGTATCTGCTCGCCGTTTTTGTTGTTGCAGTGGCAAAAAGGTTGGCAATCGCGATGAGCAATGTTTTTTGTATTTCTCGCATTTCCTTCATTACTGTCCTGGTGAAGGGGGCTGGTGATTGGTCCTCTCGATCAGATGGAGTCATCAGCGCATTGTTGACCTAATTTCATCACGAGTGCAATTGGTAAACTTCATTTTTCATGGATTATTGCTGTTCCGTTTTGTTTTATGTTTGTTGAGCACTTCCTGTGACTTGGCAATGCACTAAATCTCCAGTATGTCCGGAATTGCCTCGCTGCCGTTTCTCTGAGCAGTTCATGACATAATCGGCTTGCACTGCAACAAAAGCAGCATGCATGCTTCGGTGTGCCTGGCAATTGTCCACACTTTCTGTTTTGCTTCTGTTCCACATGAAGAGTTGTCAGTTTCTGGATTCGTTGGAGAGCTGACGGGGCTAACATTATCCGTGCGGTATTATTCTTCAGCCAAACTCTTTGATGGCAAAATTGGGAAGGTGCCAAACGAACGGTCATTGGCAGCAAAAGTCCGGAAAGACCCTCATTGCTGGGTCAACTTGTCCCATCCACCTTTCAGAAATATAGGCAAACGCGCTGACTGCGTAACAAACAGAGTGCATGTTTTTTTTTTCCAAATGGTGCATTAAAACTGGTGTCAGCTGCGGGAGCAGAACAAAGATGCCGAGCACGGAAAAAGACCCTACTATCGAACCTGTCCCTGCTGAAACGATAACCGAAATTAATTGAACCATATTTGCCAAAATGTGTTCCTTATCTCTCCGAACGCTTCCTGTCTATATACCCATTCGGATGCCATTGAATTTGCCTTAAATGTGGCAAATCATTCTGCACACACAAAAATGTCTGAGTGAACTCGCTGAGTTTCTGCATGACACCATGATCAAACTTTGGGCCAAAGTTGGAAACTGCGACTAGAAAAATGGCTCTCTGATTAGCCGCAATGCACAAAGGGCGGAATGGCCTTTTCCCACTTTGTGAACCTTCGAAGACAAGTTGAAAATAATCTGCAACGAAAATGTTCTTGTGAGGATTTACTTGTGAGGATTCGGTACTCTCAGCACCGTGGCCCGGATCGTATTACCGCTCATGGAATGGTTGTATTGTTCAGCAAACATATCGGTGTACCAGTACTTCTGCCGATTTTCCGATGCTGGCAGGTCATTGGTTTTGTCCAAAACATTATGAAGGTTAACATAAAAGAAATAGCTGCAGGTGCTGGAAATCTGAGACAAAAACGAAAATTGTTTGCGGAACGCAGCAAGACTGGCAACAGAAACTTCGACTTTCCTGCTCCTCGGATGCTGCCTGACCTGCTGTGCTTTTCCAGCATCACTTCAGGTCCAAGAATACTCAGATCATTGCTTACCTCTGCTGGTCATGTTAGCAAAGAGGTCTAGCAAATTGCCAAGTGTGATTTTCCTTTCAATAAATATTTTGACTCAGTTTGCCTGCAAATATCTTTTCCTACCTTTGTGCTTTTCTTCTTTTACATTGGTGTCTCGCAACTTACAAATGACTGCAAAGGTATGAAAAGAGATGGAAGCATTTCGCTCATCAAGTCAACGGTAGCTTTCAATGAGATCACGGCTGATTTGGTCAATGCTCAACCGCTCTGAGCTGTCTGTTGTCATGGCCGAGGGGTGAAGGCGATGGATTAGAAATCCATTGGAGTTGCCCCACGCTGATTTGGTCAATGCTCAACCGACCTGAGCTGTCTGTAGTCATGGCCGAGTGGTTAAGGCGATGGATTTTGAAATCGATTGGAGTATCCCCCCGTAGGTTCGAATCCTGCTGACTACGTTATGAATGCTTTCCTGCTGGTGCAATTTTCGCTCAAAGTTCAGAAAAACTATTTTGTGAACCAGGCCGGTAATTTGATTAGACTTGGGAAACTCGAGTTCTTCATCAGAAATGTTCCATATTTAAAACATTATCTCTGTTTCTCTTTCCAGATACACTGCTCGACACATCGGGTTTCTGCAGTTGTTATTGAACATCCTGAGCAGAAGTGCTGCTTTTCATTAGATTCTTTTAATCCCTGTCCACTGTTCTCTGACTCGGGTCAGTGGCAACACTTCCTCCTGCTCGTCAAAGTGCTCATTCCCCACCGCTCCCTCTCCGTCATTTGAAACAACCGCAGGAAATCGCCACTTAACCATCTTTGTTCCAAAGTGAAACTCATCAGCCTCGGGAATCTCTCCACCAAACGGGACTTCTCATCCCTGGACATGGTGTAAGCCAGAGGATTGTGAAGAGATACTGTGAAAATATTGTCAGTTGGCAGTTGAAAAAATGTTTAGGAAGCAAACCATATAATTTAGGCTCCAGCTTTGTAAATCTTGAGAAACTCTTTGGGAAATGGAATCAGAGGAGAATGAAGAAGTGTGAACTGTCGGACCGAGTAGAGGACGGGACATTGACTCTGATGTTCTCGGGACAGGAACTGATCTGAGACATTGAAATCATTCTCGCTCACGTACGTGAGGAATGCAAACTTCATCTGGACTCTGGGACAATGAAAAACTCTGGAACACTAAAGACAATATCCAAATATTTACTGGGATCACTACAGTACGAGTACTATAGATGAGTCATTTTTTGCCCAGTGTGTGCAGGAGGGCTTCCTGACACAGTACGTTCACATGCCTTCAAGGGACGAAGCCACTTTCGATTTAGTACTGGGTAACGAGCCTGGCCAGGTTTTAGATTCGGAAGTAGGTGAGCACTTTGGAGACAGCGATCCCAATTCTCTCAGGTTTACTTTCGTGATTGAAAGGGATAGGTGTACTCCACGGAGCAAGAGTTTCAGCTGGTGGAAGGGAAATTACGATGCAATGAGGTAAGATTTAGGAAGCGTAGAATGGGGTAGGAAACTGCAGGGGGTGAGCACATTAAAATGTGGAGCTTATTCAAGGAAAAGCTCCTGTGTGTCCTAGATAAGTATGTACCTGTCAGGTAGGGAGGAAGATATAGAACGCGTGAGCCGTGGTTTACTAAGGAAGTGGAATCCCTGGTCAAGAAGAACAAGAAGTCTTATGTTAGGACAAAATGTGAAAACTCAGTTAGAGCGCTCGAGGGTTCCGACGATATCAGGAGAGACCTAAAAAGAGAGCTGAGAAGAGCCAGGAGGAGTCATGAGAAGTTGTTGGCAGATAGGATCAAAGTTAACCCTAAGGCTTTCCATAGGTATGTCAGGAATAAAAGAATGACGAGAGTTAAATTTGTGACAATCAAGGATAATAGTGGGAAGTTGTGTGTGGAGTCAGAGGAGATAGGGGAAGCACGAAATAAATATTTTTCGACAGTGTTCGCTATAGAAAATGAAAATGTTGGCGAGGAAGATACAGAGCTACTTGCGTCTAGACGAGAAGAGATTGAGGTTCACAAGAAAGAGATATTAGAAATACTGCAGAGTGTGAAAATAGATAAGTCAGCTGGGCCGGATGGGAGCGATCTGATTTTGTTTAGCAAATGCACTGCAGGAAGGTACAAATCAAGCTGATGCTTACAACGGCTCGTTTTGAGCCGCTAATTTCAGTGAAGTGGCACCGCCAATAAAAGGTGTCACGCATCTCGTCTAATTCCACATCCTGAGCTCGAAATGACCAGAGGTTTCTCGCCGAGTTTCTGCAGGGTCTTGTTTGGACGACACCATGACACTTTTTCACTGGAGTGGATCATGAAATCGCGTCGTGACTGTGAATAAAACGATGGAAACTTCCAGCAGAGAAGGAGGCGACCCTGAAGCAGGCAGCTGAGGACAAATGTCTCTCCTTTGCCAGTGAAAGGCACTGCTTCACAAATTGGAAACTTCGAAGTGAAGCAATGTTGGTGATTATCTTCGGTGCTTGTTCACCTTTTTAATTCTGATTCCGTGAAAGTCCATGGCATTACATATCGACATTCTGCCAAGTGCAGGTTTGTCTCTTGGGCCAGTGGCGTAATGGATAACGCGTCTGACTTCGGATCAGAAGATTGTACGTTCGTGTCCTACCTGGCTCGAGGGGGGATATTTTGCTTTAACCGTGGTATACGTTGACGCTCCCCTTGTAAAGTTCTCTCGGGACATCTCCTCTGTGCTTCCGCATGTAAAGCTTGCATTTGTCCTATTGTCCATTTCAAATTCCAGCTCTCCACAACGGACACCTCCGTCAGTTTGGCGGTATCTTCTGGTGTGTCTCCCTCTGTGGTGAAAATGAGCATGAGTTCCTCAAAAGAGTTACAATTCGTTATACTTCTGTCCCATTATTGTGCAATGTAAGAACATAGGATAACCTCATTGACATTTGACCTGGAAACATTAGAACACACGAGGCTTTGGGCCAAAGTTCGAAACTGCGACTGGAATACATGGCTCTCTGATTATCCGCAATGCACACGGGCGGAATGGCCTTTTCCCACTTTGTAAATCTTCGAAGACAATTTGAAAAAAATCTGCAACGAAAATGTTCAGACAGGGTGTTTTATTTACACCAAATACGATAGTATCTATCGCCTTGTCTTGTTATTTACTTGTGAGGATTCGGTACTCTCAGCACCGTGGCCCGGATCGTATTCCCGCTCATGGAATGGTTGTATTGTTCAGCAAACATATCGGTGTACCAGTACTTCTGCCGATTTTCCGATGCTGGCAGGTCATTGGTTTTGTCCAAAACATTATGAAGGTTAACATAAAACAAATAGCTGCAGGTGCTGGAAATCTGAGCCAAAACCGAAAATTGTTTGTGCAGCGGAGCATGACTGGCAACAGAAACGTCGACTCTCCTGCTCCTCGGATGCAGCCTGACCTGCTGTGCTTTTCCAGCATCACTCTGATCTAAAGTCAGGTTTCCAGCATCTGCAGTCCTCACTTTTGCCTAGTTTCTTCAGTGTCTCTGGTTCCCAATTCAAGAATTCCATCTCTAGCGGTTTCATGTTTGTACCTCCGTGCTGAGGAGTTGAAGAGTGAAGAAAAGTAACTCACCTCCTCCATCTCTGGGGTAATTAGGGACTGAAAATGAATCGTGTCACATTGAAATATATCTACATGCGAATTAATCTCTGTCTTTTATTGGGAACCATCTCTTTCATTGTAACCATCAGGAAAGATCATTTCGTTCGCCAGAAAAAGAAATGAATGTTTCACTAACCTTTGTTTGCTTCAGGTCCGAGAATACTCAAATCAATAGCTCCCTTGCTTACTTCTGCTGGTCATGTTCGCAAAGAGATATGGCAAATTGCCAAGTGTGATTTTCCTTTCCTTTCAATAAATAATTTTGACTCAGTTTGCCTGCAAATATCTTTTCCTACCTTTGTGCTTTTCTCGCACCTTACAAATGACAGCAAAGGTATGAAAGGAGAGGAAGATACTGAGATACTTGCGTCCAGAGTACTAGAGATTGAGGTTCACAAGGATTAGGTGATAGAAATACTGCAGAATGTGATAACAGACAAGTCCCCTGGGGATGGGATCTGTCCTCGTATCCTCTGGGAAGCAAGGGAAGAGATTGATGAGCATTTGGCATCGATCGTCAAATCATCGTTATCTACAGGAATAGTGCCTGTGCAATGGAGCATAGCATACGTTGTTCCCGTGTTCAAAAAGTGTCGTAGAGACAACCCTGCTAATTACAGACCAGTGAGTCTCACTGCAGTTGTTAGTAACGTGTTGGAAAAGGTTATTATAGATAGGATTTATGACCATCTAGAAAAGAAAAATCTGATCAGGGACAGTCAGCACGGTTTTGTGATGGGTAGGCCTTGCCTAACGAATCTTATTGACTTTTTTGACAAAGTGACCAAACAGGGAGATGACAGTAAACCGGTTGATGTGGTGGATATGGGTTTCAGCAAGTTGTTCGATAAGGTTCCCCACAATAGGCTATTATATAAAATGCGATGGAATGGAATTGTGGGAGAGATGGCAGCTTTGACCATTAATTGGCTTGCCAATAGAAAACATTGTTATAGTTGATGGAACATGTTCTTCTTGGTGTCCAGGTACTGGCGACGTACCACAAGGGTCGGTGTTAGGTCCACTGCTGTTACATGAGGTCTAACCTTGCCAATCAGTCTCCCATGGGGAACATTGTTGAACGCCTTACTGAAGTCCATATAGATCACATTTACTGCTTCGTCCTCATCAATCTTCTTTGTTCCTTCAAAAAATTCATTCAAGTTTGTGAGACATGACTTCCCACGCACAAAGCCATGTTAACTGTCCCGAATCAATCCTTGTCTTTCCAAATACATGTACATTCTGTTCCTCAGGATTCCGTCCAACAATTAGAGCATTCTTGGCAGATGCAGTTTCATGTCGGGAATGCGAGTTCATATACTTTGTTGGGAAGAATCAAAAGACACGCTACTATTAAAATCGATAGAAACGCAAAAGATGTGCAGTGCAGAGGAGTCTCAGTGTTCTTATACATGAAACGAACAAAGGTTAATCACATATTTATTTCTTGCTGCCAAAAGAAAGCCTTTTCTGATGCTCACAATTAAAGAGATGGTTTTCAAGAAAATAGGGAAATTATGTCACCAGTAGAGTAATCAATTACCAAGATATCCCTCGTGATGTTTTATGGGACATGTGGGATTTTTTTGATTATTGTTCTCCAAACGTTTTTACAATGGAACCGAGAGTTTTAGATGGGAAGTTAAGATCACGCATGACTATTGCCATTTTCGTCACTCACACACAATATTTTTTCCTTGTACGATTTATTTCGCTTTGTGGTTACTGCGAGTGGGCTTGTAAACTACACATGCTTGTGAGTTCATTCCTCACTGTTCCTCAACTCCAGCCAAACAGACTTTACGTCCTTATTTACTGAATCGAGGTAATCTCTAACCATTGCATAAATGTCATTAAAACTTCGATATTTCACAGGCCTCTGTATATCATCTTACAATATTAATTGATCCTTTACTGTATTGCAGTTGCGCAAAAGAAGAGAAAAATTGAAGAGAGAATGGTGGACCTCCGCTTCACACACCCGTTATTGAAGCGAAAATGCAGATTACTGCCCATAATGCGATCGTGGAATCATGTGCCAAACCCTCAGGAATCACAGAATAAGTGTAGTGCCACAGGGCATGTCAGGGACAGCACCAGAAAGACAACAGAAATGCTGCTCTGAGCTCCTATTTTGGATATATTTCTCAATGAGCAATAGAGTGTTACATGTGTTCCATCAGGAGTTACCTCACACAAGGAAGTAACCAGTGCTTCAGACGGTCATATCATCCGAGTTCCAAGCCTTGGAATCAGAGACATTCAATATTCTGTGCATAACTGCAAGGAACAGCTGTCCGAGGTGTTTACAGTCCAGGAGAAATTATGAATGCAGCTCTCTAGTTGTCAGCCTCTTTCTCCTATGTCGTGTTTCGTGCAGTCCCTGCGGGGAATGTCGTCAACCACGTTTGACCTGCACATGATGCGGATTGGGCCTTGTTTTCTCGTGAGTTGTTGTCTGAGTGAGGCTCTCGGTTTCTGTGCTGTCATAAGTCCGAGTGTTCGGAGGAGTCTGGATATCGTTTTCCAGAATTTGTTTTTAATACAGGGAAGCATGATTTAAAAATTACCTCAAAGCATATCCTCGTTGCGAACTTTGTGTGCCATGCATTTGCGAATGAAAGTGTGTGGATATTGGTTCTTGGCAAAGAATTTGTGTGGGCGTCAGTCCAGCAGTCCCTAGTAGCAATACGTACAAACGGCAAGGGCCACACATTCGACTAGAATAGTACAACAATAATCGGACAGGGCAAGCAGAAGACAGCCAGACAATTCCTGGAAGCAGGGCACTCATCCACGGATTCCATCCGTTGGACCCAATCTGCAACCCCAACAAACGGAAGCAGCAGGAATGAAACCAAATGAATTCGTACCAAAACATGAGAGCAGCGCTTCACAGGAACCTCTGTAGCGCTGAGAATGTCACCCAGACAGGCGAGGAAAAGTCTGCAAACCATCTTCCTCGCGTCACCGAACTTTTCAACAAGAACTCCAGAAGCATCCGAACTTCACATCTTTCTGCTCCAAAACACTCCGCTTTTCCACAACAGAGAATTGCACACTCAACTACCGCGTGTAAGATGAGAATATCGGCCCCTACACTACCAAGGGCGGCAGTAAGAGCGAGGGGAAACGGCTGCCACTGTCATTCCACAGCTACAAACGCTCTCTTTGAAAGGTACATTTTCGTATGAATATCGGGGCAGCAGTAGAATATGGGAACTAAACAGCCCGCGCTGTGTATTCATATTCTGGACAATGTGAGTTGTTCACAGTTTTCCCTGAAAGTGAGTGGACGTCGTTATTTCACCGCTGTTGTGAAGCCAGATCCTGCACTAAATCTGCTCCCTCGTTTTTTGTTGTTGTGGCTAAAAGTTGGGCAATCGCAACGTAAAACTTTGTTATATTTCTCTCATTTCCTTCATTACTGTCCTGGTGAGGGAGGATGGAGGTTGGCTCGCTCGATCAGATGGAGGCACCAGCTCATTGTTGAGCTAATTTAATCGAGAATATAATTGGTAATATTCACTTTGCATGGTACATTTTTCTGTTTTGTTTTATGTTACTTGAGCACTTTCTGTTACTTGGCAATGCACTAAATCTCCAGAATGTCGGCAAGCTCCGTTTGGAATTGTTTCGGTGCTATTTGTGTGAACAGTTCTTGACATACACGTCTCGCACTGCCTCACAGACAGAAGTAATGAGTTTGTGTGTCTGATAATGACTCTGCCTTTTGAGTTTTGCACCTTGTCCACGTTAAGAGCTGTCAGTTTTTGGATTCACTGGAGAGTTGAGGGGACAACACGATTTGTGAGGTTTTTTTTAGTCAACGAGATTATTTGATGGAGAACTTGGGAATGTATCAAGGAGAATGGTCATTGTCTGTAAATGTCTGGAAAACATTCCTCTCTGTGTCATTTCAAAACATTACGCCTCAAGAAAAAATAAAATTCAAACACGCTGACTTAGTAACAAACAGCATGCGTTTTTGCAAGTGGTCTATTGAAACTGTTGTCAGGTACTGGAGTGTCACAGAATTGCCTTCTTCTCCAACTTGCACCTGCTGAACAGATGACCGTAACTAATCTGAAATATTTGCCAATATTTGTCCCTTATCTCTCCGAACACTTCCTGTCTGTATACCCATTTAGATGCCACTAAATGTGGCAATTTATTCCACACGCACAAAAATGTCTCCCTTTCAAATTGTACTGCTCTCACATAAAACCTATGCTATCTCGCTTTAAACTCACGTGACCTCTGAAAAATTGTAGATTGACTATGTTCTCTGCTCGTCTACCTCATTATTTTGTAAACTTTTCCAAGGACATCCCTCAGGCCTGAAGCTCCGGGGAAAACTATCGAAGAATATTCAGCTTCTCACTAATGTCCACACCGTACAAACCTTTCAAATTGTTGTAAATATTTTTTTTAAATTATGCGAAGGTATTCATAGAAAGTGCCAGGGGAAATTGCCTGAAGTGAAGCGATGCTGAAACATTAGTCTTGACAGGTTTGGCACTTAGTTATCGTCAGGGAGCGTCGCCGAGTGGTTTAATGTAGGCAAAAACAATGAATACAGATGCTGGAGACCAGATTCAGGATCAGTGGTGCTGAAGAGCGCAGCAGTTCAGGCAGCATCAGAGGAGGAGTAAAATCGACGTTTCGGGCGATACCCTATATTCCTGATGAAGGGCTTTTGCCTGAAACGTCGATTTTACTGCTCCTCGGATGCTGCGTGAACTGCTGTGCTCTTCCAGAGAGGTTTAATGTGCTAGGTTAGGGTCCAGTCTCTATTGCGTCGTGGGTTTGAAACCCAACTTTGCAATAGAACAACTGCAGGCAGCTTTTTATGACAGAACTACACAGGTCCTGATATTGCTTTATGGGTGTGTTTGTTACTCCTCGGGTCTCTCACCCTCTCTGCGATAAACACGGGAACATGAGCAACTGAATCTTAAAATAATGAGAACTACTGCTGTCCACATCCTCTCGAGAACTGTGCGTTTGGATGTGTACACGCACAATTTTGCAGCAGGTTGCAGTGTCTCAAATGGTCAGAGCATTTGGCTGAAATGTTGGTTGTCCTCGCCCAAAAAGAGCACAGAGCCTCAAATATTTCACATCAAGTATTGAGACCGACCATATACTGACAATACAACCACGAGAATCCACCCATGATTGACCCTGAGTCCACAGTGAGTAAGATGGTCACGTGCAGCAGAATGTGACCCCACTCTCTACAAGCCCCTGCTGCCACCAGAAAGGGGCCACTGCAGTTTCAATCAGCGGCTTCCTGCCCAGCCATGGGACACAGCTCATGGAAACTCCTTCCTCAGGAATGGCTGTTGCCGTGTGAAAGGGTAAATAATTCTAATTCAAATTGCAAATGGCTTCAGAAGATTGTTCCTGTTTTTAAAACATTTTATAATCAGAATTCCTGTCTCGAATATTAGAAGTGGTAAACTTTGTAGGCAGGTAGAACAAAGCAAGTGTTGATTGTGAGGACTCTGTCTCTTCAGCAGACGGGATTCCCTACACTCTAATCAGAAATTATTTGGTTTCCTGAGGTATTTTCCCGATTGATTTGCAGTCTGCCAGAGTGTCTAGGAATCAGTTCGGCGACCTAAGGATCAGGGTCAAAATATGAACATATTAACAGAGAATCGTAAATCCCGGGGCAAGGCCTAAATGGATTGTAATGGTCTGAAGGAATAAATCTGAGAATTGAAAGACTTGAATAATGTTATTTTCAATGGGGAGGAATGAACGAGATTTTTGAAAATTGCCGTGTCAGCTGAATTAAACTCAGTATGAAATCATAAATTAACCAACACCAATCCTGTCCTGGTTCGCTCAGTCGGTAGAGTTTGAGACCTTTGATCTCAATGATGTGGGGTCGAGACCCACGCAGGGCGCTGTTGTTTGCTAATAGGTTTGCCGCTCTCCATTAATGTCGCAGGAGCGAATTCGCTCGCTGGGGCAGGTTTTGTTGACACATTTTTTCCTCCGTTTTTGATCATCTCTTAGTTTCTGAGTGAAAACTGTCTCCAATGTACTGCAGGTGCAAGAGACAAAGTTATCAGTTCGGCCGAATATGCTATAAACGATGTCCCTTCCAAAACGTGAGGTACCATTCCAAACATGCCCCAACCAAAATGTCCAGAGACGTCGAATGCGAATGGCCACATGACAGTGACAGCTGCATGTCAAATGGTGCTGTATTGAATTAACTGAATGAGAATGCTCTGATGGAAACCGAATGGAACTCTCCCTGAAATTTTCCCAATTCACTCGGTAAATGATGCTGTTTGTACCCATATGGGTTTACGGAATGAACAGCTTATTGTCAGTAACAGAGGTGGGGGTGATGCAGGATAGTGAGATTTCTGTGTGGGTCAGAAGTGATTTGTTCGAACAGGGAATTCAAACGTCCACAGAGCAGACATAGCTGATTGGTCCAGGATCACACTTCTCCCTTCTGTTTCAGTACCAACAAAAGAAATTGCGGGAAAATCTCAACAGGACTGGTAGAATCTTGGAATGGAAAACCGAGTTAAGTCTTCAAGACCAGTGACACTTATTTCTCCATGTCCATCTCCGTCTACCTTTTTATTGAATATCTCCTGACTCTCAACTTTATACTCAGTTTCTCTTTTATTACTCCGTCTCCAAACATTCTCCCAGTCTCAAAATTTAATCGCAGATCTGTTTCATCTCTCACCTCGCCGAGTTATGAGAGGAGGATTTCGAAATGCACGATTAACTCTGTTTCTATTTCCTTAGATACTGGATGGCCAGAGACCAGAAGGCATCAGAGTACAGTTAGAGCTTTCAGCCCATCTGGTCTGCCCGCCATTCGGTCATGACTCATATCGTTCCCAAACCAATTCTCAGCCTTCTATCTGTGACACTTAGCTCCCCTGAATTTAGGATCCTGTCTTTTTCCCAGAGTGCGAATGAAACCATCCCAACCGTCTCCACATCTGCTGGCGGCTGTTACACCGTATCTGTGTGTGATCGAGCTCGGTTTCAGGCCCACACAGCAAACACGTCTGTTCTGAGCAATGCAATCCCCGCGGCATGACAGATCGATCGGGTCTCTGACCACATGGTTTTTCTGCGAGTCAGTAGTTAGCTCCTTCACCACCCACGGAAAGTACCGTTGCTTCAAAATGTGGGGACAAAGAACGATAGGCACAAGAGTTTGTACAGGTTAGGTCGAAAGGGTTATTGTGAACTTCAGTGGAGTCCCTGCTTCAGAGTCTGGGTTTGAATCGCCTAGGCCTGGATAAAATTCCAATTCAGGAAATGAAGATTTATTTCTCTTCTTGTGGCTAATCTGAAAGAAAACTATTTTCTGCTTCCACAGAGAGCACAGACCCGGTTCTGCCAGAAGGAATCCAGTGATTGATTGCTGGAATCTTAGAGTCATAGAGATGTACTGCAGGGAAACAGACCCTTCGTTCAAACCTCTCCGTGCTGACCGGAAATCCCAACCCAACTTGGTCCCTCTTGCCAGCACACGGCCCATATCCCTCCAAACCCTTCCTACTCATATACCATTTCAAATGCCTCTTGAATGTTGCAATTGTACGAGCCACCACCACATCCTCTGGCAGCCATGGCAGCACATACACGAATAAATTGTCACTGCAAATCCCCTCTAAGGATCTCGCCTTTCTGAGCTGAAACTATCACGCTGTTCATTCAATGTCGCTGGGTTTAATTCTTGGAACTTCCTCCCTTTCGACATCATGGCTGTATCACTGTGTTGAGCACTTCGAGGACGAAGTAAAGTAACTTACCATCTCAATCTTTTGAGTAATTATGGTTGGGCAGTGAAGCCTATCCCAAAGAGTGACGTGTATTCTCCTGAATTTCGTTTGAAAAAGCTGCAGTTTCCAAGTGGACACCCGAAACTGGTCCGGAACAAGTGTAAAGTTTCGAAGGGAAAGTAGGATAAACTGAAAGTCAATGATGACTGGGATGAATGAGGCAGAAAGTGAGTGAGGGGCTGTTGGTACAAGGATCAATGTCAGTGCTAATGGTTTAGCCCTTACTGCCCACTGTTAACATCGACTCACACACCATTCCTGGTAGATTCACCACCATTACCCTGATCTCTTGGTATGAGTTTCCCTCTGTGCATATTCAGGCGGTAAATCGGCCCCGAGAGGATGAACGCATACTGTTTATCCCGTCAGGTTAAAGAGGTGAAGGCATCAGTTTGAAATCAAAGCAAGAAGAGATTGCCTCTTCCTGTACATTTTCAGTGGACAGTCACCAGCTGTGAACTTCTTTTCTGCACGAGCGGATGTTGATATAAATTCTCATCGAGCAGCTTTATTACAGAAAGGTGGTCCGATTAACTGTGATCAAATACTTCATTAAATGCTCTTATTGATTTGAAGAACAGTGTCTGTGGTTTCGTCAGTTAAAGCATATGGTAATAACCAGGCGTTAATGGTGTCAAATGCTGTCAAATGTTCTGTACATTGAAAGTTCATTGTTTAAACTTCTTGTAAAAGCCGTATTGTTTATCCAACATCGCGAAAGTGACGGATCAGCATGCTTCTTGTGTTTGAGCTCAGACCGTTGTTATTTCGTGCTACCAAGCCCTACCGCCTGATGTGGACCCATTAATCGATGTTCTATCCTGCTAATTCAACGCAGAGTTCTTTTTACTCTGTTCGACAAGGATTTGTCTATCTCTTCTACTATTATTCTCCGTCCGTCTTTTCAAGTTTGTTGGGAATAATGAAGAGATGCAGGAGACACTGCAGACTTGCAGGACAATGTTGTAGTAATAACGCATCCAATGAGATAATGGCTCTCATTGTCTGCTGTCACCATTCATTGATTTTAGGCAAACGGCAAAGGCACCATAGAAATCCTTTTATTGGAGAGAAACTGTTTTTTTTCTGGTCTATTATGAATGCTATTTAGAATTGTAAATGCTCATAACGTTTTGTGTGAACAAATGTCACCTGATCTCAGACCTAAGTAACACAGACATTACTTGGAGACTGTGAGCCCAGTTCTACACACTCTGGCCGGGAGGGATGAGAAAGCCACGGACCAGACTCCGATTTTAACACTTTTCCAAGAGTAGAAATGAAAAATGAGGGATATTGACAGACAGAGAGTGGGGGAATGTAGAAGAGAGTGAGATGGCACAGAGAGACAAAGGGAGGCAAACAGAAATTCTCCATTCACCATGGCTGCTCATCGACATAAAGGCGAAGAAAAAGGTAATGAAGGCCAGCCTTTCACCAACTCAGAGCAACAGCAACAACATGACAGCTTATAAAGGAATTTTGCATTTTTACAGATGTCGTCTGTCAGCTAATGAGAGATTCTGGTAGACATGCTGTTTCGCGAAGTGAAATTGACAATTACCCAGGCAATAAAACAATAAAAAGCATAAGTAGCCTGAATCTGTGATATGAAACATTAAATCTCTTTGTCTCCACAGATGCTGTCATGCCTGCAGAGTTTCTCTGTCAATTCCTGTTGTTGATTCAGATTTCCAGGATTTGCACTTCTTTGTTTTATGCTAGTCTGAATCCTGTTTGTGACAATACTCGATTAATTGCCAGTTCCATACAACATTCCCTGCTTTGGGAAGGTTGTCAACAACATAAACGGTCAGAGGAAATCCCCCATTGCTACAGCAGTGAGAGCACTGAGTCCTTAACAGTAGACTTCCACGGAAAGTGAAATATGGCGCTATAAGTTTTCTCAATGAATCCACTTTTACTTTTTTCATTTGGGATCATTTTAGCTGCACATCAGTTTCTTTCTTTCTTCCATTTCTGTCAGCTTGGAAAAGGCCTTTCCGCCCATCTGCAGTGAGGGTTATTGGACATTCATCTTTTCGAGTCCAGGAGCTACTATTTCTTGGAGGACCTTCTGCACTGCATCTCGGGTGGGGTGGGTGCGAGGCTGTACCACTATATTCACCTGTCTATAGATATCGGAGAAGGGTCTATCTATTCCACACCACCAGGCTTCCTCATCGCTCTTCTGAATCTTGGTTATTATTACCCTTGCCATGGCACCTCCTTCTTTGATAACAGGAAACCGATATCCCGTGTCAGGTGTACCTGTAGCCGTGGTGGATACTACTAAGTGCCAGTAACTGGGTACACAAGGATCTCTGCGTAAATATTTATTGAATTATTTATAGTCATCCTGGTTACCAAACGGGCATGTAAAGGTCAACTTAGCATCCTTGGTTAAGATTACCGTCTGCGGTTGTATCTCAGACACCCCTGCCTTCACGAGTCGTCCTGCCATGCAGCCCCATATTTTTATGAGTCTTCTCATCACTACTTGCACTTACTTGGATCCGGTGTTGTCCGATGTCTCCACAAGGTCAGCTACACGTTTGCAATGGCTGGCGTGTATCAACGTGGCTCTTTCGGCGATCTTAACAGCTGTCTGTGTTGTAGGGAGCCCTTGGAACGGTCCCAGCCAGCTGTTGGCCTTCAGGCTTTTGCTCCTGAAGTCTTTCACCACTATCCAGTTTTCAGTTTCTAGATTGTGCATCTTCCCTTCTGCTGGTTGGGGTAGTGCTGCCCTTCTTTTGATTCTGTATTTGAGACAGAAGTGTGGAGAGTTTTATACCGTAACATAACATCTCGTCCTCACAGTGGTCTATTATCTGTCTTACAATCGGTCTTGGGCCAATTCCTGTATTGGGCCACCTTCCAAACAAAATCTCAAACGTTCTCAGATTTACTCTTCCTCTCCTTCATATACATTAGCACAATTGGAAATGTCTTTGTCCATGGCACTTCTAATTCCTCACAACATTTTGCCAATTTATTTTTAAGGGTAGTTTTCTCTCTTTCAACTACCCCACCGCTCGCTGGGTGATAGGCACAATGTTGCCTCACCTTTATTCCCAAGTAATTACTGATCTGCTGTACGGCAATATTTATAAATGGCTTTCCATTGTCCCTGCTTAGCCTTTCAGGGATGACCCATCTCGGAATTATTTCAATTAGCAAAGCCTTGGCTACCGCACTGGCATCCTGTTTAGACGTTGGAGCACTTCCACCACCTTGGGAAAACATCAACTATTACCAGACAATGCCTTTTCCCTTCGCTGGGTGTTAGTTCAATAAAATCCATCTGTAAATGTTCAAAGGGTCTTTGGGATTGGGGGTGTTCTGCCTGATTCTTTTGTATTCCCCTCCCCACATTATTAGTGGCATAGATAACACATTATTCACATTTTTTATGAGTAATGAGTAAATCCCTTTCTGTACCAGCGTGTTGAAATATTGTCGTACATCCCCACTTTTGACACATGGTCCTTACCGTGTGTTACTTTGGCATAGAAAGGGAATAAAGATCGTGGTAGACAGGGTTTACCATTGGGGCCACACTGCACCCATTCCCTCATTCTGCACCCTGCCCTTGTCCATTCACGCTTCTCCTTCGTTGTGGCCTGTGACTGTAAGTCCCATAAGTCTGCTTTGGATTACAAATATTTGACATACACATGTCAAACTGATCATTTGGCGGCTGATTGACTGCCGTCCTTGCCGCTGAGTCTACATTTTCATTGCCTTGAGAAATTGAATCATAATTTTTCCTGTGGGCTTTACATGGACACACAGTGATTGATTTAGGCAATCGGACTGCTTTCAGGAGGTCAGAGATCAGGCCATGTTATGTGATTGGCTTTCCAGTGGAGGTCAGAAAGCCCTTGTATTTCCACAAGGATCCAAAATTATGTACAACCCCGAATGCATATCTGCTGTCGATGTAAAAATTCTGCCTTCGGTCAATTTACATGCCTCATTGAAGGCAATCAGCTCTGCTGCTTGCGCTGACGGATGAGAAAGAAATGATCCCGCTTTGACTACCTCGTGGGTAGTTGCTACATCATATCAGACACTGGCCTATCTCTTTGCTTCTGAATGCTGACCTATCCACAATAAAACGCCGTATCCAGATTCTAAATTGGTGAATCCTACACGTCTGGTCTCGGGCTTCAAACCTAAGAACTTCAACTGTTGTTCCACAAGTTGTAGTTTTGCGAGACAAGATGGCAGAGCATCGCAAGCCTACCTTTCTCACATTGTTTCTCTGTTGATGCTGCGATTAAGCATTCGCTTACATACTGCAGAAGCACTGACCCCCCCACCCGGTTAAAACAAGAGTCTCCAGACTCCTGTGTCGAGCCTCGTTAATTATGGTGGGGACTCACAGTATTCTTGAAAATGTCACGTGAAAGTATACTATTGGCCTTTGAATGGAAATGTGAACCAGAATTGAATGTTGGTGTGTAACGGTACACAAAACAAGGCATTTGCTAAATCCACAATTCAGAGCCAGTTACATCCGGTGGAATTTGAGCCAATATAATATAGGAGTTGGGGACATTTGGGGTGTGCGGAATAACAGCGTTATTGATAACCTGCAGGTCATGAACAAACCTCCATTCCCCCGATTCACCTGGAATGTTTGCCTTTTTGAACGAAAAAAATGGGTGTGCTCACCAGTGATTATTCACGGGGGATTATCACTCCAGCCTATAAGAGAGATTCAAAGACTGGGGTAATTCCTTGCACAGCCTCGGGTTTTATCGGTTCTTTTGCTTTGCAAGGACGATACTCAGACTTCGGGGTTATTCTTAAGGGTTCGTATGAACCCCACATCGTGTTAGCCTTTTCCCCTGAAATCAGTTGGGACCCTTCTTAATCTTGGGTCCGAGACATCTACCATAGGTAAACGCCAGACGACACCACTGGTGGGTATTACCTGGACTGCCCTGTCTGCCTGAGTTAGCCGATTTAATATCTTCCTATACGTCCTTATAACTGCATTGAAGCAGATAACCACACCGACCCTGAAGATACAATCTTTCGTTTTTTTGTGGCTGTCGTACCCATGGTCCCAAATTCTGACACCTGTCGCTGGATGCCTTCGCCAATGATCCGTGAGGAAAAGAGCCTTCCACATCAAAAATAAACAGGGTCTACTTAGCGTCACAGATACTTAAAAAAGTTTAAAGTGACAGCACATCTGTGACCATTCCAATAAAATTCACACAATAACAACTGATCAGGTTTAACCAATCTCCTGAACCAATCCTTCTCTTATGATTAGTCAGGACCATCGCGGTGTATGTGTGCTGTGCAGTGCAGCATATCTCCAGCAAGAAAATCGGTGTTAATGGGATTAACATGGCTACTTGCTTCCTGGGTGAGTGAATCGCTGAAGGAACCTATCGCTCTCTGACATGCATCACGGGTCATGATTCGTATTTTCCAGCCAGCACTGTTAAATCTTCTTTTTGTATTACCTGCAAGCCCGTCGGGATACTGTGCAAATCCGACCCCAGTCTCACTATGAGATCCCGAGACATCAGATAGACAGAACAAGATTCTGATAACAGAAATGAGAATTGGTATTTCTCCGCATTACTGGTTTCGCACAATAGGGGTGCGGTAAATCTCTCGCCTGTCACGAATCCTGACGCACCCATTAAGTTGAGGAAGCTTCCGTTCATCTTTATTTGCGTCGACTCTCTGAACTGCCTTGATTTATGAACTGAATATGTTGCCCTTGTATCTTCCAAAAAAGTAAGAGGTGCACCTTCCACATATAACATAGATGTAAGCATTGACTTATATGCATCATCGTTGTACTGAAAATGTAGTTCACGCTTCGGTAATTCAGTGCTCAGTAGAGAGGTGGGACATGTTTCAGTGCCCATAACGTTAGTAGTAGAGATGAGCATAAGCGAGTATTCATTGCCAAGCATAAAGCAAAGAGGTTTACCTATAACTTTGGGGCTGCCCACCTCCAACTCAGCCTTCCTCCATTAGTCACCCTGCTGCCCAGCCTCCAGAGCCAATTGAAGCTGTCTGGGCGTGCACTGCCTCACTCAGTGGTCCATTGCTCTGCAAACAAAGCACCCGCCAGATTTACCTCTGCCAGCCCTTCTTTTCACGCAGCACCTCCTTCCAAAGGCTGGGAGACCATTTGCATCATAGTCAGCTGAGCCTTATGTGTTTGCTGTTCCATCTTTAATTTCCGTTTTTCCTTCTCTTGGGCAAGAAAGTTTTCAGCATGAAGCGCGTGGAGTTCCATCAAATTCAGGTTTCCTGTGTCCCAGGTAATACATTGGCAAGACGCCTCATGTAATGGGCGCCTGATAGCTTTCACATATTCCCTTTAAGGTACAATTCGCTTCTTCTTAGCAACACTTCAAGGTCAGTGGCCTGAAACATTCGAGTTCCTTTCCAGATATGGAGTTGTTTTTTTTCTTCTAATTCCTTGGCTGTTGATATGGTAGTTTGCTGGCCTTGTACGTCTGCTATTAGTTCGGTTTAAATATACATAGTTTTTCTTTCTGTCTCCAACACTTGCCCTCTGCAAAGCCGGGCCCTTCCTTTTTTGTTTCCCTGTGCTTTTATTGGTTTCAAAAGAAATGTTAATTTTCCATTGCAATGGACATCACATTATTTTAACGATCTCGAGGTCGGTGCAACATCGAGAGCCGAAGTGCCTGTACTGCACTGTAACGTTCTATGTTGTAAGATACATTTCCTGCTGGTTTCCGATGTCTCTGCTTACTGTGGAAACTTCTGGACACATCTTCCAGTGATTTGTCTGCACTTCATTCAATCCAGAAAACTGTAGTTCCTGCTGAGAATGTGATCTCTCTACAATGGAGAGAGGAAAACAGAGTCGGTGACAAAGATGAGATCACTTACGTTCTGTCCAGAATCAGCAAAAATTACCCCGGTCTTCCAGTGTCCTGTCACTTTAACATTGCATTGTGTACCCAAGCCATCATACCAGTCTCTGGTCTCCTGCAGTTCTCCTTCAAGGCACAGCGCAAGCTGGAAGATCGGCAACTCATTTTCTACTGAAAGAACATGCAGATTTCAGGACCCAACATCGAGTTCAATCATTTTGGATCCTGTCCGCCCTCTTCCACATTTTTCACCCACCTACACATCCCATCAGTTCCGAACACGAATCATTGGACTCGAAGCGTTAACTGTCCTTTCTCATCATAGATGGACAAGAGCTGCTGATTTTGTTCAGACATTTTGGCATTTCTTCAAAGAACATTTCTTCTTCCGTTGTAATCGCAAGACTGCAGGAACCGTCTGATTGCAGGAGGAGAAGTTTACAGGAGATGAAAATAATGCCAAGGGCTGGGCCATTCCCATTGTGAAGGTAGATGAGCTAAGCTGGGGCTGTGTAACTAAGCACAGAGAAGGCTGAGTGAGAAACTGATTAACATGCACATATTATGAAGAGGATAGATATGTATGACAGGAATAAGGCTGTTTGGGAAGGAATAATAACCAGTGACATCGATGAAAAGCAGGAGAAAAGCGGTTTAGAGGAGATTTAGGAAGAACGCTTTCACCATAGAGGGTTGTTAATCTGGAATTTCTTAACTGAACGTGTGGTAATGCTAAGTGTTATGAGGACATTTCAGCAGTATATAGCCGTACACTTGAAGATCCAGTGCACACGTGGATAAGGACCAGATTCTGGAAAGTGTGACGAGGTCAGACAGACGTGAGATGGGTGTCCCGAACGAAATCGCTCTAAGGTAAACTTTTGTGCTGAAACCTGGGTGAGGCCGCGACTCTGTGGTGCAATGGAAAGCGCGTTGAATTTCTACGCCTTTCTTAAGACTGCCATTCAAAAGTTGTGAATGCAAATCTCAGCAGAGTCGAGTTTTAGTTTATGTTTTGAAAGGTGTTCAGACCAGACTCGGCTGCTCATCTGCAAAACCTAAAACATTCATGCAGAAACCCAACTGTCTCGAAATGCAACATTTTCCTCTCAGCGATGAATAACTTCGATGTCTATTTATGGTAGAGATCGATAAATATGTGTTAGCCACTTGGCAACACGATGATATGGATACGCTGGAAAAAGACATATAAGTGCTGTGTGAGCTATGATGGTACAGAATGGCGTGGCGGGGCAGGAGCGGTGTTAAGAATGGCCTACTTCTGCTCCTTTCTGTTTGCGTCTTTTCTGGCCCAGGTTTTTAAACAAACACAATTAGAACAATGTGAATCTACACCAATTAATATTTTCTGTCTCACCTCCACTTCGCTACCCTCCCAGCTGGAATAGATAGCTCCTGTTTCAGCTTTAGGTCAGACAGTGGAGGATTCTCACAAGTTCTCTGTCAGGCTGAACATCCTTTCACATAGGTTTCCAAGCGGACAGATGGAGCAAGCGATTACATGAATGCTGGGGATTCAGGGACAGATTTCCCTTTTGCTGGGCTAGACTTCTGGCCAAGGTAATGAACATGAATTTCTGACATTTTGAAACTTACTCGGGATTCTTGCGACTTTACTAATTAAACTAAAATTCAATTTGCCCTTGCACAACATGATTCAATTTTCACTATTTATAAAAAAAACCATGCCACGTGCCCTTGGATGTAGTAATGCAGAAGATTGTTGACGTTGTGTACAGTGTGGGTCATTGTGCCGTATGAACATTCCAAAAGATGCTGGTGAAGTACCAGTGAATCGAATTCCCTGACGAATTGATACCGATAGAAGGAAAATCCCAGTACAGTGGCGACATAACATTGCCTGTGATCAACGCAGGAAGCCACGGGAAACGAACACAGAATTCAATTATGTCTATTTTCACCACATTTTACTATGTCATTTTCCTGAACCTGATGCTCCATAATCGATGATCCATCATCAGTATAACCTCCTCTGCGCTGTGTCTCATTTCAGATCTTCAGCAAAAAAGGAGTAATTGGTTTGAGTGGCCCAGTGGTAAGATTAGTAGCCATTGGACATCAGTACACGGCAGTACACGGCAGCTCCAGTGGTGCAATTCGTCAGTTTGATGCAATTGCACGACAGAATGGAAGTGCGTAAGGTGCCAAAGTTGCACATTCGGTTCTCGCCAGGTGTTGGTTTTACTGATAGTGACCAGATATGATTGCAACTTCAAGCTAAAGAACAGTTCAAATACCGAATATTACACCGCAATAAAGTTCATTTTGGCCCTAACGTTGCACCGACCCGTGATACCACACTGACTAGTATTTTAACATCATAATCCGCAAGTTTATACAATGACCATTTCATTGCCCTGAAAGTTGTTGAGTCTACGAGTGTTGAAGGCAAGGCGTTCAGCACCCTTACTACTCACTGATAAAGGAACCTACCTCGGATCTATCACCCTCAAGTTACATCGATGTGCCCTTGTGCCACAATTACCATTTGAAGAAAAATGCCTTCACTGTCCACCTTATGGCAACCTCTGATCATCTTCTATGTCTCTCTAAATTCACCCCTCAAACTTCTTGTCACTATCAAAAAACGCCTCAACTCCCTCAACCTTTCCTCTTAAGACCATCTTTCCATAGAAGGCAACATCCTAGAAAATGTCCTCTGCACCCTTTCCAATGCTTTCATATCCATCGTATAATGTGGCGACCAGAAATGCACGCAGCTCTACGAGTGCGGCCACACCAGTTAATTTCTGGAGCTGCAAAGTGATAATTTCGCTCTGACACTGATTCACTCTCCCAAGAAAAACTAACACACCGTGCTCCTTGCAAAAAAACGTGTCAACGTGGGTGGTAACTTTCCGAGTTTTATATACATGGGCACCAAGATCGCTCTGCACATCTACACTTCCAAGAATATTACAATTAGCCAAGAACTCTTTATTCTTGTTGCTCCTTCCAAAGTAAATTATCTCACACTTTTCCACATTAAAATCCATTTGCCACTTCTGTGGTCAGCTCTGCAGATTATCCATGCCCCTCTGTAACCATCAGCAGATATTGGCACTATTGACAACATCGTCGATCTCAATGTCATCTGCAAACTTACGAATCCATCATTCCATGCCCAAATCCAGGTCATTTATAAAAATGACAAACAACAGCGGACACAAAAAGGAACCTCATAGTACACCATCAGTTACTGAACTCCAGGATTATCATTTCCCATGAACTGCCACACTCTGTCTTCTTTCAGCGAGCCAATTTCTGATCCAAACCGCTAAACCATCCTCAATCCCATGACTCTGTATTTCATGCAACAGCCGACAGTGCCTTACTGAAAACCATATCCACCACATCAACCACATTACTCTCATCCACCTGTTGGCTCACCTTCTCAAAGACCTCAATAAGGTTTGTGAGGCACAACCTGCTATTCATAAAATCGTACTCACTATCCCGAATCAACTTCTTCCTTTTTCGATGATCATAAATCCTATCTCTCAAAATCTGTTCCAAAAGGTTAGCTGCAAGAAAGCTAAGGATCACTGTTCTATAATTACCAGCATTGTCTCTACTCCCCTTCGTGAAGAAGGGGACAATATTTGCTAAACTCGGGTCTTCTAGCACTAATGACATAAACACTGACGAAATAAAGCTTATAGTCAAAAGTTCTGCAATCTCCTCCCACGATTCGCAGAGAATCCTCGGATAGATCCCATCAAGTCCAGGGGACAAATCTATTTTTAGACTTTCATGAATTGCTAACAACTCCTCTTTATGAATGTCAATTTCGTTTATTCTAATAGGTTGCATCTCAATACTCTTTTCGACAACATTGTCTTTTTCATTTTTGATATGATAAAAAAAAATACATTCAGCGTCTCTGCTATCCTTGGACTCCGCTGACAACTTCGTACCTCTGTTCTTGACAGGCCATAATCATATGCTAGACATTCTTTTATTCTTGAACTATCAATTGAAAGCTTCACGATTGTTCCTGCCAGACAAAGACTTCTCATGCCTCCTCTTCGCTCGAAGTAGCTCTCTCTTTAGACCCTTCCTGGTTAGCTTTTAATTCCCAAGCGTCCTACCTCAGCCTTCATAGCTCATGTTTACATACGCCTCCTTCTCCTTCTTCTCAAGAGATTCAACTTTTTCAGTAAACCCAGCTCCTTGTGTCGACCTCATCTTCCCTGCATGACGCATACATACTTACCAAGGACATGCAGTAGCTTTTCCCTGAACAAGCTCCATATTTCAGGTGTGCACAACCCTCTAAGTTACTTTCCACATGCGGTGCATCTTAACTCTTGCCTAATCGCATCATAATGGCCTTTCTCCCCGCGATACCTCATGCACTGCAATAAATACCTATTCCTATCCATCACTAAATAAACATAACCGAATTGTGGTCACTATCAACAAAGTGCTCACTTACCTCCAAAGAGAACAGCTGGCTGAGTTCATTACCCATAAGCAAATCCAATGTGGCTTTGCGTCTTGTTGGCCTGTCTACATGCTGCGTCAGGAAACCCTCCTGCAGACATTGGACAAAAACTGACCGATCCGAGGTGCTGAACCGATAACATTTCCAATCAATATTTGGAAAGTTAAAGCTCCCCATAACAACTACCCTGTCACTTTTGTTCCTATCCAGAATCATCTTTGCAATCTTTTCCTCCATATATCTAGAACATTTTTGTGGTGACCTCTCCATTCCTGATTCTAATCTCAGTCCATTCTACCTCAGCAGATTCAGTCGCGTCCTCACCAATACCCTTTTTGCTACCAAAATACTGTCCTTGACGAATAATGCCACATCTCCGCCTCTGAAACGACCCTCCTGTTCTGACTGAAAAATCGAAACTGAAGTACAAGAAACAACCATTCTCTTCAGTCCTCCGTTCATGTCTCTGAAATGGCCACAACATCGAAGTCCCAGGTAACAACACATGGCACCCACCCTATCCCAGATGCTTCCGGCGTTGAAGCAAACACACTTCAAGCCACCTTCATCCTTGCCAGTACACTCTTTTAAACCGGAAACGCTATTTATGACAAAACCACTCACAACTACCTGAAAACTGGAGCTACAATTCAGCTTCCCAATCCGCGGCTGAATTCGTTCAAACCCTCATGAAGAGCTTTGGCAAATTATCCCCTCAGGGTATTGGTACTCTTCTAGTTCAGGTGAAGTCCATCCTGTTTGTAAAGGTTCATCGACACCAGTATGAGCCTCAACCATCCAGGTATCGGAATCTCTCCCTCCTGCACCATTCTTGCAACAACATTTTCAAATGCTCTCTCCCTACACTTCACCTCACTACGACGTAGAATGGGCAAAAAATCATAGAGAACTCTGTTTGTTCTAGATTTAACATGTCGCCCTCGATCCCTCAAATTCTGCCATACATCCACATCACTTTTATTACCGATGTTGTTGGTGCATACGTGGACAATGACTTGGGGTTGCCCACCCTCTCCCTTAAGGATCCTGAAAACACGATGGGAGACATCATAAACCCTGGTAGCTGAGAGACAACACAGCAATCATGAGTCTGCCCTATATCCACAGAATCTCAATCTGTTCCCATCGATATGGAGTCCCCAATAACAAATGCTCTCCTCCTCTCTCCCCCACCCTTCTGAGAAAAAGGGGCAAACACTGTGCCAAAGACCTATACCCAATGGCTTTCCCCTCGTAAGTTATCCCGCCCCAAAATAACAAATATGGCATGCATGTTACTGAGGGGCACGGCCACAGCAGATGCCTGCACTGTCTGCCTGTTAGCGTTTCGGCTCCCGACTGTATCCCATCTATCTATTTCTTGTACCTGAAGTGTTACTGCCTCACTATAACTTCGCTCAATTCCACTCAGACTCCAAATGATCTGACATCAAGCTACAGTTCCCGAAAGCAGTTGCCGAGGAGCTGGAGTTGTGTGCACTTCCCGCAGATGTGGATATCTGGGACATTATTGAAGACCCTTACCTCTCACATTCTACAGAAAGAAATTTCAAATGTCCGGCAATCCATTCCTAATATTGTCCACATACACACAATCATATATATATATATATATATATATATATATATATATATATGCGAACATATATACATGTATATAAAAAAATGTGTGTGCACTTGCATGTATGCGTGTGCGTATATATATTTAAAAGTTGCAAAAGAAAGTTGATTGAAACGGCTTTTATTTTTTAAAAAAATGATTTTGTGGAATATTCTGTCGTTGGGAAATACCTCAGTTACTTACAACCAGCAGAAATACTCCCTGAGGAAATATCCATCTCTCACTAGAGATACTGAGGTGACGTTTGAAGATGTTGACGTTTCTCATATCGCTGATCCTGTGCTGTGTTAAATTCTGGAAAGGATGTTTAGTTCGCTTCATGTTACTTATTTTGTCGCAACCTCGCACAGGCCATTAAAACAATCCAAAAATTATTAGATTTATCTCATTGGACAATGTTGTCGGCAAAACTGGAACCGAAATGATAAAGATGTTTCAAGTACTGCTTTAAAGATTATAGGATTCAAACAGGAACATTTTTCGAGTCTTGTCACTGGATATTTTGGGGGGAGAGGGTGAGCAGCAAATGGTCTCACTCCCTTCTCTGTGATTGCAGCCAAATTACCAATGCAATGGATGAAAAGAAAATGGTGCATTCCATCGACAGGTCAGTTCCCACTCACTATAGTATAATTTCGCTTTGATTGTCGCCATCGTATAAAGGGTTAGGTGAGTGGGGAGATCGGGATTCTGGTGGTAAACTGAGACATTGCGATAATTAATCCCACACTGTTGGCATCACTTTATATCATAAACCAATTATGCAGCGGACTGAGCTTACCGACTTCCCTTTACTGCTGAGCTAACAGAAACAGCTCAGTTCTTTTACAATTTATGGAAGTTCACGTAGAACAAGCTGCTAAACATTTCTTCACAACCAGCACTTTCTACACTTAGCCGTACTCAGTTGGAGGTGATATGTGGTCTATTTCCAATTAACGTTAACCAATTAGAAATTGTGCACCTAACGCTTACCCGCGCGGCCGACCAGACTCCCTGTCTTGGTGAAATTCACTCATTATGTTTCTGCACGCATTTTTACAAATACTTTAGAATCGGCTTCTGTCACATTTTTCCTGAAAAATAATCATTTTCGATTTCAATTACTGTAGAATGAAAAAAAAGTGCTCCAAACTTTTCCTTATTATTCATCGCTGGTTTTGAAGTTCGAAAGTCTTGTTATAGATCCATCTGAATGAAGGAGTTTCCCTCCTGTTTACTCTCAGCAAATTCACATAATCAGGGAAACTTCCATATGGACGCAACTCAGTTTTACCTGGTTTCACGCCACATGATCTATTGATCTGTTCCACCATCCCATGAAACCCCGCCTTGTCTTTTCTAATGGCGTTATGCCCAGTACTTCGTTGGCTTCCTTTCCATTCTTTTTTGTGTCCCAGTAGACGCTTTCCATTCTTCCTGACGTCTTTTGATTCCAGTCATCGGCATCCATGTCTTTTATCATCTCTTTTATATCCCAGGAAAGTCCATCTTGAGAAAGAATGCTGTTCCAATGCAACACATGAAAACCCGCTCGAATGGTGTATACTGTCATTACCAGGATAGGGAAAATGGGAGCTAGTTCAGTCACAGGTGAATCGGTTGGTTGTCACACAATGGATCAACCACTGACTGGGAAATGACTGTTTTTCTTCACTTTTCTCCCCTCTCTGAACATGTACCAAAACAACACAGTAAGGTATCATAGAATGCCGACAGTTAAGAAACTGGCCATTTGATCCAACAAATTCACACCGATCCTCCAGGGATTAACCCTCACAGAACAATTCCTTACCCTATTACTCTTCATTTGTTCCTGAATAAGGCACCTTACTGACAGTCGACCCATTTGGATTCATGCCATGTCTCAGGCTCTGTGAGGCAGCAGTGCTAACCAGTGAGCCACCTTGCGGCCCTGCAGCAATATTTCAAGGCACATGCGAATGCGTGTAAAATGCGTTTCCTGCCAAAGATGCTCCGATTTTGTTGTTGTCCTTATTAGGAACAATAATCCTGCTTCCCTGACCAGGCATTGAAACCAAACCACAGCGGTGATAGTGCTGAATTGTAACCACTAGCTGACATTTAGGACGGCAGGTGCAATTGCACCTTCTCTTAACAGCATAGTATTTTTTCCAGCGATGAGACGTTTCTTCCAAAATACTATTCGTGTCACCGAGCTTTTACAGCACAGAATAATGCATTATGTCAATGCCAGTCCATCAAACATCCATCCATTCTCATTTTTAGCTTCCAGTAGCCCGCAGCCTGACTTCTGAAGTGTTCATCTCAAAGAGACGTTCTCTGCAAAGGTTTAATCTTAAATGAAGAAGCGAATGAGACTCAAGTCAGATACTATTAAATTTGATCATGAGCTGCGGGAGAACTGAACCGCATTTTCAACCAAAGAGGGAAATATACAGACACATCTTGTGAGAATGACAAAGGTCTTAGGAGAGGCCAACATTCAGAAAATGGGGAATTGAACTGTTTGCCTCTTCTTTCTTCACTTCGGGCTTTAAAACCCGATTCTGTTTGCATAAGCAAAGGGGTAAACCGGCAGGCGACTGTCCTTCGAGGACTGGCACAGTCGGGAATAATTGGTACATGCTAATCGTTGAATTCTCCACCTGTTGAGGTAGCCTGGCTAGCTGTGCTCTTCCAGCCTCCTACCTGTTTCATTTGGATTCCAGCAGATTCCTGCCTCGACATAAGGAATGGAAGCATTCAGCCGCTTCGCTGTACGTTTTCCTCCCCCACTATTTCACCTTTACTTTACTGCTTCGACTGTATCACGTTGTTCTTCCGGCTAAACTAGGGCATTCTTGGCATCAGATGCTTGTCGTCCTTATGTTCCTCGAAGTAGAAACACAGATGGGGATTTCGAAAGTCAAGCAGATGAGGCTAGGTCCGTGGGGAAAATCACTTCACGATGTTCCCTCAGAAATAATTCCAAGCAACACGGAAAATGCTTCTGTGAATGTTTGTTGTAACAGTTGTAAACACATTTAGCAAGACGCAAGTAAGATTCGAATACACGACCAAAGGTTGATAAGACCAATGGACTAGCCTCTGAGCTATGGAGCCACCGGCAAAGAAAGCGTTTTTTCTGACTAACAGAAAATGATGAACTCTAGCACAGCAAATTCCGTTGTCCGAGGTTAGTGATGCAAGCTTCGTTTTCTGTTTTAAAATACGACTTGAAACCCATTTCTTTGATCACTTGTTTGACATAACATTTTGTCAGCTTCCCAATATCTCATAATGTGACTGGGATCAAAATTTGTTTAAACTCCCTCCAGAGGAACAGCTTTGAAGTTTACATTATGTGAAAAGCACGATGTAGTATTGATAGCAATTAATTGCCCTTAATTTCAACAAAGATTACAGCTTTTCTTCTTCCGTTGTTGACTAATTCGTTTCCTATAGCATTGTGCAATTTACGTAGTGAAGAGATTTCACAATTTATGACCTTGGTAGATGAAGTTTAGGCACCAAACGTGGAACAGTTCAAATCGAACATACTCCGGAGATTGGAATTCCAGGCTATGCAGGTATCTGAGAGTGCGTTTTAAAACAAAATCTTGGGTGTCGTGTTCACTGGCTGGGTTGGCATTTATTGAACAACACTAATTGCTCTTGACTGGGCTGGAGGACATGACAGTGATTGACAGAGCGAAGACAGTCAAGAGATTTGCAGAAATGTTAAAAAAAGGTTGAATTTAGCTGCCTGGTAATGGGTGAACAACCCTTGTTAATACTCCCACGTGCAGCAGAGTTGTTGAAAGATCTCAGGACTACATCTTTGGGTGAATAACCCGCAATCGCTGCCCTTCCAGCATGTGGGAGCCCGTGTGGAAAGATAAAGCTGCGAAGGCCGCAGTGCACGTTTGGGAAAATGTGCAGTGGTAAAAATATCATTCAGGTCAGGAACAATGGAACACTGAACAGAACGCAAGTGCACCCTTGAATAGTGGCAGAGGGAGTTAGGCCAGAGCAGAGGGGGAATTTGAGAGGACGGATGGAAGTGTGTTTCCACCGTTTAATCCAAACGAATGGATGAGAGTTTGAGCTGCAGAAGAGCGGAGACGTGGAAGAGTTTATGATGTTAATGAGGTGCAAGTAGGCTGACATGGTGACGATGGCGATATGTGGTTGAAAGCACAAAACGCGGTGAAGGATGTCACTATGGTTACGACGTGACTCGTTCAGACTCAGACAGTTGCGAGGGAGAAGGTTGAGTCAGTGGCGAGGCATTTTCTCCTCGCACATGGTCAATGATGCTTTCCAGCTCATCTCATCCATTTGCCCCAACTCCACTCTCAAAACCCATCCCTCAGACAAGGACAGAGCTCCCTTATTCATCACTTTAAATTCCAGCAACCTCCGCAGACATCATGTCATTCTCCGACATTTCCACCACCTAAGATGTGTTTCCCCCCCCCACCCCTATCCGCTTTCTATAAAGATCATTCCCTCTGCGACTCCCTTGTCAAGTGCACCCCCCTCACCAAACCACCCTCCCCTCCCGCCCCATTCTCATTCCAACACGGGATTTGCAAAACCTCCACCCACACCTCCACTCTGTCGCAGGCCCCAAAGGAGCTTTCCACATCCATTAGAGTTTTACCTGCACTTCCACACATGTCATTGAATGTATCCGTTGCTCCTGATGCAGTCCTGATGCAGTCTACCTATTCAAAGTTTGTGCGAAGATTTGTAGCTCGGGTGCTCGTTGTTGTGGCTCTGTTCGCCGAGCTGGAAGTTTTTGTTGCAAACGTTTCGTCCCCTGGCTAGGCGACATCATCAGTGCTTGAGAGCCTCCTGCGAAGCGCTTCTTTGATGTTTCCTCCGGTGTTTATAGTGGTCTGTCCCTGCCGCTTCCGGTTGTCAGTTTCAGCTGTCCGCTGTAGTGGTTGGTATATTGGGTCCAGGCAGATGTGTTTGTTGATGGAGTTTGTGGATGAATGCCATGCCTCTCGGAATTCCCTGGCTGTTCTCTGTCTGGCTTGCCCTATGATAGTAGTGTTGTCCCAGTCGAATATACCTTTCGAAAATAAATAAATTCTTGGAAATTCATTCTGAAGACATGGGAATACTCTGCTCCCACCCTCTAAAGACACAACCATGACACCAGGACAGTTCTCCTCCAACCGGGACAGTGTTTCTTCCAGCCTTTCAGTGTCTTGTCTGTGACCGTGTTTTCTCCTTGTCCCGGAGCTGAAATGAGATTTGACGTCCTGACGTGCTGGAACGAGAATCTTTTCAATGTCACAGATAAGTTCATGTCCGGAGAGCATGAGAGTCAAAGCACTGGCCTCCACAAGCACGGAAAGATTTCTAACCTGTCTCTGCTCAGTCGAACAGTTCATCGTTCATTCGCCTCTGGATCCGCTTCCCAAGGAATATATAAAGATTCAAAAAACTCGAGACTGGGATTTCTGCTTTGCTTCTTGACAGTTTCCCCCCTGCCAATTGGCAAGTATTTCCAAGAATCTCTTCACAACCCTCTGCTTTGCACTATGTCCAGAGATAAATAAATCTCACTTTGTGGAGAGATTCCTGACTCTGGGAATGTTTTGTTTGGAGCAAAGAAGTTTAATGGGAGATTTCTTGGGAATGTTCACAATGATGTAGGCGAAAGCGGTGTGGATGGGCGCGTTGATGGTCAGGAGGAATTGCTGCCCCGAACCAGGGCAATTGAAAACACAACTTGTATCAAATAAACTCAGTTAAACCTACATATACACCATGTGTTTGTTATTATCTGTGAATAGAGGAACAGAGCTAACGTTTTGAGTCAGATCCGTTTCTCGTTCAGAACACAAGTTTCCTGCGTGTCAACAATTGAGCAGACCTGAGAAAATATCGACTTGTTGAGACGGGTTTTCTGGAGTTGCAGGGATAACTCATCCAACAGGAAATCATTTAAAATCAACAGTGAGGGGAACATGTTCTGTATTGATGAGAGATAGAGTGGATGGGAAGTATCCATTTCCATGAGCAGAGAGATTAACAATACGGCAATGGTCGAGTAATAAAGATGTTCTTGTATTTTTACAACGCCTTTCAGCACCACTTCAGTCACAGGTACTGAAGTAACTTTGAAGCAGATGTATCATTGTCAAAACTAAAGTGCTAATCTGGGCAGTTTGTTCAACCAGAGGTCAAAAAAGAGCACTGAGAACTGGCCCTGGAAAGGCCAGTGAGATTATGCTTTACCTTAAGCGTTTGTTCCTCTCTGGTCTATATCCAGAATAGTGCAGGACCGGTGGTTCTAATCTCAGGGGAAGGTGTTACACACTAAGACACAGATGAGCTGAATGTTCTCACGTTCAGAGGGTAGCAAGTATGTAGAGGTATTTACAGCAGAAGTCTGGCAAGACTCAGTATATTTAAGCCTTCAATTATCTCTCTATTAATGGCATGGAGCAAGTGGCAGAGTGAAATGTACACAAATATGCTGACAATTCACACTCGTGGGAGCACATATTACGTTGAGAACGTGGCATTTCGCATAGACATATAGATAGGTTGAATGAATGGGGAATAACTTGTCAGATGCAGTTTCATGTCGGCATTATGAGGTCATGCACTTGGGTCGGAGAAGTCAAAACAAAGAACACTATTAAAACCGAGAGAAAGTAGAAGAAACGTGTGAGACAGAGGAATCTCATGCCTGACACAAACATGTTCAGTATCATATTCTTTCCCTAACAAAAAGGATGGCTTCCTTTCCGAATGCTCACAATGAAAGAGATGGTTTCCAAGGAAAGTAAAAGACCCTGAAACAAATAGCCTAATCGAAAACAAAGGAAAGAATTGAGTCGTTCCAATGGACAACTTTGATGCTTATGGCTCTCTAAAATTTGTTTATAATGAAGCTGGAAGTGGGAATTGGGGGAGCTAGGGAGTGAAAGTCAGGTCACCCATGATTACTGTCATCCTTCGTGTGTTTTCCTCATTTTATTGTCTGTTTTATTTCGTATTGTGGTTACTGTGAGTGTGCTTGTAAACCACACCGCTGGTGACTTGTTTTCCAGACAGTTCTTCAACACGACTCGTAAGAATTAACATTCTTTTCTCCTGAATCTAGGTAATCTCTAAACACTGTGCAAATATCACCAGAACCTCGACATTTTCCACGCCTGTCTGCCTTCTTGCAATATCAATTGATCCATCACTGTGCTCCTGCTGCACATATCAAGAACGAACCAAACCGCATCAATTGCACCGAGGCTGCGAGCGCAGATAACTGCAGCCGCTCCCCAGAGTACTGGCAACTGTGTGATCACAGAAGCACACATTGTACAGCCAGGAAACCCAAAATAATTACAGTGCCAGAGGCCGTGCCAGGAACGGCACCTGAGAAACAACAGAAACACTCTTTTGAGCTACGGACCTGGTTATAGTTCTCAATCAGCAATCGAAGTTTACATTGGTTATATCAACTGATCCCTCACTCAAGGAACCAACAACTGTTGCAAACGGAGGAGAAAATGAGGACTTTACATACTGAACATCAGAGTCTAGAGTGCGGTGCTGGAAAACACAGCTGGTCAGACAGCATCTGAGGAGCAGGAGAATCGATGTTTTGGGCATGTTCCTGATGACTTGCTCATGCCAGAAACGTCCATTCTCCTGCTTCTTGGATGCTGCCTAACCTGCTGTACCTTTCCAGCAACACCGTCTCCATTGCTGCAGACTGTCATACAATCCAAGCTTCCAGCCGCAGAAGTAGCAACATTCAGTGTAATGAGTCAACCTATTGAAGACACCGGCAGTGGTGCTTAGTGTCAAGTAGATCTTCATGAATGCGTGTCGTGAATTGTCTGTTCTGTATAATGTTCCCTGGTCTCACTACGTGCAACATTGTTTGACCATATTTGTATTGTACATGATGTGGTTTGGGTCCATTGTTCTGGTGAGTTGTTGTCTAAATGTGGCTTTCGGTTTATATTCTCTCATAGATCCGAGTAGTCAAAGGCTGTCCGTTCCGAGACATTTTTGCTTGATGTGTTGGGTCTTGGCATGCCCTCCTAACGTTGTTTGTCTGCAAGGAATTTTCGGGAATATCTATTGTTGCAAAGCATTTCTGGAGGATCCAGAAAACACCACAATCAGTTGTACAGAGTGGCAATGCACAGACATGACGAGGTCAACAAATTCGACCAGAACAACACAACAATAATTGGACAATAGTGGGCAGCCAGAGGTTTTCTGGAATGACGAGTCTCATCCAATGACTCCATCAAAGAACATGTTGACCTGGACGTAACATACCGGGACCTGCAATAAACGACAAGAAGCAGCAACTGAAAGCAGTGGGAAGGAAATCACACCAATTCAAAACGCTACAGAACAGCAGAGCTTGCGGATGTCACCGAGAAAGGGCAGGAAACTGCTGCAAACCAACTTCCCAACACTAACGAACATCCACACACCATCTGCAAACTTCACTTGAACTACAAATCTTTACACAAACCTTGAAACCCTGAAACAGTCAGGGCCGCCCCAGCGGGAAAATGAACCATTGCATCCCACATGACAGCTGAGGATACGAAACGCCATACTCCAGTGGACGTCAGAGCGAACTGCTCTTGCAAGCTACTTGTGCGCGCTCTTGTCAAAATCACTGCTTGGTTATCCTCATCCAATTTTTCATCGTTTGACGTTGTGTGCTTTTTGCATTACAAATTTACATCTGAATATCACTGAATTTTCTGAGAATTTCTGCCGTTCCAACACTTAGAGATAGTGAGTTCCAGATTCCAACCACTCGTTGTCTGATAACGTTTTTTATGTGCAGCTACCCAAACCTTTTTACTCTTATCTTAAATCTATGGCTCCTTGATGATTGATCCCTTCAACAAATGTTTCGTTAAGTGTACATATTCCTTACCGCTCATCAGTTCGTACATCTCAATACTGTTTCATCTCAATTTCCCCTGCTTTCAGAAAAATAACGCCAGTCTGTCCAAACACTTTAATAGTTGAAGTTCTTCAATCCAGATAATATATTGGCAAATCACTCCTGCATCGTTTCCACAGTTGTCATATCACTGCTATAATGTGAATTTCAAAATTATACACAATACTCTAGCGAGAGACAAATAATGACTTGAAATAAATGTGGGGAGAGCAGAGATATTGGTCTTTTCCAATAAAGTCATTCCCTCGATAATGTTCTGTGCCCTTTTCATGAACCCAATGCTCCAATGATCTCTGATCTATGCAAATAAAACACTATACGTGAGGATTCAAAACCCAACCACATTGTCTGATAGCATTGAGTGGCTTAATGGCCCTGATGGTGATATTGGGTCACGTTCACCTAACAAGATTGACAGCTGCAACACAGACTTAATGGTGTCAATTTGAAAGTGAATGTTAATTTTTCCAATGCCCCAGTGACATAGGAGGAGGAATGGAAAGGGGGAATAGTGATTGTTGAAGGGAGAAAAATCTCCGAGATTGGGTGCTGAGAGTGGCAGCTTGAAGCATTAAAATCAACACCTGAGTGAGTATTTTCATCTTAAAATTGATTGTGTCCTTTCTGCGTTTGTTTTGCACAGGTTATGTGGAGTAACATGGAACAAATGCTCATTACAGATACTCGGATTTGAATGGAGGTTGCTTGACCACAACGCAGAGGACGAACCATTATTCGATTACATGAAAAAGCACAATACAAAAAGCCTTTAATGCAATGGCAGAGATAGTCGAGGAACCGCATCACAGGCACAACAGGAAAGCCCACTGAGATTGGCTTGAATCGTCACCTTCAATGTCCCCAATGGCTGTGGAGATTCCATAATTGAGAATGTTGAAGACTGAATTCGATAGATTTCAATAAAAGATGAAATGTACAGTCGAGAGTTCACAAATATTGTTGAAATATCGATTTCAATAAACATGAAGTTTCACATCGTAACTTTACCCGTGCCATGAGACAAGGAAGAAACTATTATTGCACACTCACATCGCACCGGTTCCCAGGCCTGGACTCAGTGAAACTGTGTACGCAGTGGCGAAGATCCGATTGGAAATTGAGAGTGGGATGAACGAGTGGATATCTACTTTGCCTGCCAGTGACAAACTCCATGAGCATGCAATCCTACTGTGAAGGTAGAGAGGTGCGTGAAACGCCGAGGCTGGGAGCTCCAAACTCGCTCGGTGAAACTTCTGTTGACATGGCGCAGAGGGCATTGGGTCGTGGGAAAAGATCCTGAGCTATTTTAATCTGAATTGAAATGATTTGATTATATTCCCTGCAGGATGAAAACAGGCCCTTCGGACCAACATGTTCACTACAACCCTCGGAAGATCAACCCATCCCAACTGTACGTTTACCCCTGCCTAATGCACCTAACATTATGGACAATTTAGCATGGCCAATTCACGTGATGTGCATATCTTTTAGATTGTGAGGAGTACCGGAGTACACGGACGAAACACATACAGACACAGGGAGAACGTGTAATCTCCACACAGACAGTCGCCCGAGGCTGGAATCGGACCTGGGACCCGGGCGCTATGAGGCAGCCGTGTGAACCAATGAGCTAACGTGCCACACATTTGCTCACTGAATTGGCGCCCGCAGCCCTCTACAGCAACTATCTCCAAAGAATCACCACTCTCTGACGGAAGATATTCCTCCACGTCTCATTTCCAAATTGTTATCGCTTCACTTTGTCTCTGTGCCCTCGGGTTCTAGTGTGTCATAGTGGGTGAAACATCTTTGCCACATTGGCTCTGCACAGGCCTCTCAGCACTCTGTAAATTTCAAATAAACTGAGTCATTGACTCAGACATCATTGAAACAGACCGCTGTTCCAAACCGTCCATGCTACCATTTACCGAAACTAACGTAGTACCAACTACGTGTACAGGGCCCATATCTCTCTTAACATGTCCTATTCATGCACTTATCTAAGTGTCTTTTAAATGTTGTAACTTTATCCACATTCCTACTTCCTCTAGAACTTTGCACAGGAAACATACCGTATAAAGTAAAACAAAGTGAACCTCATGTCTTTTTATGACCTTTGTCCTCACACCTTAAAATACGCCCACTAGTCCTGAAATCCCCAAAGAAGGAAAGCACCGTTGCAGTTGAGCTAATCTGTACCCCTCAGGATTTTAAAAACATTTATACGGTAAATGTCAACCTCCTATGCTCGTTTGAAAGAAGTCCCAGCCTATCCAGCCTCCCCTTACAGCTCAATCCCTTCATTCCTAGCAACATATTGGTAAATCTCTTCTTAACTCTGTCCAGCTTAATATTGGTCTTTATCTGACTTGGAAACCAGAACATAGAAACAATACTACAGAAGATGCCTCGCCAACATCCTGTACTACCTCAGGATAACGTCCCAACTTCAACACTAAAAACTGAGCAACGCATGAAAGCGTTCTAACAGCATTTTAACGAAGCTGACGATATGTGACACGACTTCCAAAGACCATTCCGTGACCTATTCACGTGTCTATTGCGCAGGACTATTCAAAGCAGCACTTGTAATTGTGCAAGGGCTACATCCATTTATGACTCAAACTGCAGTACGTTACATTTATTCAAGATAATTTCTCTTTACCATTCATTTAATCATATACCCGAATGATCAATGTCTCTTTTAATCTTCTATAACCTCAGATAACCTTCTTCTCTGTGGACTGTATCACCATGGAGAGTTGTAGCGTCCCTCAGCACAGAAACAGGTCGTTTGGTGCAAACTGGTACATACTGATCATAATGCCGGTCCACATTAACCGCATTTCTCTGCACTTGGACCATATCATTCTAATCCTTTGCTATCCATGTATTTGTCCAAAAGCCTTTTTAAATGTTCTTCGCGTACACGCAAAGACTTATGCTGTCACCTCATGAAATGCATGTCGCTCATGTTGGTGTCAACCACAAACTGATGATCTCTGCCTTCCATATTGTTATCTAAAACATTTACATCAGTCACAAACAAAGGAGCCATCACTGATCCCTGTAGAACACTGCCGGTCACTAGCCTCCAGTCTGATAAATAACACACCAAAACCTCACCCTTTCTCTTGTTGTTAATTGAATTTTGTATCCAATTTGCAAACTCACTGTGAACCACATCTGATCTAACTTTACTTGTTCGTCTTCCATGTTGAATCTAGTTAAACGCTTTCCTAAAGCCTAAGTAAGCAAAGATATTTGTTCTTGCCTCATCAATCCTCTTGTCTACTTGATCAAAACCTCACAATTTTGTGAGACCCAGTTTCCACCTCACTAAACCATGCTAATGATCCCCTATATTTCCTGGACTCTGAAAATGCTATCTTCCAAAACCACTTCAAAAAACTTGCGAACCACCAATTTCAAACTCACAAGCCTGGTGATTCCAGTCTTTTCCCTGTATCCATTCTTCAACAAGGTTCGTCAATATCCAGTCTTTTTAAATCACACCCATATTTAGAGATGACACAATTATTTCAGCAAGGAGTCTTGCAATTTCCGCGCTTATCTCCCATAATGCTCTGGGATTCAGTACAAACACAGGGTAAACACCGATGCTAATTGACACCAGCAACACAGAAAAAAAAAATTACCACGTGCTCTAATCTGTGAAAATTCGATAGTCAAAACGTTTCGCAAAGGTCACGATTTAAAGGGAAGATATCAACTTTTTTCTTTATGTCTAACAGAGTATGAAAACTAACAACTATTTACGACTAGTTTCTCTTAAACCTATCTTTTATCTTCCACTCCGCAACTATATTCCGATTCAATAATGACTTAAAAAGTAATCATGGTTCAAAACCACTCAGCTTTTTCAAGTGTCATTTTGTGGATTTTTCTGGGAAGATTCTCTCCAGGTTTTCCTCGATGTTCTGCCATGCAAACACATTTCCAGGAAGGTACATTTGTAGTATCTCTTGAGCTGGACGTCCCTGACGCAGTCCGAGCTGTTGCAAATGTCCTGATTAATACCCCAAAACATCGGATTATTTCATTGGCTTTCATACTATCAAAACGTGAAGTTCACACCTAATTTTGATTTCGGATCTTGATTCATAATTTGAGCTGATGGCAATCCAGCTCTGCTGGCTGTTTCGAACAAATGTCACATTGTTCCCTTGGTCAGAACAGATTGTTCTGTGTCCTTGCAAGCTTTTCAACTCTTTTTTTTCACACCACGTACACTAGTCCAGTGTCTGGAGTTTTATACGCCTTTTACATTTTCTGAGATATCCAGCAATTATTTTCCTGTAATATGAAATGTTTTTCAGTATGTATTTCCATGATTTCTGTAGTGTCCTTAAGTCTAACATATCCTTGGCGAACAGACTTCCCAAACTGAGCTGTCCCACCTTGCTTGAATCCCTCTACACACTTTCTCTTCGTCTAAATGTCCAAATGTTTTATAAAATAATATAACAGTACCTCTACGCACCAGTTGCTCTAGCAGTTGATTCCATGTGCAAGCCATCCTCTTTGTGAAAAGGATGTCTTGTCATTCAGTGTAAATCTTACGAGGTCTGGACTCGTAGAGTGGCACAGTGGTTAGCACTGCTGCCTCACAGCGCTTGAGACCCGGGTTCAATTCCCGCCTCAGGCGACTGACTGTGTGGAGTTTGCACATTCTCCCCGTGTCTGCGTGGGTTTCCTCCGGGTGCTCCGGTTTCCTCCCACAGTCACAAAAGATGTGCAGGGTCAGGTGAATTGGCCATGCTAAATTGCCCGTAGTGTTAGGTAAGGGGTAAATGTGGGGGTATGGGTGGGTTTCGCTTCGGCGGGTCGGTGTGGACTTGTTGGGCCGAAGGGCCTGTTTCCACACTGTAATGTAATCTAATCTAATCATATCCAAGGGAAAACGAACTTTGCTGTTCGCCTTATCGAGAGCACTCTTGATTTTATGAATCTCTATAAAGTCATCTTCGACCTCCGATGCTGCAGTACGACAAGGCAAAGCCGACACAGTCTCTGCTCGTTATATTAAAAATCCAGTCCTGAGAACATGTAGACTCTTTGTTGCATGAGGCCAGACAGAGTCGAATGTAATCCAGCCGCCAGAAACATCACCGACTCTCAAATTCTTGATGCTTGGTCAAATAGTTTCGGAAAAGGTATCGTCCTCTTCACATATGGAGAGTGAACATTTGGTCTCTCTGTCTCCACAATAAAAAATGATGTGAAAAATTCGTTTATTGCCTCTTCCATCTGATGAGCTCAAAAGCAATGTCCACCTCCTTGATCTTTCAGGTAATATTTCTTGCGTTGTTCACTTGCCAGATATGTACTTGTAGACCCTCTTTGGATTATCTTCAGCCCTGGAAGATTAAATTATTTCATATCCCCTCTTTCCTTCCTGGTCTGCACTTTATTGAAGTCCCGACAAGAAATTCACTTGAACCCTGTTGTCTGTCTGATATAGGATACTCTTTCGTTTTGATTTGTTCCTCAACACCTTTATTCAACAATGGTCACGTCTTTTGAGTGTCCAGCCTGACAAATTCAGCTCAGTTGACAGCATATCTGCCACTGGGAAAATGTTAATCTATGATTAAAGTTGGAAGAACAGAGCATTAGAAATGCATTACAGTTTAAAATGGATTCCGCATAGCTTTGTGCAGACGAAATCAGACCTAACACGTTTACAAGTATTTTCAGATCGTAACAAGCACAATACATAAAGGGGAATGCAGTAAATGGAATATATCTGAATTTCTAAAAATATTCTGAACGGTGTTTTATACGATAGCACTTCACAAGCATAGAAGCATAAACCAACACAGTTGGGGGTATGTATTAGTTGAGGATTGGGGAATAAATGGAGAGGCGAGGTAATGAGGGCATTTTCATGATAGTAAATTGTAACTTGCAGATTCCCGGAGCCAACAATATTGGTGCCACAGCTGTTGACAACATGTACTAATCACCTGTACAACATAAGTCAATGTACTGTTGCTCAGTTTGGAGATGACACAAAATAGATATGGAAGCAAGTAATGAGGGCGGCACAGCAACGTTGTGGACGGACAGAATCAGGATAAACAAGTGGACAAAAACGTAGCAGCATATAATATGCAAAAAAAAGAGGTTTATGCGTTTTGGCAGATATAAATATTAAGTGGGGAAATACACAGCACAAAGCATCAGCATACAGAGCACTTCGCTTCCTTGTACATGAAATATGAGAAGTTAGCATCCAGTTTCAGCAGGTAATCGGGAAGTCAAATAATTTTGTTTCACTTTACTTAAACGGAATGGGGACATATGTATTTTTTTTCAAAATACACATGGCATTAGTCAGATCAGAGCTGGATTAATGTGAACAAATTTAGTCCCGCTATTTTAGGAATAGCAGGTCAGGGAAATTTAACACAAATCATCCTGGATATGGGAGGATATTCTCGGGAGATGAAACTGAGAATATTGCCCCTTTACTCATTGGAATGTAGAATAATGTAAGAAGACTTTACTGAGATACATTAGATTATGAGGGACATGATAGGATAATTTAGGAGAGAATGATTCGCCTTGTCTGAGAATCGAAGACCAGAGAACATAATCTCAGAGTAAGTAGTAACCTATTTAAGAAAGATGTGGAGAAATTTCTATCTCTTCGAGCCGACTGAATATGAGAAAGTATTTACTGCAGGCCGCTCTAGAAATTGGCAGCTCAGTGTATCCAAGATTACACTGAGATTAGAGAGGGTGGTAAAAAAGGAGGGGGTGTGGCGTTGCTAATTAGAAATGGTATAATGGCTGCAGAAAGGCAGTTCGAGCGGGATCTGCCTTTGGAGGTAGTATGGGCTGAAGTCAGAAATAGGAAAGGAACAGTCACCTTGTTGGGTGTTTACTATAGGCCCGCCAATAGCAGCAGAGATGTGAAGAAACAGATTGGGAAACAGAATTTGGAAATGTACAGAAGCCACAGGGTATTAGTCATGGGCGATTTCAACTTCCCAAATATTGATTGGAAGCTCTTTAGATCAAGTAGATTGCACGGGGCGGTGTTTGTGCAGTGTGTCCAGGAAGCTTTTCTAACTCAGTATGTACATTGTCCGACCAGAGGGGAGGCCATATTGGATTTGGTACTCGGTAACGAACCGGGACAAGTGATGGGCTTGTTAGTGGGTGGGCATTTTAGTGATAGTGACCACAATTCTGTGACTTTCACATTGGTTATGGAGAGAGATAGGTGGATGCAACAGGGTAGGATTTTCAATTGGGGGAAGGGTAAATACGATGCTGCAAGACAGGATCTGAGGAGCATAAGTTGGGAGAATAGGATGTCAGGGAAGGATGTTATTGAAATGTGGAACTTTTTCAAGGAACAGATACGTCGTGTCCTTGATATGTATGTACCTGTCAGGCAGGAAAGAGATGGTCGTGTGAGGGAACCTTGGGTGACGAGGGAGGTTGAATATCTAGTAAAGAGGAAGAAGGAGGCTTACATAAGGCTGAGGAAACAAGGTTCAGACAGAGCGTTGGAGGGATACAGGATAGCCATGAGGGAGATGAAAAAAGGGATTAGGAGAGCAAAGAGAGGGCATGAAAAATCTTTGGCAGGTAGGATCAAGGATAACCCCAAGGCCTTTTATGCGTATGTGAGAAACATGAGAATGACGAGAACGAGGGTACGTCCGATCAAGGACAGTAGTGGGAGACTTTGTATTGAGTCGGAAGAGACAGAAGAGGTCTTGAATGAATACTTTTCTTCAGTATTTACAAACGAGAGGGACCGTATTGTTGAAGAGGAGAGTATGAAACGGACTGGTAAGCTTGAGGAGATACTTGTGAGGAAGGAAGATGCGTTGGGCATTTTGAAAAACTTGAGGACAGACAAGTCCCGCGGGCCTGACGGGATATATTCTGGGATTATGTGGGAATCAAGAGAGGAAATTGCAGAGCCGTTGGCAATTATCTTTTCGTCTTCACTGTCAATGGGGGTGGTGCCAGGGGACTGGAAAGTGGCGAATGTTGTGGCCCTGTTCAAAAAAGGGAATAGGGATAACCTCGGGAATTACAGGCCAGTTAGTCTTACTTTGGTTGTAGGCAAAGTAATGGAAAGGGTACCGAGGGATAGGATTTATGAGTACCTAGAAAGACACTGCTCGATGAGGGACAGCCAGCACGGATTTGTGAGGCGTAGGTCTTGCCTTACGAGTCTTATTGAATTCTTTGAGGAGGTGACCAAGCATGTGGATGAGTGTAGAGCAGTGGATGTAGTGTACATGGATTTTAGTAAGTCATTTGATAAGGTTCCCCATTGTAGGCTTATGCGGTAAATCAGGAGGCATGTGATAGTGGGAAATTTGGCCAGTTGGATAGAGAACTGGCTAACCGCTCGAAGTCAAAGAGTAGTGGTAGATGGCAAATATTCCGCCTGGAGCCCAGTTACAAGTGGAGTTCCGCAGGGATCAGTTCTGGGTCCTCTGCTGTTTGTAATTTTTATTAATGACTTGGAAGAGGGAGTCGAAGGGTGGGTCAGTAAATTTGCAGACGATACAAAGATTGGTGGAGTTGTGGATAGTGAGGAGGGCTGTTGTCAGCTGCAAAGGGACTTAGATATGATGCAGAGCTGGGCTGAGGAGTGGCAGATGGAGTTCAACCCTGTCAAGTGTGAGGTTGTCCATTTTGGAAGGACCAGTAAGAATGTGGAATACAGGGTTAACGGTAGGGTTCTTAGTAAGGTGGAGGAGCAGAGTGATCTTGGGGTCTATGTTCATAGCTCTTTGAAAGTTGCCACTCAGGTGGATAGAGCTTGTAAGAAGGCCTATGGTGTATTACAGCGTTCATTAGCAGGGGGATTGAGTTCAAGAGTCGTGAGGTGATGTTGCAGCTGTACAGGACCTTGTTAAGGTCACATTTGGAGTACTGTGTGCAGTTCTGGTCGCCTCACTTTAGGAAAGATGTGGAAGCTTTGGAGAGGGTGCAGAGGAGATTTACCAGGATGTTGCCTGGAATGGAGAATAGGTCGTACGAGGATAGGCTGAGACTGCTAGACCTTTTCTCATTGGAAAGGCGAAGGATAAGGGGTGACTTGATAGAGGTTTATAAGATGATCAGGAGAATAGATAGAGTAGACAGTCAGAGACTTTTTCCTCGGGTACCACAGAGTGTTACAAGGGGACATAAATTTAAGGTGAAGGGTGGAAGGTGTAGGGGGGATGTCAGGGGTAGGTTGTTTACCCAGAGAGCGGTGGGGGCATGGAATGCGCTGCCTGTGGGAATGGCAGAGTCAGAATCATTGGTGACCTTTAAGCGGCAATTGGATAGATACATGGATAGGTACTTAAGCTAGGACAAATGTTCGGCACAACATCGTGGGCCGAAGGCCCTGTTCTGTGTTGTATTGTTTTAGGTTCTATGTTCTATATTCTAAGACTGTGAGAAACAGATTTTAATCAGCAAGGTATTCAAAGGTTAGGTGCTATTGCAGGAACGTGAATCTGAGGATTATCAGATCAACTGTAATCTCACTGAATGGTGAGAGCAGACTGCACAGGTTGAATTGACGACTTCTGCTCTTGCATCTTTCCTTTCTGGACTTTCAATTGTTTCTGTTTTTCCTTTATCAGTGAATTTACCGGGCATTAGAAGAAGATTTACAGTGCGAAGGCTTAAAACCAAATATCACTTCAGTATCTGATGGTGTTGTCAAGTTGATTGTTGCCTGAATATGATTCGCTTTTGAACATGAAAGGGAAAAGCATCATTCACAGTGTGGGGAAGCTGTACACGTGTTGTACGTGTGGGCAGGGCTTCACCAGATAATCTGCCGAGTCCGAACATGAATACAGTCAGACGAGGGAAAGACCATTCGTCTGTTTCGAGTGTGGGACAGAATTCACTTGATCCACTACGTTGTTATAACAACAGCAAGTCCGCATAGCGGAAATGTCTTTTAAATGCCCTGAACGTGGGAAGCGGCTTAAAATCTCTGAGAATCTGTTGACCCATCAATATGTTGACACTAATGAGAAACGTCATTTGCTCCCAAACTGGGCCTGGATTAAAGTGGTTAATTGGACTCTCTGTGCACGCGCCATCTCACTGTGGGGAGAGGCTGTTCACCTGCACGAGTGTGGAGGAGATTTGATGTGAAATCCAACCTACTGAAACAACAGCAAGTTCACAAGTGAACAAAGTGCCTCGTTTTTACTGTGTTTCATCGTGTGTCAAAGTCTCAACCAAAAGTTTTGGTTTGAAGTCCAGCTTACTGTGGAGCTGTTCCAAAGAGTTTAATGTATAGGAAAGGATTAGAAGGATACGGGGCAATGGCAGGGAGATGGGGTTAGTCTGGATGCACATTTTGGTCGGAATGGGCCACTTTGGACCAAAGGGTCTGCCTCTGTGCTTTAGGACTCTATGACTCTAACAACCATTGCTTGTCTCCCACTGAATGTCATATTGTACTTTCCCAATTCACTGGAGTGAACTTGACCCTCCACCCTGTAGGCTTCCCTGATGTTTGACAACCATGATCAACATTCGATATTATATGCAGATGCCGTGTAAAATGCAACATATTAATGTCAAATTTCCTGAGAACAAGATTTTTAATTTGTCCTTCTGAGCACACATCACCAAATCCAAAATAACATTGTCTCTAATTTGGATTACAACATACTCTTCCAGCTACCTGATACACACTTCTGTAATTTATTTTTCACAGCATTAGCAGTCACTTAGTTTACGCAGTTTAGATGTAACATGAGATAATTCAGTATTACTGCAGCACCAACAATACCAATTTTCCACAGCATAAGATATACAAAATTTGCACGCCAATTTTGCACGGCAGAACACTCCAATGCTTGTTTCTCATTGCTAAGATCCTCCCAAACCGATTCCGTGGGATCTGAGGGACATGTCGGTAGCATTATTAGCGACAGACTTAGAGAAGACGTTCATTGAGGCTCACCTCGACGCTGAGATGATTTGAAGAAATGTCCACGAAGTTTTTTATCCTCGTTCTACCAGGATAAGTATCACCGTATTCTCTCTGCTACCTCACACTCACTGTGTATCTGGTATAGCACCTACCCCCGAACAAGGCTTGCGCTCTATCTCCAAATAAAGTTCATGTACTTCCAATCACTGTTGAATTCAGCACCTTCCTTCCATCATTTTGTCTGTCGCCTATGCAATACACCCACACCAATAACACCTTATGGATTCTGCACTGTGGACTGACTCCCTCCAGACACCTCACCATTCAGCAACACTCCCCCCGCATCACCACCTTCAACATTACGAACAGCTCATTCCCCACTTCCCTTTCTCCCATTCCAGGATAAACAGCCTGGAACAAGACAGAAAGGGCCAAGCCGGGTGGTGGAGTGTCCGATATCCGTTCCCATTCCTCCCCTCTCCCCGCCATGTTGGTAGGACCTCTGCACGAGCCAGAGAGGACCGAGTGAATCGTATGGAGATTCTGTAATATCCACCTCCTACCAACTGAGTAAGAAGCAATGTTTTGTGGAGGGCAATTCTCACTTTAACCGCTCTGTCTTTTCCGCTATTTCTTTCCCTCCCAAAACAACAAATATCTCATTGCAGAAAGATGGAGACACAGAAATACTTAGAGACATATGTAAACACCACAATATACTAACATTCACAGCACATGCAATGAGATGGACCCGCACACATGTAGAGGCATACAGAGACATACACAGTCACACACAAACAGATAAAATGCAGAGGCTAATACACGGAGGAACAAATGTATACACACAAATACACAGACACACAAACACATGAACAAACACACACACACACATGCAGATACACAGAAACGCAGGCACTTGTGTCTATAAACGAGAGATAGATAGGTTTTTGATGAATAAGGGTACCAAGGGTTACCGAGAGATGTCACTAGAATGATGTTGAGAAACCTCTAAGCCAATATTAAATGACATTCAGATTCGATGCGCCGAATTGCCTAATTCTGCTCCTTTTTTTTAATGCTCGTGTGGTGTTATGCTATGTGGTATTCTCTTCCTGGGACAGGAGCAGAGAATGAGTTTAATACATATTTGATTGGAAAGAGTCAGTGGTAATATTGGACAGGTTTAGGGTGCTGTATAAGTCTATTCCTAATTACTCTGTCCTTCTGTTTCAAAAAAGGTGACAATTTGTTGTTAATTTAACACAGTTTTAAAATCATGGGTCCTGCAATGAAATAAGGATGTTCCTTTCCCTTTCGTGTTGTGCTGTCTGTGGTGCCCTTTTCCTCAGGGAGCAGTAAAGACGCGGTTTTTTTAAGATATTCAAGGCTGACCTCGAGTGATCTTTCCTGGACAGGAGAGTCAATGTTTATGGGGAACAGACCAGAGATAGATGGTCAGAACATTCGAATCAGCCATGAGCATTCTGAATGGTGCAGCCGAATGGCCAACTTCTGCTCCGATCCATTAAGTTAGTCTGCAGATATAGCAAGTGGTATGAAATGATGTTGTTGCTGGGAAAGGGTAGCGGGTTTAATCGTAGCAATGTTTTACTGCATCTGGACAGCGAGACTGCAGATACAGGAGGTCAGAGTCGAAAAGTGTTGCCCTGGAAAAACACAGCAGGTCAGGCACGATCCGAGGAGCAGGAAAGTCAATGTTTTGGGCATAAGCCCTTCATCAGGAATGTGCCCGAAACATGCCTCTCCTTCTCCCTGTACACACGTTCCTGGGAGGCCTTTTGATAAGAAGCATTATCAGTTTAGGTATTGGATGCGAAATATTTTTGAACTATACACGATTTTGTGAAAAATTCGCTGGATACATATTTTATCTTGTTAGGGTGTTTGAAACTGCAGAATAAATGTTAAGAATAAAATGTGTTGATTGATAAAAATGCATAGGTGTGTACTGCACCTTTTATAGAGAGTAAAAGTTGGCAAGGACTTAACAAAGTCAGAGCGTGCTGATTTTTTTTAAAAAGGTAACATTTGACTGAAAGAAACAGTTGAGCTGAGTGCTATGGTATACAACAAATTCGATTTAGGCCAATCAGTTTAACTTACGCCCCAAGAAACCAAAATCCACACGAATTTGAATTTTAATGCTATAAAATCAATGAGACATTCTGGTGTTTTGTGGTATAAAATTGGGCATTTTGAACAGTTAGCCAGGGCGGCAAAAAGCACTAATAAATGCAGACTGCCTGCAGAATCGCTCTTTGAAAGGTACCTGTTTCTATGAAATCTGTGCAGTAGAAGACCAAAGAAAAGACCCGGGAAAACCTACAGATGAAGATTCACAGGAAAATCGACATAACTCGCTGATGGTTTTGAAATTCATTTTTTTTTTGTAAATATTAATCGGGTGGTTTTATTGGATCAGTACATTGCTGTAGAGTAGGAAGTCGATAAACTGATCAGACCAGGATGGGTACAGTGTAGAAAGTTCTTGTTTAATATTCTCTTTTTTTTCTTGGAGTTAAAGAATAAACTATTCTTGCTTTCTATAGATAGTGGGATTTGGTCGTTCTTTGTCACTCACACTTTTACAGACTATGAGGCGAGGTGATTCTTTTCTGTGTGTCTGGTTTAAATTAGCAGAAGGGCTTCGCATTCTGTCGTAACATTGATTTTAACGCAGATATAATGAAGACATCAACCGATTTCTTAAAATTATGCAGACACATGTAAACATGCCATGAAATTATGCAGCTGGGATTTTGTTTTATTTTTTTGCTCAGAAAAGGCACTGTGTACAACAGCAGTAATGATGCACTTGTATATAGGATCTTATCATCCATTGCAGAGAATTTTCAAGGAAATTACACGTGGTCCTTTTTGGTGTTCAGTTGGCATTATTGCATATTTTAACACAGGGAGTGATGAAAATGTTACCTGCCACAGAAGCAGCAGCCTAATGCCCCCCTCTCTCATTTTCTTCCACCTGACAAGAAAAAAATATCCTGCGTCATCTTTAACAATCGTGTAGGTTTCCTGATGAAAACTTATTTGGCATCTTTCCACTATCTGACGTAAAGTGAATTGAAACAAATCCAACTGTTCCAGGGAGATAGCCCATTACCAGCCGCTTGTGTGAGCGGAAGAACTTCAGAGGACCGAATAACATTTGGGACATTCTGTCATCTTTCCATTTGTTTAGAGTTTAGTTATTAAAGAACTCTGGAAAGCTTTCATTTTTTTTGTTTTGTCTTAAAATGTGTGTGTTCATGTGTGCATGCAGCTGCACGTTTGTGTGTTTGTCACATTTTTTCTAGAAGATGAGCCAGGCTGACACTTATATCATTGGCCTTATCACTAAACTTTGAAATTTATTGTAACCAGTGGAGGAGTGTGACTGCAAAAGGAATCAGTGACCCTGTAACATTGGTTGGAACACGAATGAGAAATTCTGAAAGAGCTGTAAAAGTGGGAATTCCCTTTCCCAGAAGTATGTGATGTCTAGGTGTTTGTATTGAACAGAGAAATGAATGAATGGAAATGGTACATACAGAAAAGTGCTGCTAAGACCACAACCAGATCAGCTACGAACTTACTACCTGGTACAGCAGTGGCAAAGTGGTTAATGACCCACTCCTGCTCCTCACTCAAATGTTCCAATGTTCTATTCAGCCCCGCACAGGAGCAGATGGAGGCCACTTGCGCCAAATACCTGGTTCACAGTAACATAGGATATCATTCAGTTCCTCCAGACTGACACACACAGCTTGGTGTGGGTTGGAAAATGTTATTGGGTAATACAAGCTAGGTTCGAAAGACACCTCTGGTATCTTTACAGAGTGTTTCCGCTCTACAACCTCTGGTTCATTTGTTGGTCATCAATGTTTTTCCCCCATCATTCGATCAGAAGTGAAGATATTCTGTAGAAATCACATACAGCTTCAAAACCTGGGCAAAATTCAAGCTCATGTTGTTAACGTGTAAGTAACATTCATGTGACAGTACTGCTAGACCCTGAACACTTGCACAGGATAAAAAGAGGAGTTCTTTCAGCATGTTAAACAGGTTTCACAAGAATGTGAGAAAGCCATTCAGCCCATCGAAACTATTGGATAAGCAGTGTCACAACCAGTTCACTCTCTCCTGCCTATTACACCTGAAGAGATTTTTTTTAAAAAAATGCAAATATTGGAAAGCAGGCGGCTGGAAGACCACACCAAGCAAAGCAGCATCAGGAAGTGGAGAAGTCAACACCTTGGGTGTAACATTTCTTCAGGAGTGGGGATGGACGTAAGGAGGTTTACAGATAAAGAAGCGGCGTGGGGAGGAGGAGGTGGTGTGGTGAGGTGGGATAGATCAACACTGGTAGAGGGTAACACTGGATCAGTCGATTGGAGGAATGAATCCCGTTAGAAGCTGGAAGAAGGGTGGATCCGAGGAACGGAAGGGAGGTGGACGTGCTGGGAAGGAAGGGGTAGGTGATGGGATGGGAGTGGGAGGGACTGGGAAGTGAGTCAGAAGATTGGAAAGGAGGTTATTTGAAATTGGAGAACTCAGTGATCTCGAGACACTGACACTTCAAAAGAAGAGGCCATTCAGCCACTCCAAACTGTGATACTGAAACAGGAGGATGTCTTTGATGCTGCAACATGACAAACTAATGAAGTAGAGATTGCACAGACAGACTGCTCCATGTTGTTCCTCCTAGCTCCATTGCTAATGGTACACAAATGTTAAGTTAACATGGTTTGCTGATCGTGAGGAGGGAAAGTGAATGATTTGCACCAAGTTCCAAGGAGGCATCTTCCCTCTCCGAGATGTATGGACGAGTCTAGACCATTCAAAACATTCGGAAGCAAACAGCCCAGAGCATAACTTTGAAATTTGTTTCATTAAGTGTACGATGAAAATTACCTCATGTAATTTAGCTACGTTGACGACTGGATTCTAAAATAGACAAAAACTTTATTCACAAAAGTACACAATGAAACACAAAGAACAGAATAAAGAACACCTACAGATCTCAACTTATCTAGCTAGACTTAATTATGCTGTTCCGAATGCATATAACAGTCCCAATAAGCAAACCCCCTTTGAAAACCAGTATAAATGGAACACATGCTTACAGGGTGAAGATGAACGGAAGAAAAGAGAGACTTTCCACACAGCTCCCTGTTGAACTTTCCAGTTCAAGACTCAATTGAAAACTGCTCAGCTCCGCTCAGCTCAGATAGTTCAGCTAAAAGAGCGCATCACTCCCCTTTCATTATACAGGTCACTTCTAAAACATGACCATCCAGGCGCGTCCGGGCGATGTTGAGTACCTCCAACCATGATGGGTGGGAGAATAGAACTGGCATTGAATGACAGGGACACCATGAGGTGGGGTGGGTAGTTAGTGAGGTGAGTTCGATAAGATAACACCAGGAAACTAGTTCGGCCTCGTGCAGACAATTCCTCTGTCACACTCATTGAAAAAGACACTGAGACAAATTATTGTTAGATTCAGCCCAATAAGTCGAAGACTCTGCTGTTCCCACTCCCAGTTGCAAAGCTGCAGAACAAATGCTCATCCAAAACTCCATCATATGAATTTGCAGCAATATCCCGTTCACCCATCATTCCTGGGAATACTGGCTAAAGTTGCAAGATGCTGTTGAAATATCTTTACTTCAACATTCTGAAACCAGTGATCATCCATGGAATTGGCTCTCAATCTCCCTTTCTCGTTTTCCCAAAGTCCTTTTGTTTTTATGGTATTTGAACTTATTTCCCTACCATCTCTCTCTGGCAGGGATTTTTACACCCAGATCACCGCTTTGTCATGGCACAATGGAGATATGGAGCTGTAAATGGATGGGAGCTGCACATCCTGTCACTTCCAGTATGAGCTGCAAGTTTTCCCACACTGGGCAGGGATCTAATACAGTGTTACTGAACAATGGACTGGGGTGGGGTACACAGCTCTACATGCTGAGAGAGTAACTGCTCCTGGTTCACAGATCAATGCACTGGGGTGATGTACACAGCTCTCCATGCTGGGAGGGTAACTGCTCCTGGTTTACAGATTGATTCACTGCTATTCACTGTACAGCTCCCCATACTGAACAGATACCTTATCCACGTTTATAGAACAAGCCCACCTGTTTGCGCTGCACATTACCCCATGCTGGACTAACCGTTTTGTCCAGATTTCTGAATCAATGTGCTGGTGTGGTGTGTACTGCTCCCCATGTTGGACCGATAGCTAATGGATTAGTCAGAGCTGCACAGTATTGCATCATGGGCAGATTGCTGGGTTGTACTGAGACTGGTCTGCACAGTGCTCCGTGCTGAGCAGATATCTCATTATGGAGTCTGGGCTGGATCTGTGAGGTGGATTGTGTATCTGATATAATTACTGATAGAACTGTCACTCCTCCAGCTCAACGCATTCCGCTGCCAACCCCGTGTTTCTGCAACTTATTGTTCATGAGTAATTATCCAATTAAAACGTGAATATCTGCCCTTCTTGTCATGGCCCCAATAGATGCCTCTCGCAATATATGAAGAAGGTAGTCGACTCGAACATGTTCTTATTTTAACGGTAATTGTGTGGTGTTGTACTTCAGATGCAATTCGTTTGATCAAAATATTCAACATTAAGCAAAACACAATTTATTCAAATACTGTAGACAAAATACAACAAAAACAAGAGGAACTTGGAAAAACTTAATTTATTGGAAAACTCAACAGATTAATGGGTTACTTAATTAATAAACAGTAACTGCTGCAATATTGTAACATCCTGGAAACACACACTTCCCAACAAAACAAATTCAGGAAACATATTGTCTCAAATGCAGTTCTCCAATCCAGGAGGAACGAACAACAAGAGACAATTCTGTGGGAAATCTCAGGGAGAGAGCATACCAGCCTGGAGAGATGTAATGCCTTCCAACCCTGGTGAGACCTCAGCAATATATGGCGAAATGTAAAACTAAGAATCCTGGCTCCATGAGAGTTTGACCATTATTCTGCACAACCAGGCTGCGGCTGCAAAGACCACAATGAATGTACTGTATCTACACTATCTATGCCACAGTAGTAGCGTCTCAAAAATGCCTAACCCTACCTAATTCCCGCAATGCTGTTAAGATATATTGTCAAAGTTAAATTTAATAATCAAAGCCAAAGGATGCAGCAGGCCTGGTGATCAGACACAGATGGCCTCGGGAGTCCAACACTTCCTACCCTGCCAAAACACAGTAGAAACATCGAGCTTGTGAAGAGAAAGCATCATCCCTCTCCCCCAAATTTAACTTTAAAAATGTAGATGTGCCATTCCCCCACTAGTCAGCGAAGTCAACATCCCACACACAACAAGTTATGTCAGGGTTGTGGCGAAAGGGGTTAACTGAAGCTGTTTGTTCTGTGACTGTAATTGATGTCAGTCTCCATGGATCTTAACTGTGGCACTGGAGGTTTTCCTCTTCTATTAATAAGGAGCTTCCTTCAATCTGATATATCTTAGTATCAGCGGCAACGTCATCCTCCAGATGATTGGATCAGCAGCTACAGAGAATAGGAGAGGAAGACAATCTTAGAACAAGAGACGGGAATGTTCCAACAATGAATCAGAATCTGAGAACATAAGACTGGAATGTTGCAACAAGGATCAGAATCTGAATGTTTTAGACTGGAATGTTCCAACAATGGATAGGAGCTTATCAAATGGTCTTTACTGGCTTTCACTGGATTGGGCATGGTTAGAGTTGCGGATACGAGCCATATTGCTGATTATTCAAGCTGGGTATTATCCAATCCTCGCTATTATTGGTGTTCCTGGTAAGCCTATCTCTGTCAATTCTATAAACAATGGTAAGGTTATTGCTATATCAGTTATTTATATTTAGCATATGCATAAACTGTTATCTTTAGTTTAAGTCACAAACTCCACTTCATTTCCATCAATTTCAGACTCCTCACTCATAAATATCTAAGAAGTAAGAATATTGTTCAGATCCGTGCGTCTTCCTTTTACCCTGAATGTTTCTCTATATTTTCTCTGCCATCAACCCTGTCCACACCCACCTCCATAATAACCCAGTCTCCACCTCTGCCTCAGTGCTGTTGTTGAATTAGCCGTTATCTGTCCCTTTGTTCACTTCAGCTTTTACGGCTCCAGTTCTCTTCTGACCTCTCCTCCAATTGCAAATATTTTGAACACATACTTGTTCTTGTCTCTCCAGCTGTTTCATAGTTGGGACCCCATATCAGAGTAATAATCACAGTGGCCAGTGTAATAATCAGAGAGGCACAGGTTATAACCTTAAAGGCATTGTTTCAAATCCTATCCCGGCTAATGACAGAACTTAAATTTGAATGACAAAAAATTAATGAAATCTCATTTTACTAACGGCAACCATAAACCATCAGAACTTCTTTCATTATTTCACTTATAGTCTTTGGTAAAGAAACTAAGTTTGACTTCAACCCCACGACCACATGGTTGGCTCCATATTGTCTTGCCAAATGACGTCACGGTCAAGAGCAGCTAGTGATGGACAACAAATGCTGCCCTTGCCAGTCATGCTGTCATCCCGTGAAACAGCAGCATTAACGGTGAAATAAACCAATGAACTGTGGATGTTCGAGATTTGAAATAAACTTCTCCAGCGTCTGAAGATGTTGGAGAATCTCAGCAAATATGGCAGTCTCTGTCACGAGAAGAACAGATAAAGTTTCAAGTCCAGTGACCCTACAGTAACACTGAAAGCAACTGAGAAATAATATCATTTTTATCAGGCTGGATGAGTGAGGGGGAGATTAGTTGAATGGATGGGAAAATGTCCAACGAGAGAGAGAGAGAGAGAGAGAAATGAAAAGCAAAGGGACTGCTGATAATGAAGTAGAAGGAAAATAAAAAGGGAATTTCTTCTAACATAACCCTTTTCCCATATTCCTGAATATTACGTCAATCTAGATATGCCCCTGTTTAAAGTGAGTTACATTCCCACACTCGCTCTTCTCTGAGTGTGGTGGTCAACTACATCGGAAATGCTGATGATGCCGTTATAGTTGCTGAGATACAGAGAAACGTAATGTTACATTGTCAACTGCTTCTTTGGTGAACGGAAATTTTACTGTGTGTCTGCCAGAGATGTAACGGCTTTCTCAGCCAGGAAGAGAAACATTTTCAACATGGAATGGATGCACTGTGTGTGTGAGGATTTGACTTGCACCTGTCAGTAAAGGCAGGTTCTGTGGTTGTTTTTCTTGGGTGTGTATTATCAGCTGCTGCATCTACTCAGAGAGACCAAGCGTATGGTGACCACACTCTGGACACTGCATTTATAGATTGTTTCGGTCCATGGGAAACAAATGGAGGCGAGACTACACAGAAGGAAATCTGCGAGGGGCTGGACATTGTATTATCCTCCCTGGGATTTCCAGGAATATTTTTCTAAGCTGAACCAATTCCAAACATAAAATGTGGACCTTTCAAAAATGAGGTGGTCACTGAGCTGCGTCCCCTCCATCAGTATAACCTGAGCCTCACACCAGGGACAGAACTGTACTGACACTCACCATGAAGTGAACTGGATTAATTCTGGAACTTTCCAGGCAGGAGTTATTAACATATACATCATCTCCAAAGTGCAGTCCTCCGAAATATTCACTGGCTGTCAGAAGCCATCTGCCAGCTGAGAGGAAGACATTGAGTGTATGTCCCTGAGGAAGGTACAGAAGCAAACTCCCAGATACACTAGGGAACAGCAGGACTGCAGAAAATGAGGAACTGCACGAAACTAGAATTAATGAAGAGTATGTTTTTGAAAATCTAATCGAATTGAAGGTTGGTAAGGTGCGGGTTCTGCTGAGCTATATCCCAGAATATCGAGGAGGTGGCAATAGAGCTAGCGAAAGAATTACTGATTATTCTTCAAAGCTGGTTACATATGAGAAAGGATCCTGTAGACTGGAAAGCAGCTATTGTAAATCTAAACATTTAAAACAGGACGGAGAGGACAAACAGAAAACTAAATAGCTTGATGTCAACTGTGAGAAAAACGTTGGAACCTTTTTATAGAATGTGGCAACTGGACACTTGGAAAATAATGATATGATTTGATAGATTTGGCCTAGATTCAGTAAAGGGAAATGATCTTTGATAAACCTGCTAGAGTCTGTCGACTCTGTCTGTTGTGTCTTTGACAATTGAGAACCAGCGGGAGTGGAGTAATTAAATTATCAGATGAAGTTTGACATTGTTGTGCAGGTTGGTGGAGAATGTTAGAGTCCATGGGTAGGTAAGGGTGGAATGTACACCCTTTGTATTAAAAATTGGATAATGGACAAAATGAACAGAATAGTATTTTTTTTCTCTGGATGGAAGGCTTAGGGGGTCTCAGAAGGATGAGTTCTTGTGCAATAGCTGTGCACAAGAAATAAAAATGATTCAGATGTTAACAACAAATAACATTATTGACATTTAACTTTACTAAATGTTGAGAGGTTGGGAAGGGCTGTTGTTGAAAAGGACCTGGATGTCTTTAGTCATAATTCACTAACAGCATTCTTACGAGGCAGGAAGTAATTATAACCGGAAAGGATATGTGGTCCGTCATGGAAAATTATTAAAGTACCAGAATAAATGTATCTTACTCAATGATAGTGTTCTGTTGAGCCAGTATTTAGGATATTGTGTATAGCTGAGTCTGCTTTATAAATAATGATCTCCATGTCACCGAGACAGTGCAAAGGAGTTTCATCAGACTGAACCCTGGCATGATGTTACCATAAGGAGAGAATGTAGTGACTATCTGTTTAATCTGCAGCGCTGTAAGAGAATAAGAACTTGAAACTTGATGATTATGGACGGACCCTCATTAAGTGTCAAGCAGCCATTGATAAGGTAAGAAACTCCGTACTTTCTTTAGGATGGTCGATTCCTGATAGTTTATGTGCCTGTGCAAAGACATCATTTCGATTGACAGTAAGGTACAGGCTCTGAATGAACTCTGAACACTTTCATGTACAGTTACTGTGTGACTCTGCAATCAATGTTACGTTGTGCACAGTCCTGTCTCAAGCCATAAATACCTTCATTGTGCAAGAGTTAGCCATTCACCACCAGCTTCTGACTTCGAGAGAGAACATGGGTCTGCTCTCTCAGCGATAGAAGATGACTTTGAAACTGGTTACAAAATTGTCTTCCTTCTTACTCCCAGGAAACCATGTTAATGTCACACATATGTACGAGGAGTAATATAGCCACGAGGTACAAAGTGGAGCAGGCTATCTGTTCAGTCCCTGCTCCATTTGTTTGTGATCTTGGACCATCTCTGAAACCTTCCTGTTCCTGGGTTAGTGACGTTAATGCTGAATGACCCCTTCCTGTTCCTTTGTAAATGACTCCGAGTGTAAATTTGTCTCTTTCTGACGCTGTGTAAGTGACGTGTAGTGTTGGACAGAGAGCTTGTCTTCCTGTGTAACAGGGAGAAAGTGAGGACTGCAGATGCTGGAGACCCAACCATTTCTTTCAGAACAAATTGGGCCACTAGATTTGAAGATGTGTATATACGTTCCCGTATACTTTTAAAATACAACTTGCAATATCTTCACAATATTCCCGAAGAAGGGCTTATGCCCGAAACATCGATTCTCCTGCTCCTGCTGCCTGACCTGCTGCACTTTTCCAGCAACACATTTTTCAGCTTCCTATGTAACAGGCAGAGGTACGGAATGGGCTCTCTCTTTTTTTTACAATAGTTTTGATGGACTGAATGACTTTCCCACATTCTTATGAAGCCAAATTGAGGTGCAGAGTGAACTCCTTCGTTTACTGTCGAAACGTGCAGTGTCTGGCAGCGCTGTTACATAAATGTTAACGGCAGTTAAACAGCACAGGCTTGAATCCTGTCCAGATCTTGTTGCGCATGGACACAGACTGATTTAGAATCTGAGGGATGGCGAAGTGTTCTTCATATTGTGCAACCTATAGTGAATATCACCACTTCTGATCGGTGTCAACTCGATGGGCTGAATGGCCTGATTCCACACTGCAGGGTAACTGGAGAGGCCTGGGCTGAGGAAGCTACATTGAGGATCTCCTGCAGTGATGTCCCACAGCTGAGATGATTGATGCCCAATGATGACGAAGACTTCACTTGTGCTGTGAATGACTCCAAACAGCGGAGAGGTTGCAATGGATTCTGATGAAATGCAATTTTGCTTAGGGTCCTTCATGTTATCCTCAGTTAAATACTGCCCTGATACCAGGGCCAGTCGCACTTAGCTAAGCCCTTGTATTCACCTCTCTCACTCATATTAATAGGTCATCGTATATAAGCAGAGCAATGGTTTCTTCAAACAGAGGGTTGTGAATGTCAGGAATTGTCTATTCGAGAGAGTCAGGGGATCTAGATCAATGAATGATCTCTGAATGGTCTTCCCTGTTTCTGTGCATCAGATGATACAGTAAGTGGCCTCCAACTGCTCCTGTCTAGCAGTTTGGAGGGGCTGAATGGAACAATGGAGCATTACACTCAAGAACAAGATTAGGTCATTCGACACTATTAAACTGCTCCACCAGGCACTAGGATTGTGGAATAACAGGTTGTGGTCTCAGTTCCACTTTCCTCTCTGTATTCCATTATCCACAACTCATTCTCTGTCAAATATTAATGAACTCAGTTTGAATAAATGTGAACAAAGAGGCACCACATACCGCTGGGGAAGAGAATTCCCACTCAAATACCCTTTTAGCATTTCTCCTCATCTCTCTTACAATGTCATATAGCAGGGAACCCTGTCCACTTAAACCAGACATCCCAATCTGATCTCAACCCATTCGTCAGCATTAGGCCCATATCCCTGTGAAGCCTTCCTAATAATATGCACAGCGTGATGCCTTTTAAATGTTGGATGAAACTTTGGATGAAATAAATTAAAATGAAATCCACAATCTGGATGAAAATATTGTCCCTTTACTGTCTTTCTCCCCTCATCTTAAGCCTTTGTCCTATAGGTTTGTAGTCCCCGATCCTTGGAAAATGACATTGGCTATTCAGACTGTCCATGCCGCTCATGATTTTATAAACGTCCATGATGTCACGCATCGGACTCCGATGCTCCAGAGTAAACAAGCACCAGTTTGTCCAGCCTCCCCCATACCTCAAAACCCCCACTCCCGGCAATAGCCTTATAAATCTTTTCTGCACCCTTTGAAGTTTATTAACATACTTCCTGTGGCTGATCGAACTGAATTAAATACAGTATTCTAAATCTAGCCTCACCAACATCCTGCCCAGTCACAACATGATCTCCCAACTCGCACACCCAATGCACTGACCAATAAAGGCAAGCATACCAAACCCCTTCTTCACCACCCTGTCTACCTGCGACTCTGCATTTATGAATCTTTGAGCCTGCACAGTTTTGTTCATCAATACTCCGCAGACCCCTACCATTAATTGCGTATGTTCTGACCTATTTTACTTGACCAAAATGCAACACTTCACATTTATCTAAATTTAACTCCATCTGTCACTCCTTGGCCCATTGGAACCTCCGATTGACGTCCCATTGTACTCTGAGGTAAACCTTGCTGGCCACTGCATCTCCAATTTTAATGTCATCTGTAAACACAATAAACAGGCAAATATTCACCTTCAAATCATTGATATAAATAATGAAAAGTAGTGGATTCAGCACTGTTCCTTGTGGCACAACACTGGACATAGGCCTCCAGTCTGAAAAGCAGTCCTCTACCACCCTCAGCCTCCTATCTTCACTCTAATTTTGAAGTCATTTGGCTAGCTTATCTTGGATCTATTTATGACCTAACCTTACTAACTTGTCTGCTATGCGGAATCCTGCCGAATGCCTTGCTGAAGTCTATATGGACAGGATCTACCACATTGCCATCACCAATCTACTTTGTCAACTCTTCACAACACGCAATGAATTTTGTTAGAAATGATTTCCCATGAACAAAGCCATGTTAATTATCCTTACTCATTTGTTACTTTTGCAAATACATGTAAATACTACGCCTCTCAATGCTCTCCAACAACATGGCCACCACTGACGTCAGTCTCTCAGGTCTATAGTACAGGACATTATTCCCTTTCCTCGTCCAATACTTCCGCTGCTCACTGCAAATATTAGTGTAACCAGTTTGGTGAAATGATCAATAATATAGGTCTCAGACTGGGTCAGGGTTAAGAACAAGTCAGCAGGATTCTTTAATCTGGTAAAAGTAGCAAGTTTATGACCCAGACAAAGTTGCTCAAACTTCGATGGCAAGATAAATGACAATCAGTTTGGATATTGCAAATCGGTACGCCAATGTTTTCCTTTCGAAAAATACTGACACATTGCACACATTTGATGACAAACTGAAAAATAAAATCTCTGCAGAACGTTAACTTTAAAGAACTTTGCCCAAATATTAGTTGAACTCATGACAAAAGGAAACACGAGTGATTATCCCAAACATCATTCAGCTTTTGGAGCTATTCTGCTCTTACATGCTGCTGGTAATGGGATTACTTCCTGGAACAGGTTGGTTTAGCTGAATTCCCTTTACTTCAGGCAGTGTAGCGATTCCAGTGAATCCTCGTCAGGAATCCTCCAGCAGTGGTGAAAACGACTGGGGAGTTCTCAGCTCACACACATTGTTGGGAGGAGGAACACGGAGAGAGTGGGAGCGACAGGCTGTTCCTTCTCAAGAAGATTACAATTTCTCCCTCTCTGAGTTGAATCACACAATAACGTTATCCGGCCCCAAACTGGACCAAATGAGGTCACTTTGAACAGTGTCTGAACTGTACGACTCCATCACATTCCCTGTTCCATGTAGGTACATCATTGTTGCTGTTGGACACCCAGCCATTTCTGTCGGAGCAAATAGCACTACTAGAATTGAAGATGTGTTTATATGTTCCTGTATACTTTTAAAATACAACTTGAAATATCTTCACAATATCTGCATTTCAATGAATGCATCTTATTCTTAAATTAGCTCCCCAGTCTTATTCTCCCAGAGAAGATAAAATATTCATCAGGTATTCACTAGCTCAAAATCTTATGTGGTCAATAAAAAAACATTTCTCATTCTCAGTCCTAAACTCCTAATCGTACAGAACATAATGCCTTCATCGCAAGAGCAAGTAAAGAGAAACATCTTTGAAAAGTTTCAAAAGCAATTTGTTTTTTCACTTCAGTGGAATTACAGCCTTGCACAGTACATCAGATATGGTCTGAGCAACGGCCTGTACAGATGCAGTAAATCATCCTTAAGATCAGACCCAATGCTCTTTGCACGAAAAAGTATCATTTCATTTAATTTTCAAATCACGTGCTGCATGTACAGACTAATTTGATGTGATTGATGTACCAGGACACACGAATCCCTTTGTACCACGGAGTTCTGCAATCTGCCTCCAGTTATATAATTTACGGTTGTTTTATTCGTCCTCAAAAACACAGACTTCCCGTCACCCACATTGTACAGTTTTTTTGGTGAAGCTTTACTCACTGCCCTGCCCCGTCTGTATCCCATTGCAGACGCTCTGCCTCCACATGAAACCTTATTGAATGACTATCCTGCTGTATGAGCAAACTGAGCTTCAATCCATTTAGCCCCTTCTTCCAAACCATTAATCTGGATTGTAAACTGTTGTTGACCTCACACTGATTCCTGAGGAATTCCACTAGTTATAGCTTTCCAACCTGAAAATAAGTCATTATCTCGACACGGTATTTCGGGGTAGCGGACCAGGGCTCTCCTGTTCCTGTTTAACAGCCTAGAAAGGTTGTGTGGCCTCGTGCTATACTGTGGAGCTGATTGTTGATTTGTTTCTGATCTCAGCGATCCTCCACTCGGGCCATTTGTTGTCAGATGATCAGGTGGAGTTCGTACTGTCAATGATCCTGATCCCTGAGAGTTTAAAAGATGAGCACAGAATATAGACTAACATTTGCGGTGATCGCTACCCGATGAAAAATGCTGTCTTTCTTTTGCAACGATAGAACCATCTGCAGTGTCAGTCATGTGCTCAATTTTAACGTGCAGACACTGAGGAGGGTGGATGAGTTCCTATTAGTCTGATGAAAATGGGACCCTTTAACAACACAACCAATAATCTTCATAATTAATTTCATTTTTGGCTGTTGTGTTGAAAAATTGCTGCAGTTACTACACATTAAAATAAGCGATTGTCTTTGACAGATGACCGTATAGAGGTTTATAAAGTCATGAGGGGCATGGATATGGTAAATAGGCAAGGTATTTTCCCTGGGGTAAGGGAGTCCAGAACTAGAGGGCATAAGTTTACGGTGAGTGCAGAAATACACAAAAGTGACCTAACAGGCAACGTTTTCATGCAGAGGGTGGTACATGTATGGAATGAGCTGCCAGAGGAAGTGGTGGACGCTGGTACAATTGCAACATTTAAAAGGCATCTGCATGGGTATATGAATAGGAGAGGTCTTGGAGGGATATGGCAGGTGGGACTAGATTGGGTTGAGATATGCGGTCAGCATGGGTGAGTTGGACCGAAAGGTCTGTTTCCGTGCTGCACATCTCTTGGACTCGATGACTCTATGGCCTAGTCTTCACTGTTCCGTGGGGATGAGAATACCACAGACAGCACAACCCTAAGAAGATAGGAACATCCTTATCTCAATCATAAATGGGGAAACCTCTAAATTTAAAAGTATATGAACCTCACAGCAAGTCAGCTTCCCATTTTAAAAATGAGGGCACAACCTATAGGAAATACATAGACCATTCAGCCCCTCAAACCAATCCCACATTCCCATTGACTCTGTTCAGTGAAGTGTTTATCAAAATCGGCCTCCACTGTTGTCTTGGTTAGACATGTCAGATAGCGTAACCATACAGCGTATGAAATTGGTGCAGAACTGGACTGTTTGGTCCAGCAAGTCTGATCTGCTATTCAATCATGGCTGACATGTTTCTCAATAAAATTATCCTGTCTTCTCACTGTAACCTTAATCCCCTTATCAATCAAAATGTATCTATCGCTGTCTTAAAGGCAGACTGTGTCTGTGTCTCTATGTCTGTATGTGTATATGTGTTTCAGCTTATTGGCAGGAGGCAGAGGGTAGTGGAGGCAAGTTGTCTTTTGGACTGGAGACCTGTTACCAGTGGCGTTCCACAGGGATTGGTGCTGGATCCACTTTTGGTTGTCATATCAGTGGCATTGATGAGAATTATGCCATGTATGGTGAGCAAGTTTACAGATGACACCAAGTTTAGTTATATAGTGGAAGGTGAAGAAGATCATATAAGATTGCAAAGAGATGATTTTTAATTGGATCAATGAATCATAGAAATGTACAGCACAGAAACGGACACTTTGGTCAAATTCATTCTTGCCAACCAGATGTCATAAATTATCTTAGTTTCATTTTCCAGCATTTGTACCATATCCCTCTAAACCATTCCAATTCATGTCCCCATCCAGATGCGTTTTAAATGTCGTAATTTGTACCATCCTTCACCACTTCGTCTGGAGCTCGTTGCATACACATACCACCCTCTGTGTGAAAATGTTCCCCTTCGGTCCTCTTTATATCTTGTCCATCTCACCTTTGTACTATGTCCACTAGTTTTGGGCTTCCCTACGCTGGGGTAAAGACCCTGAATAATCACCCTATCTATGGTCTTCATCACTTTATAAACATCTAGAAGGTGCAAATGTGACTCCAATTAACACAAATGGCTGTGTTTTCAGTAAACCTGGGCCTAAATTCTGAAATTCAATATTGACTCCTTTTCCTTCTTCATCACATCCCAATTCTAAAATAATTTTAACAACTTGCTCAGCCACATTATGAAACACCCTGTGGGAGTTTTATCTTGACTCTTGGCCTCAGAGGTAGGGACGCTACCACCATTTGGCAATAATCCCAAAAGCTGCAACATTATTCTCCTGTGTGTTTTTTCATCAGCCTGTTTTGAAATACTGTGACAAACCTCCGTGACAGGCAGGACTTGAATCCAGACATTCTGCTCCAGAGTGAGCGACTTTACTACGCAAGTTCAGGTATTGGAATCTAACCCAGAGCTCTGGCTCAGAGGTATGGGCGTTACCCACGACACAAGACTTAAACCATGCCCAGAATTTGAGTCACATTTTAAATGTCAGCTTTCAGCTCTGTGTGGATTCACTAAAATTTGGTTAACTTTACTGAATTACACATTTGAAAGAATCACATCGTTAATCAGATGAAAGGTACTCAACTCATCTATAATTAAACTGGAGAGGGTTCAGAAAAGATTTACCAGGCTGTTGTTGGGAATGGAGTGTATAAGTTATAAGGACAGGCTGGATGGACTGGGACCTGTTCCACTGCAGCGTAGAAGTTTGAGACAGTATCAACCTTATCGAAGTTTATAAAACAATGTGGGGTATAGATAATGTTGAAAGGCACGTGCCATTTCCTTAGGGTGGTGGATTTAAAGAGAATGGTGTAATTTTAAGATGACAGCAGAACGTTTTACAGATGACGTAGTTTCATAGAGCTGTCCAGCATGGAAACAGACCCTTCTATTCAACTTGACACTGCCAAATAGACGTCCTATATTAATGTAGTTCCATTTGCCTGCATATGGCCCACATCCCCCTAAACTTCCTATTCATGTGTCCATCCAGATGCCTTTTAAATGTTGTAATTGTCCCAGCCTGCACAACTTCCTCTGGCAGCTCGTTACATATAAAGCACCCTCTCTTTGAAAATGTTGCCACTTAGATCGCTTTTAAGTCTTTCCCCTCTGACATTCAACCTATGTCCACTAGCTTTGGAAAGTGCTATTCTGGGCAAAAGATCTTGGCTATTGACACTGTCCATTCCACTTGTGAGTGTATAAATCTCTATGATTAACTCTCAACCGCTGACGCTCCAGGGAAAATAGCCCCAACATATCCAGCCTCTCCATAAATCTCAAAACATCCAAACCTGGCAATGTCTATGCAAATCTTTTCTGAATCCTTTCAGGTTTCACAAATCCTTCCTCAAAAAGCGAGACCGTGATTGCATGAAGTATTCAATAATGGCCTAACCAATGTCCTGCACAGCCGCAATATGACATTCCAACACTTACATTCAATGCACTGTCGAACAACAGCGAATCTGAGACTGTAACATGACACACATCTGGAGCAGAAGTTACAGAGAGGGGAAACCTGGAAAGAGGGATTAGGAGTGGGGTCACTTCCTGACCCAGCCTGGATTTCCAACTACATTTCCGAAACTACACCTAACCATCTGAGTGGCCTCGATCTGCTCCTGTGAAGCAGGTGTGTTTGTGTGGTTGTGTCTGTGTGGGTGTAGGATTTCTGTGAGTATGTGTGTGTGTGTCTGTGTGCTGCTTTATGTGTGTCTGCGTGTGTGTCTGTTCCTGCGAGTGTGTGTGCATTTGTGTGTGTATCTGTGTTTGACTGCGTGCGTGTGTGTCTGCATAGGTGTGTGTCTGTTCCTGTGAGTGTGTGTGATTGTCTGTGTTTATGTCTGAATCTATGTGCGTGCGTGTGTCTGCGTCTGTGTGTGCCTATTTTTGTGAGAGTATGTCTGTGTCAGTGTGTGTCTGTGCCTGTGTGTGTGTCTATGTATGTGTATGTGTGTTTGTGTGTATGTGTATCTGTGTGTCTGTCTGTGTTTGGATGGTGCTGTGAGCTGCTGCCCTCCCTCTGTCCCTCCCAAACTGAATCTCTGATGATTTTCACCTTCCACTCCCACATGTACAGTGGTGTGGGGAGGCCAGCAGAGATTGACAGCAACAGAAAGCTCAGCAGGTCTGGCAGCATCTGTGGACAAAAATAAAAGGACCCTTCCTCAGATCTCCTGTCGGGGGATATTACATCACTTTAAGTACACACAGATGTACACACACTAATACAGAGACATAGAGACACTCACTAATACACAGAAACAAGTATAGACATGAAGTGTCTTTCAGTATTTCTCTTGCTCCACAGTGACCTTGTCAATATTTTACGTACTCTGTCTGGTGTGCGTCAGTATTTAAGTCTGTCCTCAGGGAGTGTGTTAGTGTTGCACTTGCTCACAATTGTGAGTGAGTCAGTATTTCTGCGTGGAGTGTGACTGTAGGACAATTTCAATGTTTGCAGATATCAAACCTGGACGAATTATAAAGTGTGTGGAGGACAGTGTGGAACTCTAACAGGACGGTGACACATCGGTGTAGTTTTCAGGTTTATGGCAGATCAGGAACAAATCAGAGCAGTGTGCGGAGATGCACTTTGGTAGGAATAACTCTGAAAGTTAATATAAAGCATTTTGTACCATTATAAAGCGGGTGTAGGAGCAGAGGACACTGGGTGTATATGAGCACAGATTATTGAAGATGTCAGGACAAGTGGGGAGAGTAGAAAATATCACAGGTTAGATTCAGTATCTGAGCTGTTTACAGGAGGAGGTGGAGGAGGGAGCCTCCGTGCTCCCTTCCTTGGAGGTGGTGGTGATGATGTGTTGTGAGCCCACCCTCCTGCCCACCGAGACCGTGGGGATTCCATTTGTACCAGCTCGACACAAAAGGGAGATTGTCTCAGGGGCACGGCTTTTAAGTTGTGCCGGGGGAAACGGAGATGCCAGTGGATTTAAAGTGAGAATTGCCCTTCACTGAACATTGCTCCTTACTCGGTCGGTGGGACATGGATGTTTCAGAATCTCCACACGTGGGGTACGTGTCCTCTCCGGCTCCTACCAGGGTCCTCCCCACATGGCTGGTGGAGGGGGGTGAGGGAACGGATATCGGGCACTCCAGCACCCGGCTTGGCCCTTTCTGTCCCATTCCAGTCTGTTTCTCCTGGAATGGGAGAAAGCGAGGGAGGGAGGGTGGGGGTGGGTGGCCCTTTTGTTTGTGCTGGTATAGGTGGGGATCATAGTGAAGTATCCGGACGGAGTCAGTGCACAATGTTGTAACTATGCCGTGTTATTGGTGTGGGGTTAAAGTGGAGGGGGAGAGAGAGAGAGAAAGAAAGACTGCATGCAGTAGTGAGAGTGGTGGAGCATGAGCCTTGTTCGGGGGTCGGTGCCATAACAGATATGCAGTGAGTGTGAGGGAGCAGAGAGCACACAGTGATACTTATCCTGACAGAACGGGGAAGGTTATTGATGCTTGTCCTGTATTGCTGGACATTTCGTCAGACCACAGATACTACACTGAGCTGGGTGGTGAGCTCAGACCATGCTGGGTGGCCCACTCTGGGAAGAGAATTGCACCAGCCCATTCAACAAGGCTTCCGTGTCTCTGTTGACAAACCGTGGTGTAATTGCCCGTTATCTGCGATGCTCGGGGTAAACTGTGCAGGGCAACTTCAAACGGAGAAAGCGCAACCGTGTGCCCATTGGCCTTTTGAAGATGGCACCAGTGCCAGGGATCACGAAATATTTAGGGTCATGCGGGCATTGATGAGTACCTCCAACCATGAAGGAAATCGAGCTGGCATTGAATGCGAGGGACGCCATGGGATGGAGTAGGTAGTCAATGAGCTGGGTTTGATGGGATATCACCAGGAAACTAGCTCAGTCTCATACAGACAATCCTTCTGCCATACTCAGTGAAAATGTCACTGTAACAAATTATTGTTAGATTCAGCCCAATGTGTCGAAGACTCTGCTGACCTACTCACAGTTACAAAGCTGCAGAACAACTGTTCATCCAATACTCTCCATCATCTGAACTCACACCAATATCCCATTCACACATAATTCCTGGAAACACTGGCTCATGTTGCAGGATACTGTTGAAAAGCCTTCATTTCAGCATTCTGGATTCTGTGAACACATCCTTCCATGACATTGTCTCAATTTCGTTCTCACTGTCTATTCCCTAAAGCCTTCAAATTTGTTGATACTTAAATTGATTCCCCGCCATCTCTCTCTGGCAGTGATTTTCACACCCACAGCACCCCTGTGTCATGCCACAATGTAGATATGGAGCTGTAAATGAAAGGGAGCTGCACATCCTGTCACTTACAGCATGGGCTGCAAGTTTCCCGACGCTGGGCAGTGATCTAACACAATGTTACTGAACAATGCGCTGGGATGGTGGACTCAGTTCCACACCCTGGTCGCATATCTCATCTGGGTTTATGGATCAATGCACGACTGTGGTCTGCGTACCTTTCCACACTGGGTAGATTGTCATTGTATTGCACAGTACACCAGTCCGGTTTGCACAGTGCTCACTGCTGAACACATATCTTATCTGGGTTTATAAACAATGCACTACTATAGTGTGCACAGTGTTCCGCTCTGGACTGATTGCAGGGTGGTGTTCAGCAACACATTAGCCTGGGCTGCGCAGTGCTCCTTTCCAAACAGATATCTCCTCTGGGTTTATGGTGTCTGGTCTGGTTCGGTGAGGTGGATTGAGAATATGCCTTTATTTTGTTCGCAATCATGTGATTGGACCCTCCAAATTCTGACTCCTCCGGCCAGTCCCATTCTTCAGTCTACCTCCATCGTTTGCCAACATGTTGTCGATGAGTAATTGTCCCGTTTTAATGTGAACAACTGTTCTCTCTATTTCTCTGGTCTTTGGCCTTGCTCACCCTGGAGCATCGGGATTCACCGCAATAAACCTCAGTAAGGTCACTCCTCAGGAACAACACTCCAGGGAACATAGGCCCTGCCCATTCATACTCTCCGTGTAGCTCAAAATCACTCGCTACCAGCACCCTACCCAACACTGTCAATATACTTGGAAAAATTTTCTGCACGCTTTCAACTTTAAAAACATCTTGCCTACAGCAGTGAGAACAGAATTAAAAGCAGTGTTACAGAAGTGGCTGAATCTAATGCGTAGGCGAAAGTGAGTATTGCGGATGCAGGAGATTAGAGTCGGGAGTTTAGTGCTGGAAAAGCACAGCAGGTCAGGCAGCATCCGAGGAGAAAGGAAAACCGATGTTTCGGGCAAAAAACCTGATTCGTGATTAAGGACTTTTACCCAAAAGGTCGAAATTTCCTGCTCCTCGGATGCTGCCTGACCCACTGTGCTTTCAGAGCACCACTTTCTGCACCCAGTGTATATTCCACATGCCTCCTTCTTCAAAGACAGCAATTTCTCCCCCCACGTGGTCGACGATGCAATCCAAAGCATCTCATCCACTTCCCGTAACTCTGCCTTCAAATTTTGGCACTCCAAACCCAATAGGGAAAGAACACTCTGTTCCTCAACTTCCATCCCACCAAATCTCCAGATACAATGCATTATTGTCCCCCATTTGCACCACCTACAAACAGATCCCACCACCAGGAATATATTTCCCTCCCCACCCCGATCTGCGTTCGATAAATAACATTCCCGGCGCGAATCACTTGTCAGGTCCACGCCACCCAACAACCCACACTCCACACCTGGCACCTTCGCATGCAACCACAAGAGTTGGAAAACCTGCACCCTCACCTCCCCCTCACCTCCGTCCGAGACTTCAAAGGATCCTTCCACATTCTTCGGAGTTTTACCTGCATTTCCACACACGTCACCTACAGTATCCGTTGCTCCTGATATCTCCTCTACATTAGGGAGACAGGACGCCAACGTGTGGAACACTTCAGAGAACATCTCTGGGACACCCGCACCAAACAACTCCACTACCCCGTGGCTGAAAACTTTGACTCTCGCTTCCACTCCACCATGGACATGCTGGCCCTCGGCCTCTTCCACCGACAAAACCTTAACCACCCGACTCTTGGAGGAAGAAAGACACGTCTTCTGCCTTTGGACCTTGGAACCACATGGGATCAATGTGGATTTCACAAGTTCTGTCATTTACCTTCCCTCCAACTTATCCCAGTTCCAATCTTCCAACTCAGTACCGCCGGATGACCTGCCCTACCTGTCCATCTTCCTTTCTACCTATCCGCTTCACCCTTCTCTCTCACATATCACCTGCAACCCCAACTTCATAAACATTTCACATTCTCAGCTATCTTCCCCCAACCCCACCTATTTCCCATTTATCTCCCAGCACCCTTGGGCCACAAGCCTCATTCCGATGAAGGGCTTACACAAGAAATGTCAATGCTCCTCTGATGCTGCCTGACCTGCTGTGCTTTTCCAGTACCACCTTCTCTACTCTGATCTCCAGCGTTAGCAATCCTCACTTTCTCTCTTGAGTTAATTTGTTCAGAAATTTCCCCACCAGACATTTCTTGCAGCTAATCTGTTATCTTATCCCTGTAGCTTTATAAACAGAGTAGGACATATACAGCCCTGCAGTGCTCTGATAAAACTCCCACATTCAAGGAAAAAGTCAGAAAAAATTGAAAGATTTATAGTCCGGCCATCTGTAACCCTCATCCATTCCATCGAGACCGAGTAAATAATCCCTTTTATTATGATATGGAATGTAATGTAAGAAAGGGTTTAACTTTCCCGGTTTGTTTGGTGACTGTGATTAATGTCAGTCGCCATATATTCTAATTATTGCAGTGGAAAGTTTCCATCTCTTAATGATATATGGGCTTCGTTCAATGTGTTATCCCATAGTATGAGTGGGATAATCACCGACAGCACTAACAGGGATCAGCAGCTCCAGATGGAGAAGGGGAGGAGAGATCATAATCTGAGAACGTTAGAGTTGAATGTTACAACAATGGATAAGAATCTGAGAACATTAAACTGGAATGTTCCATCAATGGATCAGAATCTGAGAATATTAGACTGGAATATTCCAAAAATGGATCAGAATGTGAGGACATTAGACCGCAATGTTCCAACAATGTATCAAAATCTGAGAACGTTGGACTGGAATGTTACAACAATGGACAGGGATTTATCCGATTACGCTGGTTTCTTTCTACATATTATGATTGGTTGTCATTTAATTTGCAGACCTATTATGTTCTTCTCATTATTCAATGTTTTTATTATCCTCTCCTGACTACCGTTTGCGTCCCTGGTAAGTCTCACCATCCAGATATTTTTCTATAAACCAGTTATGACTGCATTACTGTTATTTCATGTAGTCTTCACTCCTTGCCACTATTATTGTTCATGTTGAGACCCTGAATCCACATATTCACTCTGCATATCACGACTAATGGCACCAGTGAACTTGTTCAATTACTGTCTTCCTTCTTGATTCAGACTGTTACTCAAGGGTCTCTATGTTAACCTACTCACTTTCAGATGTGAAACATTGTCTCACTGCCCTTGTTATTTAAGTATTGGCAACGTGGAGGTCATTGTCCTCTATTATGTTTACAAACTCTGTTTCCTTCCTGGAACTCCATCCCATCCGTGGTAAATATATTTGTGGGAACTGGGCATTGCTGGCTGGCCAGCATTAATAGCCCATTCCTAGTTGCCCATGAGAAGGTGATGGTGAGCTGGCCTCTTGAACCGCTGCAGTCCACTTGCAGCGTGAGGGAGGGAATTCCAGGATTCTGACCCAACGACTGAGAAGGAACAGCGGTATATTTCCAAGCCAGGGTAGTGAACGGCTTGGAGGGGAACATGTAGGTGGTCATTGAAACAGACGGATCTCAAGTTTGGTGACCCCTTTGGCCATGAGCTTATTTCTGACATCATGCCCTGATCATTATTAACTTTATCTATTTGCTGCTCCAGATTGTAATTCACTGGCTTAACCCATCTGCTGTTTGAACGTTGAGCTGTGTAACACAGACTTAATGATGACAATAATCTGCTGCTGACACTGTCGGGTTGAAACCTGCAGAAACAAAACTGATTCGAACTCACACCAAAATTTCATCCATCTGATATTCCTGTGCACGCTGAGCTATATCGCTATGGTGTCTGGGAATGTATTTATTTTAATATTCACAAGCTCTTTAACTCATCTGTCCATGAAACTTCCCTCGGTCTCTCTGTGTCGATTATCCCAATCCCTGCCAGTGGGTCATAGTAAACCTGGTTTCCTTTAAGTGTATTTTTTCTCATGCAATTATTTTCACATGCAACCACCCCAACAACCCCCACCCCCTCCCCCCCAAACACACACCTTATACTGGTCATATGGAGATAGAAATCTTTCCCTGATGTGTGTATTTGGTGTGTGTATCGTTCCTATATGATAGTAAAAGTTTTCAATACTCCTCATGCTGGGCACACAATCCAGTTTACCGAGTAGTACACGAGCATGGCCTGCACACCTCTTCGTATTAGTCTGCCATCTTCTCCCAGTTTGAAGTGTTATGTGAAGGAGATTGCTGTTCGGAAAATACCTTTACTCAATATGAAAGATGGTCTGTGCATGTCCACCGAACGTCTGACGTCTGTGTTTGTCCCTCTGAGTTCATTGTGTAGTCAGTAACACGAGGAAGCCGCTAGAATATTATTGTAAAGGACCAGGTATCTCACATCTCTGACAATGCTCGCCCTTAAAAAAAGGCTATTGTCTCGTTTTCTTTAAAGAGTTATTTTAAAAGCCGAACTGCGTACTGCAAACGGCTGAAGTAAATAACTTAGAAGGCTTTTCAGGCTTTTTAAAAAAATACATATTGATAACAATGGCCAGCTCTCACGGACCTGGCTTTCCAGTTTTTCTGAGCTATAACAGTCACCAGGTGCTTGCAGTCGGAGATAGGTTGGATTCTTTCAGTAAATGATCCCTCACTGCAATTCTCTCTGAAATCTGTCTTGATGCTGTTTCCTCCTGGATTGGAGAACTGCGTGCAAGACTGATTGGCCTTGGATGTGTCTTTTTGCCAAGAATGAGTTTATGGGGTGTTAGTACATTGGAACAATTCATCAGTAGATGGTACTGTATCTATTAATCTGTTAAGGTTTCCAGTAGTTGAGTTATTCTAAACTCCTCTTCTATGTATTTTTATTAGAGTGTTTAAATAAATTGTGTTTTGCTTAAAGTTGAGTGGTTTAACCAACCGCATCACATCTGGAACACCCATTTCACATCTGCCTTTACTATAAAGTAGTGGGGCGGCACGGTAGCTCAATGGTTAGCACTGCTGACTCACAGAACCAGGGAGTCAGTATTAATTCCTGCTTTCGAATGTGTGGAGTTTAAACATTCTCCCTGTGTCTGCATGGGTTTCCTTTGGGTGCTCTGGTGTCCTCCCACAATCCAAGGATGTGCAGGTCAGGTGAATTGGCCATGCTAAATTGCCTATCGTGCTAGGTGCATTAGTCAGGGTTAAATATGTGTAGGGGAATGGGGTTGGGTGGTTTGGTCTTTGGTGTGGACGTGTTGGGCCGCAGGGCCTTTTTCCATTCTGTTAATAACCTAACGGAAGACAAGGTTGGCGACCAGGCATTCTGCTCTGGTTCATAGCAATCTGAGGACACTTGCCCGGTTCGAAATCGATAATTCCAGATCGGGTTCAGGATTAGAATCCCTACAGAGTGGAAGCACGCCTTTTGGCCCAACACGTCCACACCAACCAGACGCATTCTCCTCCCCTATTACACCATATTTACACCTGACTAGTGTGACTAACCTACACATCGCTGAACAGTACGGGAATTTTAACTTCGCCATTTCGCCTAGCCTGCATATGTTTGGGCTGTGGCAGGAAAATGGAGCACCTGGAGAACACGCAGGGAAGGCGAGAATGTGCAGAGGGAGATTGTTGGGCTCAAACGCAGCGTCTTGTAATTGTTAGTTTCTTTTGGTCTGGGTATTGAATTCGGTTGCTTTGTACAGTGCTTTGTGTAGTAATGGCTACTTCTGCCTGTAAGACTCCTCTGGGTGTGGAAAAAATGAAGTTGTAGATTTTACAAAAGGTGAGGAAGACAAAGCTGTTAGAATTGGCAGAGAAGCTTGAGTTGGGTTTGTGTTTGTCAGTGAGAAAAGGAGATATAATTACAGCTGTAGTTTGGCATTCAATTTTTGGTGTAAACAACATCAGAAACTTTGGAAATACTTAGAATCCAATTGCAAATGAGGCAGCTTCAACACGAAAAGGAATTGAAACAGTTAGAAATAAGATTAAAAGTAGAATTTAAAGATACGGAAAGGAAGAAGAAAGACAGAAAAATGAAGATGAAAAGCAGATAGCGAAAGAGTTTCAACTTCAAACGTTAGCAATTTGATAGGAAAGTCGACTTACCTGGGTGGAGATGAAGGGAGACGGTAGGCTGGATGAGGAGGATAGTGAGGATGAGAAACTCTATAGTAGCCAAAGGACTGATGGGGATCGGTTTAAATATGTACAGGCATTGTCGAAATTTGGTGAAAAGGATGTAGAAGTCTTTTCAATTTCATTTGAGAAAGTGGCTATACGGATGCAATGGCCACTGACCATGTGGGTTTACTTAATCCAACCAAAGCTGGTCGGTATAAGGTGTGAGGTATTTGCATTCCTATCGGAAGAGATATCTGGAGATTATGAGGAGGTGAAGAAAGACATCTGAAGTTCCTATGAGCTTGGGCCAGAAACAGCAGACAGTGTTTTAGAATGTAAAATAGCGTCCCTGGTGAAACGTACATTGAGTTTGAAAGGATTAAACAAAGTAATTTTGAAAGCTGAGTGAGGGTATTAAAAACAGAGCAATCTATGAGATTCCTAGGGAGATTCTTACTTTGGAGGAGTTCAAAAACTCACTTCCAGCAGTCGTGAGATTCGTGGGGAAGAGCAGAGAGTTAAAATGGCATGATTATAATCTGAAATGGCTGATGATTATCAGTTGATCCATAAATCAAAGTTTGGCTTCCGGGAGGGCTTGAAAAGAATGTGCATGATCTTAAAATATATATCTGTGTGTAAGGTTTAGTGGCGTCGGCCAGGAGTAGCAAGTAAACAGGTTACAGCATTAAGAGTTACAGAAACATGTAAATCCTTTCAGCTGAGACATGATGAGATATGTCATTGAGAAGGACTATGATGGAGATGAGAAGTGCTCCATTATGTTTGGAGTTTCCTGTGACAACGTCAGTTGTGACATATTTCACAACTGGGAAGGAGGCCTTGAGTTTGGTGTTGACGTTACAACATTTCAGCATTTAAGTTGCCAATAGCGTGTCAAGACAAATATATATACTGATCATAACGCCTGAACGTTTTTGGACAAATTTAAGGAGAAAATTTCCAGTCTGATCAGACAGAGGTTATTATTGTTGCCATTCAATTTGGAAGTTGTACAGGTGACAGGACGAGAACCCCTACTTGCTGACAAGTTGTCGAGACGAAGATGAAGAAAATCAGAGGCGATCTGTGGCAGAAGTAAATTGACTGAAATAGAATATAGTTTTAAATGTTTGCATGCTTTGTGGCAATGTAATATGTTTGTATTGCAGTCTACTGAAACAGTAAGAATAAACGGTTTAAAATGAGGCTATCTTTGAAAATTGATGTTTTATTTTTCATTTTAGAAGAGTTATTTTCTCTTGTTCTTTTTTGAATAAAGGTTTTAAAGGCAGAGATCCTGTACTGCCACCTGAAAACAGCTTAAGTAAATAACTGAGAAGGCCTTTAGGTTTTATGAAAACGTTAGTAACAATGGAAGGGCAGTGGCCACCTCTCCCAGACAAGGTTTTCTCGTTTTGTTTTTAGCTGCAGCATTCAGAAACTGCTTGGGATCCCAGAAGGGTTGGAAGTTCCAATACATGATCCCCAGCTGCTATCCTCTCTGAAAACTCTCTTAAAGTTGCTTCCTCCTGGATTGGAGAACTGCACATAAGATTCTGTGTTTGAATTTACCTTTTTGCCAAGGGATGTGTTTTTGGGATGTCCCTGTATTAGCGCAGTTAATTAATAGAAGGCACTGTATCTAATGGTAACATAGGTGTTCCAGTAGAGAAGCTATCCCAAATTGTTCTTCCCTTTGATTGTGTCTTAATTGGAGCTTTTAAATGGATTACATTTTGCTTAATGTTGAGTGGAGTGACCAGTTGCAACACATCTGGAAGACACAGTTAAATCTACATTTAAAATAAGGGAAAGTTAGGATCGAGGCTGCCTGCTTAAAATATTTTGACGGGGACTGGTCAGGGCCATAACACTTGTAGCTGAGGGGCTTCCAACTGTCTCCTGCCTTTGCAAAGTTAGTGACAGTGTTGAGAATGGTTTTCTGGAGGTTGTGCTGTGAGCTGCCTCAGACATTCAAAGAGACCTAAGGATTTGGTGACCTAACTCTGGATGGAGCATGGGGACTGTAGTTACAACATCTGGGTCTGGAACATGAAAAGCAAATGGAGCAGAGGCTGGAGAGAGGGGAAGCTCTGAAACCACGGTGTTAATGTGTCTGGGGAAAGGGACCTACTGGATCCACCCCGTGTTTTCCAGGAACAGCTTGCAGAGTGTGAGGGGACCCTGATTGAATAAGGAACTGGTCACAGAGTGGTGTCAACTTCTTCAACACGACCTGCAGCTTTACACCATGGGGAGGACGGTGCTGCCGGTGACTGTTTCATTGAGCCTCTATGATCTGGAACTTTCCAGGCCGGAGTGGGTGAAATGTGCATTATCTCCCGGCGGCACGGTGGTTAGCAGTGCTGCCTCATAACGCCAGAGACGCGGGTTCAATTCCCGCCTCAGGTGAATAGCTGTGTGGCGTTTGCACATCCTTCACGTGTCTGGGTGGGTTTGCTCCGGTTTCCTCCCACAGTCCAAAAATGTGCAGGTTAGGTGAATTGACCATGCTAAATTACCCGTAGCGTGAGTTGAAGGGGTAAATATACGGGAATGGGTCTGAGTGGGTGGCGGGTCAGTGTGGACTTGTTGGGCTGAAGGGCCTGTTTGCACACTGTAAGTAATTTAATCTCAACATCAATGTCACCATTTGGTGATGGTGGGTATATATTGTGGATGAGGTGAATGTTTTCTCTCTCAGCAGAAAGTTGCCAGGTGTATCCATGCTTTCTTAGTATTGCAGGATTCCCAATGATGTACATGTCTCTGTGGGCTTCCCATGTTAATGAGGAGAGCTCGAGGAACTGAAGGAGCTCTCACTCCATTAATGTTACAGAGTGTCCATGCACAGTACATCATGTTGGTGAATACTCACTGTCCTGGCAGCAGCCACTGCATCTTATTTCAGAAGCAGTCAGCCATCCCCATCGTCTTTGGATCTCCATTCGGAAAGAAATAATAGGCTCTCGGCCTTTGATAGACGTCTCAAAACAACCTCCCACTCACCACTCCCACCGCCAACCAACCACATCAAAATATCCCGGGCGTTCTGAGAGTAGTAGGACCACTGGGAATGTCAGGGAGGAGACCATCAGGGAGATCGAGCAACACTTCCCATGTCTGAATGGGTTAGAGTACACCCTCCAGAACACACTGTAACGCTATATTGAGTAATCCATTTCCATTTCAGTAACATACTGCCTTCCATTCTTCCAGAAAAAAGCTGGCAGGTTATACATTCCGTTATATTCCACTTGGCAAAGTATTATTCATTGGCTTTACCTACCCATATCAATTTGCAGACTCTCCACATTCTCTTGATAGTTTAATGTCTTGTTTACCTCAGTGTCAATACCAAACTTAGTAGCAATACATCTGTTCTACCGTCCTGATCATTGATATCGATTGTAAACAGTTGAGGACCCAGCACTGGTCACTGTGTTACTCCACTGGTTACGTTCTGTCAAACTGGTTAAGACTGATTTATCTGGAGTCCCTGCTTCCTGATAGATAACCAGTCCTCCCCCGTTCCTGTGGAGCACAGTCGAAGGATTGAATAAGAACGAGGAACAAATCCAGCCCCTCAAGTCTGTTCCGCCATTGAATACAATCATGGCTGATGTAATCGCCGGCTCAGGTCCATTCCCCTGCCTGCTCTCCAAATTCCTTCATTTACTCAATGTCCAATCATCCCCTGCACACTGGGACAGAGAGCTACACAGATTCACAACCCATTGAGAGAAGTAAGTTTCCCTCACGCCTGTTTTAAATCTGCTCTGCCTAACCCTAAAACTATGATCTCCTGTTCTAGTTTGTCCCAGATGAGGAAATTTCCACTCCACACCGACATTGTCAATCACCTTTAACATCCTCCAGGCCTCAATGAGGCCTCCTCTCATTCTTCTGAACCTAGAGTGCTTCGGCCAGATCTGCACGAACTCGCTTCAAAAGACAAATTCATCTCTGGAATCAATCTAAAGTAATTATTCTGAACTGCCTTCTTTGTAACAACATCCCTCCTGCTGTCAGGGCAACAAACATGAACACAGTATGTCAGTTACAGTCTCCATAATACCTTGCAGAATTGCAGTAATTCTTCCCTCCCTTTATAATCTATTCTTTTACAAGTAAATTCTGAAATTGCACTTGCTTTTCTTATTCCCTGCTGTACCTGCATGCGGGTTTTCTGTGATCTGCACAAGGACACCCAGATGCCTCTGCAAGTTTCTCTGAAGTTTCTCTCCATTTCCATAACATGTTGGATTCCTCTGATCAAAATGGTTAATCCCATATTATCCACGTTAAGTTTTAGCCGCCAGATGTTGGCACATTCATCTAAACTGTTCATGCCCATTTGCAATTTTTCGACAACTTCATTATATCAACCTACTTTTCCACTTGGTAAAAACAATATCTGCAGATGCTGGAAACCAGATTCTGGATCAGTGGTGCTGGAAGAGCACAGCAATTCAGGCAGCATCCAACGTGCAGCGAAATCGACGTTTCGGGCAAAAGCCCTTCATCAGGAATAAAGGCAGAGAGCCTGAAGCGTGGAGAGATAAGCTAGGGGAGCGTGGGGTGGGGAGAGAGTAGCATAGAGTACAATGGGTGAGTGGGGGAGGAGATGAAGGTGATAGGTCAGGGAGGAGAGGGTGGAGTGGATAGGTGGGAAAGGAACTAGGCAGGTCGGACAAGTCCGGACAAGTCAAGGGGACAGTGCTGAACTGGAAGTTTGAAACTCGGATAAGGCGGGGCAAGGGGAAATGAGGAAGTTGTTGAAGTCCACATTGATGCCTTCGGGTTGAAGTGTTCCGAGGCGGAAGATGAGGCGTTCTTCCTCCAGGCGTCTGGTGGTGAGGGAGCGGCGGTGAAGGAGGCCCAGGACCTCCATGTCCTCGGAAGAGTGGGAGGGGGAGTTGAAATGTTTGGCCATGGGGCGGTTTGGTTGATTGGTGCGGGTGTCTCGGAGATGTTCCCTAAAGCGCTCTGCTAGGAGGCGCCCAGTCACCCCAATGTAGAGGAGACCGCATCGGGAGCAACGGATAAAATAAATGATATTAGTGGATGTGCAGATAAAACTTTGATGGATGTGGAAGGCTCCTTTAGGGCCTTGGATAGAGGTGAGGGAGAAGGTGCAGGCTCAGGTTTTACAGTTCCTGCGGTGGCAGGGGAAAGTGCCAGGATGGGAGGGTGGGTCATAGGGTGGCGTGGACCTGACCAGGTAGTCAAGGAGGGCACGGTCTTTGCTGAAGGCGGAAAGGGGTGGGGAGGGAAATATATCCCTGGTGGTGGGGTCTGTTTGGAGGTGGCGGAAATGTCGGCGGATGATTTGGTTTATGCGGAGGTTTGTAGGGTGGAAGGTGAGCACCAGGGGCGTTCTGTCCTTGTTACGGTTGGAGGGGTGGTGCCTGAGGGCGGAGGTGCGGGATGTGGACGAAATGCGTTGGAGGGGTTCTTTAACCACGTGGGAAGGGAAATTGCGGTCTCTAAAGAAGGAAGCCATCTGGTGTATTCTACGGTGGAACTGGTCCTCCTAGGAGCAGATACGGCGGAGGCGGAGGAATTGGGAATACGGATGGCATTTTTGCAAGAGATAGGGTGGGAAGAGATGTAATCCAGGTAGCTGTGGGAGTCGGTGTCAAGTGTCAGTGTCAAGTCGGTCGTCACTAATGGAGATGGGGAGGTCCAGGAAGGGGAGGGAGGTGTCAGAGATGGTGCAGGTAAATTTAAAGTCAGGGTGGAATGTGTTGGTGAAATTAATGAATTGCCCAACTCCTCGTGGGAGCACGAGGTGGCGCCAATGCAGTCATCAATGTAGCGGAGGAAGAGGTGGGGAGTGGTGCCGGTGTAATTACGGAAGATCAACTGTTCTACGTAGCCAACAAAGAGACAGGCATAGCTGGGGCCCATACGTGTGCCCATGGCTACCCCTTTGGTTTCCACTTGTTTTAGTGTCAGCTGAAAATGTGGCTGTCGTGTTTTCTCTCCTCTCACCCAAGTAATACAATGGATGGTAAATTGTTGGGTCATGTGGTCTGAACTCTATGGAATCCCAAAAGTTGCCAAACACTAACGAAACAACTATTCCATGTCTCTGCATTTTGTTGGCTCACCAGCCCTCTATCCAGGCGAATTACCTCCTCCCAAACCCATGTCCTATTTTACAGCTTAATATTTTGTGCAGCGTTTAATCAATGCCTTTCCAAAGTCCAGGTACTTTACTTTTCCAGGATCCCCATTGTCTACTTTGCATGTTACACCTTTAAAGAATTCGAGCAAACAAAGAATCACCTTTAAAAAATGCTGATTCTGATGTATACTGGTTTTACTTTGCAAATCCCTTGTTATTAATTAATTAATAATGGAGTCTCACAATTTCCCTTAATTCCCAACAGAATGCTCACGACCTTTTATTGACAAGTGAAGATGATTATCGTAATTCCTAACTTTTCAATACACTCTACGTTCCCTTTCCCGTGTTCCTCTGTAACAGGTTCAAAGCTTTAAAAGATATGCTCCAATCGCTGTGTAATACACATGACTGTCTGAATGGATTCACTCAGTTCCTGGTTCATACGCTCAATGGGCTGAATGTTCCCATGGTGTTCCTACATTATAGTCTCGATGGCCGGAATGTCCTGATTTACAGATTCAAGATCTGCTTCTCCTCCTCCTGATAATATGTCAGAAGCGTGAGAGATTGTGGAATCTTCCTGTAGCTGTGCAACATTTTGAGGGGCTCAAAGGTCTCTTCATATTCCTTCAAAACAGGCTCAAGATACTGAACAATCACCTCCTACATCCCTGAAATGGGATTGAAGGAGTGATTTGTCTCCTCCTCTTCCCGTACAACAGACTCATGGTTGAATTACCTCCAACTTTCCATAACATGTCTCAAATAATTTGATCTCCTTCTTTAATTCTCGTGCTGAATGGCCTCCTGTTATTCTAGTGTACCAATCTCTTCCAGTTCCTGTGTCAGAGACTTGAGGAGGCTGAATAGACTGATCCTGTTGCTGCATAAAAGTATACTGGTGCCTCATGGCCCTCTCCGCGTGCAGTGTTATAGACTCGAGGGGCGGATTGGCCTCCTCCTGTTACTGTATATCAGGATTCAGGGGCTGAATAACCTCGTCCTGTTCTGGTGTAACAGGATAGAAGTCCTGAATACCCTTCTGCTGTTCCGGTGTTACAGGCTGGATAAGTGGAATTGGCTATGTAATTGATTTCTGTTGCTGACTCTTTCTGGTGTTCTATTCAAAAATAAGGCGACTTTTCATTATTGTGAACTCTACTGCGTATTGGATCAACCTGATGATCCTTTCCATATAAGTTAACCCCTTCATTGCAGGAATCAGATGGAGGAAGCATTTCTGATCTGCTTCCAATATAGCAATATCCTTTCTTCAGTGAGGAGACGAAGTCTGTGCACACTACTCTAGATGGAATCTGATTATGATCCTGTACAGTAATGGCAACACTTTACCAGTCTGCTGTAAGGTTCCCAGCCAGGTTAGAGCACGCCCAGCTGTCTGGTGGAATGCATAGCATTGTTGAAAGATCATTGCCCTTCTCTACCCAACCAGCATAACGGGAGATCTGGTGAAAATGTCATAATAACATTTGAGAAGAATGAATAATGTGATGAGATTATCTCAACGTCCAAATAGCCTTCACCAAATATCCCACCTGAATCTACCATTGATCTCCCAAGAGGCCACATCGCTCAGATTCCACACAATCTAGTAAAGTGAAGCTTAGAAACAGCAAGGAGAACCAAAGATTGATGGAAGTTATATGTCAAAGTGAAAGTTGCAATACAAATGTTGGGTATGTTATATAACAGGAAATAAGATACCCAGCTTTGTTGGTACTGCAATAATACCAAACAGTTTCAAGCTACATCTAAACTGTGGTAACCCACGTGAATAATAATACAGAGAAAATGGATTTCATTAACGTATTTGAGATGGTTCCCTTTAACAGTATGTTGATCACTGGAGTAGAGGTGAGGCTGTTTTGAAATTGATGCTATGTGAACAGAAGAGCCAATTGAAAACCCTGTTGAAAAGGAGGTTTCGGGAATAGTAATAACAACATATTAAAGTTTATATGACGGCTGAATACAAAACAGTTGTTTTTGAAATTGTAGTTATCAACCTAAGTCATGTAATTCACGAAAGTATGAGGCGCAAATCAGTTGCAGTGAATTGGAGAAGTACATGAAAAAGATTTACTGGAAGACAGACAATGGTTGTTGTTTAAATAAACACTTTAAAATGTACAATGCACACATGTCCACCACAGTTCAAACAGCAAAGGGGTAAGCTGATTGAACAATAGTTCACAAAAGAAGTTAAAGATTGCATTAGATCAAAGGAAGCAGCTCAGAAAAATTTCAGATATTGTTGTAAGTCATGGATTCAGAGACATTTGAGGACCAATGAACTGATAATGAAATTAAAAAAAAGAATCAAACTAAAAAGAAACATTAGGATGACCAAACGTTTCTCTCGATACTTGGTGGGAAAGTGAAGGCAAGGGCATGTGTGGAATGGGGAATATTCACACAAGATAATTTCTTCCAGAGAACTTGGAAATTACAGAGAAACTAAACAGTTACTTCCATGCCAATCTTATTAGAGATAAGATTAACTGATGGTGAAACTCAATTTGTGTTCTCCAGTGATTGCCAAAATTAAAGGAGATCGCAGTGAAGCTTAGAAAGTTCACACAGAGAGACGGATTGACAAAGGGGGATGGAGAAGTGTTGCCAGGCAAGGTTAGGGAGAGTCCCAAAATGTTGTCCACGTTTATCAATCAGAACAAAATAACCAGGACACAACTAGGGCCCATTAGAGACCAAGGGAGCACTCTGTGTGCGAAGCTGGAAAACATTGATCGATTGTTACATTAGGGCTCCATATCTGTTTTACTTGGAGAAGGAGGATGCAGGGACAGAATTCAAAAAGACGGGTTGGGAAGCTCTTGAACAGACTGATATAAGATGGGAGCAGGGATTGGAGGCTTTGGCTGGTATAAAATTGGACTGGTTGCCATGTCTGGATAAGTTGCATTGCAGGCTGCTGTTTAGACAAAGGAGAAAAGGCGCTGACACAAATTTTTAAGTCGAATCTGGCTACAGGGAAGTTGGAGTTGCCAGATGACTGGAGAACAACGTATATGGTCCCACGTTACAGAAATGATGGTGCAAATAGCCTGACTGTTAATCAGTCAGTATTAAATCCGTGTTAGGGCAAGTACTGGAGAAGATATGAAAGGAAAAAAAATATCTTTATTTGCAGAGGCAAGATTTGATCAGGGGCAGTCAGCATGACATCATAGGAGGGAAGTCATACCAAGTGAACGTTATTGTTTGTTTTCGAGCATGTTGTTCTTATGGTTTTTCAGCAAGACCTTTGACAAAGCCCCATATGTGAAACTGATTTAAAAAAAGTCATGATACTAAGGGTAACTTAGTGAGTTATATCAAACATTGCCTTATTCGCAGGAGACTGAGGGTGGTGGAGGAAGGCTATTTGTGTGACTGGAGACCAGTGTCCCCTGATGTACCACAGGGATCAGTGCAGAGTATCTTATTATTTGTGGTATTCATAAATGATCTAGATGTGAATGTGTTAGCGGGGGAGTGTGGTGAGGGAGTGTGCTAATTAAGTTTGGCCGGGTGGCAGTGAGGAGGAAGGCCTTATGTTACAGGAAGATACAGATGGAATGGTCAGATGGTCAGATGGAATATAACCCTGATAAACATGTGTTGAAGAAATGGGGGTATACAATGAATTGCAGCACACTAAGAAGCTGAGAGGGCGTTCCTCCACAGATCCCTGAATGTGACGGCACAGGGTAATAGGTTAGGGAAAAAAATGAGGACTGCAGATATTTGGGATCAGAATCAAGAAGTGGAGTTCTGGTAAAGCACAGTCGGTCATGCAGCATCCAAGGAGCAGGCGAGTCAATGTTTCGAGCATAAGCTTTTTATCCGGATTGGTGGCTACATTCCTGATGAAAAGCATATTCTCAAAAAGTCAACTTTCCTGTTTCTCAGAAGCTGGATGATCTGCTGTGCTTTTCCAGCAATATACTTTTTGACTGAGGTTAATACGTTAGTTAACAAGGCAGAGGGAACCGTAGGCAGAGCCTTCATTCACCGACGTATAGATTGTCAGAGATATACAAGTCTATGGTTAGGCCATGTTGGAACACTGTACGTAGTTCTGGGAGCCATATTGCAGGAAGGATGTGATTGTAGTGGAGGGGTGCAGAGGGGATTCACCGGGATGCTCCCTGGGATGGAGCATATCAGCTATGGAGAGAGGCTGGATAAGCTCGGGTTGGTTACATTGGAGCAGAGAAGGCTGAGGGAGAGGTGATTCACAAGAAAAAGATTACGAGGGGGATTTCCAGAAAGATTTTTGCTGAAGTCCCAAACCCAGTGTTCAAAATCATATCTTATGGGATTGTGGCAAATACTTGGACATGGTTACAGAATGGGACAGCTGGCAGGAAAGTGTGAGTAAAAGTTTTTGATTTTGATTTTATGACCAGGTGTATTTTCCAGGATAAATACAATAAAATACAGTGAAATGCTTTCACTTGTTGCCACAAAGTGGTGCAATTTTGGATAATTGAAGACAATGGAATAAACAGAGGATACAGCCTGAAGAGAATTTATGGGTTGTGAGACAGCTCCTCATCATCGACCACCCTTACAACCCAACCTTTCATGACAGCTTCAACCCCATCTACACCAGACCCCAGCAACATCGAAGTTGCTGAGTCTCAGGCACCATCTTTGCCACTGGACAGATACTCCTCCATCACCAGTTCATTGTCTCCTCTGCCAGGCCATTCCAATGTCAGAGCCATTGTCTCTTACTGCTGGGCCCACCTCATCGATGTTACCATCATGGCCTTCCACTATCCGCTTCACACAACCAGTGCAGGACCCAACCAAAAACAAGTCTCCAATCTTCAGGCATCGCCTTTTGCTGCTGGGCCCTATCTCACTCAGGTTGACTCTGCTGATATTTCAGCTGCCAATTCCAGGTCATGTGCTTGCTCCAGAAAAGTAAGTAAGGGCTCACTCTCCTCCGCATTGGGCTTAGCATGAATTCCAAACCCTGGGTCCAGCTTGAGGTCAGTAAATTACAAAAAGAAAGGAGGAGGAGAAAATAAGAAATAGAAAGCAGGTCAGCAAAGGAGCCCCTGGACCGGAAAAAACAGGAATAAAATGATCCTTTTATTGGAGATAAAGGTTCGTGGAGTATCTCAAGATTATGTCCGTGGGTCTCAGCTATTCGCAAACACCTCAAACATTTGGTTGATGGAATCAATTGCAACATATCTCACTCTGCTCTAGGAGAAATGCATTGAGGCGATTCTCGTGCCATGATAAGAACGCGGGAGGCTCACTGCGTTGAATGACCTTCTCCTTTCCCAATGTTTCTACGTAGTCTGTAGATAAGCACTATCAATGTTGTCACAAGCTCTCAGATGTTAGGAAGGAGGTCTCTGCAGGGTTACCAGGCCTGTATTTCCCTTTTCTGATGCAGAAGCTGATGCCGGGTGTTCTGACCAGCTTTATCCTTTAAGAGCAGTTTGACACAATTGAGTGTTTTGCTTGGCCATTTCAGAGACCATTGAAGAGTATATCACATATCTGCGTGTCTGGAGTCACTTTAAGGCCAGACCAGGAAAACACGGGAGATTCACTTCCTGAAAGTACATTGGAGAAACAATTTGGTGTTTATAATTGACATTGGCTTCAAAGTCATTATTACTGACTCAAGATTTTAGGTCTCGATATTTTATTAATTGTTATTAACTTCCACCAGCTGCCAGAGCATTAGCCTGGTCTGGATTAGAAATCCAGTGACATTTCCATCTCCATATAGTAACCTATCGCAAACCACACTGAGCAGTTTATTTCTGTGCTGCGAGACAACTCTGTCAAAAAGAACTGCCAAAAATTTCCATAATTCAATTATGGAATTGAGGGGGTGATGTTGGTCATACTGTAATTATTCTCCTCTTAAGGGACTTGTCATAGTTGAGTTATTTTCCACATTGCCATATAAATGTCAGAGTTGGAACTGGAATGAAACAGCTTCCCCAGGGACACGGCTTGTTGTATATTGCCTTTGTCATATCTACTGTGTTCAGATGTTTCTTCATGTCACATAGAGCGAATCAGATCGTTTGAAAACTGCCACCTGGAATTTTGTTGGCATCCTGACGAGGTGAGGTAGATCATTGACTCAATACTTCTGGCTGAGTATGTCGCAGATAAATACATGCTTGTCTTTTGCACTGATGTGCAGGGCTGTTCCATTATTAAGGAGGGGGACATGTGTTGGCTCCTCTCCTGCAGTGAGTCGTTTAATCCATTAATGGCTGGATCTGGCAGGATAGTAGAGCTTCGAAATGATCTGTTGGTCTTGCAATCATTCCGCCCTCCCTATCAGATGGTAGTCCTGCTGTTTGGAATATAAACAGTCAAGTGTGGTAGCTCTATGGTTTGCCATCAGTTTTAGGTACATATAGTTCTGCCCTGGCATGTTCACCACACTCGTCGCTGAAGCTTATTGGTAATGGTAGACTGAGGGATAATCCCAGGCAAAAAGTTACAGATTATGTTTGAATATAATTTTGCTTCTGTTGCTGTTGTGGTCCACAGCATCACATGGAACACGCAGTTTGAGCTGCAATATTTCCAATACAGTCTCTCCATGATGTCACACTTACAATTTGTCTCATTGCCCAACACCCTTTAACATAATCATCTGAATCTTTTCCTTTCCAGTGTGTGCTCCCTTCTGTGTTGAGAGTGAATGCGTGTCCCTCTGTTTCTCTCCCTGACTAACAGTTAGAACTCTGTAGTTTCAGTGATGCCAGCTTTACGTCATTTCAGAGACACGGAAATTGTTCATCTTGTGTTATCTTTCACTTCCCAGCATATGGCGCTCAAGGGTGAACAAGGCGTTCGAGCCAAGTTGACACATGTCTTTGAAACGTGGTGAAAAGCAGAAATTGCTATAGAATTTAAGCAGATGTGGCAGCATCTGCGGAGAGAGAGAAACACAGTTAGACTTTCAAGTCCAGTGTGACTCCTTTTCAGAACAGAAAAGGATTGGAAAATGGGCTTTTAAATCCCTTGACCGAGGTAAAGGAGGGGTGACGGGAAACAAGATGGTGTGGAGGAGCAATGCCACTGACAAATTGACTTTTATTTCTGGTAAAAGAGAATCAAATGTAAAATGAGTATTAATTAGATTGTGAAGGGGGGAAATGGGTTCCTTAATTAAGTGCAAGACAAACGATTCACAAAGTTCATTGGGAGACCAGGAGAAAGAATGTGTGAAGAATGGAGAACAGCCATAATGCGGTCAGGCTGTGGAAGTATGGAATTGAATAAAAACTCCTTCAGGATAGAAAGAACCAAGGTCTAAAGTGAGGTGTTACTCGAGGTTGCGTTGTGTTTCATTAGAGCATTACAGCAGCCCAGGACTGAAATGTTAGCATGAGAGCAAGGTACGTTATTAAAATGGGAAGCAATGAGAAAGTCAGGGTTATTCCCACAGACATAGCGGGAGGCCAGAGTTAATAAACTTGGAAATGGATAAACACAGCAGACCAGACAGATTCAGAGGTGCAGCAAAGGCAATATTTTGATCTTGGACCTTTCGTCAGGACTGGTGAGGGGGAGGTGAGCCCAGAAATGGAGTGATGGGATATGGAAATGCGGCGGGTAGGTATGATGATGGTAGGTACATGCAGGTATGATGTTGCTGTGATGGGTCAGTGGGAAGGATGGAGCAGATATAGGTGGGTTTGGTCAGGGAAAAGGGACAAGGGATAAGGCTGTGGGTGGAGGGCTTTTGAAGCGGCTTCAGTCAATATTGAGGCCATTGGGCTGTCAGTTTCAAAGGCAAACTCTCAGGTGATGTTAATCTGACGGTGAACAGGCTAAGGATGGTCATGTCGCCGGACGAGTGGGAGTGGAAATTAAAATGAATGGTAACTGGAAAGTCGAGTTGGTTGTTTCGTGCAGAGCACTAATGCTCCACACAGACCCTGATCCTGGCCCACCGAGCTCGTCTCCAACTCCCAACGTGATCTCCTCTATGTTGTGGAGACCAAAGGGAGACTCAGGGACATATTCATGGAGTATCTGCTCTCTGCACGCTTTAACAAACTCAGCATTCCCGTTGCCATCCATTTCAATCACTCCCCTCCCCTTGCTCATCCGGCAACAGGTCCATGTTTGGCCTCCTCCACTGTCAGAGTGAAGCCAAAAAGAAACTGGAGAACACAACTTGATAGTTCAGCTGGAGACCTTACAGCTTAATGGTCTGAATATTTACTTCACTGGCTTCAAAGTCTCTCTACCCACAGCCTTACCCCATGTCCCCTTCCCTGGCCTGACCAAAGCTGTCCAGCTTCCCATTCGTATATCTGTTGCACCCTTCCCGCTGACCACTCACAATAATTTTCTGCCTGCATCTCCCTATCGCCATTCCACCTACCCTTCCCCCAGCCCGACGGCCCTCCCTCTATTTACTTCCCAGCTCCCCTTCCCTCACCCCAATCCTGATGAAGTCTTTCAGCCTGAAACGTTGGCTTTCCTGTTCCTAGGATGCTGGCTCACTTGCTTTGCTTTTTCAGCTTCAAAAATATTGGCGATATAGTTGAGACCTTATCAGCAACAGATTTTATTGTGCTTTTTATGCATTCCTTTTTGTCTGTTTTCTGACAAGCTTATCTCAACATTCTCACTGTAGGATCTATGAAACATTCTTTTTGTCACTAATGCTCCTGCCTGCTTCGAACTGATTTCCTTTGTTTTAACCGTACTTTTATCTTTGCTGTTCGCACTGGCATTGTAAACGTAACTTTTGTTATGCTGTAGCTTAATCACACCCTTTCCAATATAGTTCACAACTTCCTTGTTCTTATACTCCACCCATATTTTCAGAAACCCAAAGATCCAATAAGTCCTTCTATAATTTCCTGTCTTCTGTTTCCCTCTCGCCTTAAACGGGGAGGTTACATTTACCAGACCTCCCTCACTCCAAAGTTTCCTGAAAGATCACCAGCAATGCCTCCACAATTACAATTCTTTAGAACTACGAGCTGTTGTCCAACTGGTCTCGCTGATTGATTCAACTTCACCTTCCCAGCACCTCCTCTTTACTGAGGTCAGTATACTCACCTCTATCCCCTGACTGCCTTGAAGTTCTGGCATTTTGCTGGTGTCTTCCACCGTGAAGACTGATGTAAAGTATCTATTCAATTCCTCTGCCATTCCATTGCTTTCCATAACTACTCAAGCCTCATTTTCAACAGTCCTTTGTTTGTTTTTTATTCCCTGTCTTCCTTGTTAAAAATCTAAAAATCGCTTTCATTATTCTTTTACACGATTCAGAAGCGTAATGTTATATTTCACCCCCTCCTCCCATAAGCTGTTATTTGTTATCCATGCTCGAATTTGTAGACTTCGTAATCCTTTGGATTCACAATAATCTTCACCACATTGTGTGCATTTTCTTTTGTTTTTATGCTTTCACTGAGTTCGTTATCACTCACGGCTGACTTGTCTTCTGCTGAATATTGTTCTTCTTACTTGGCATGAATATCTGATGTGCTGCTGAATTATCTCTAGAAACTCCTGTCATTGCTGTTTCACCATCTTCCCGTGCTCAGCTTCCTTCCAATTAACTCTGGCCAACTGCTCCCTCATGTCTTGTAGTTACATTACTCAATTATAAGACATAACATCTAAAAGTGGGCAATAGGTGTAAACAGAAGGAGGAAAGTCTGAGGCATGGGACAGAAAGAACGATTGGACGATTTATTAATTAGATTAAAAGAGAAATCGAGAGACAGAGAGAAAGAATTTCGACATGGAGACATAAAAATAGAGAAGTCTACATGACTGATAGATATAGATGTACTTCTGTATTTGGATTGACAATTCCTGTGTGTTGTGGTCCTTTGTACAGTGTATGTGCAACAGAATAATAAGTTGAAATGTTGGTCTGATGCCAGAACTTTTATCTCCAGCAATATGACAGGCAACAGTTGCTGACAGAACCCAGCAGGCCAATGTATATGTTTCCAGGTAGAAAATTAATTAACTGAAATAAATTGGAACACGAGAAGCAAGAATTTATAACATACATCCTGATTAGAATTAGAGATTATGTCTGGGAATGCAAGGAAGAGGCAGGCGGCAGAGTGTACGTTGAAAGAAGGGGAACATAACATCTCAGCTGAAGACGAAATGACATGTTAACATTTTATAAATTTTGTACATCACATGCATATTTTTTGATAACTATGTCTCTCTTGTTCATTCTGAATATGGTGCACACACACACACACACAGAGACACCCACACACACTAACACACACAGACACCCACACACACAGACGCATACCCACACACAGAGACACACATACAGACACCCACACACACTCTCACACACACAGACACACACACTTACTCACACAAACACAGACACACACGCATTCACACAGACAGACAGACACAAAGGCACACACACATTCACACACACACACACACACACACAGACACACTCTCTCTCTCACTCACACACACACACACAGAAACACACACTCTCTCTCTCACACACACACACTGATCAATCGTTGTTCGGCCATTCCATTTCAAATTATCCTGTTTTATTTACATTATCACTTGCAATTCCTTCTTCCAAATATATTCTGTTTCTTTCCCTACATTTGATTTTATTCTGTCTGTCAAGAAGACATTGGGGACAGGGGTGATGTCACTTTACTCCTCTTCAGTCTCCACAGTCACTGTGTTCTATTCCTTTCTGTTTCTTAGCCCATTAAAAATACATACTGAGTCTAACCCTTGATCCCGATAAATAGGTCACTTTTTTTTTAGATTACCTGCAGTATGGAGACAGGCCCTTCGGCCCAACAAGTCCACATCGACCCTCCGAAGAGTAACCATTCCCCTACCCTCTATTCATCCCTGACACTATGGGCAGTTTAGTATGGCCAATTCACCTAACCTGCATATCTTTGGACTGTGGGAGGAAACCGTAGCACCAGGAGGAAACCCACGCAGACACGGGGACAATGTGCAAACGCCACACAGACAGTTGTCCAAGGTTATTCAGTAAACAAAGCATTTACTTTTGTGCTAAGGCTACAGAAAATCTAAAAAAGAAAAGGCATACAAAATGTGCAATAAGATGTTTGTACCTTTGCAAGCAAATTATTGAATTACATTGCTTAAACGATAATTAACTGATATAAGATATGAGAGCATAATCCAGCGAAATCTGTAGCACAGCGAGAGAATAACAAGCAATTACATTTAAACTTGACGATTATGGACTAAAATTTATTATGTCCAGAAAAAAGATGGTGATTTTGTGAGAAATTGCATTTTCCCCATGATATGTAATTCCCAGTAGTTCACGTACCAGTGTGGAGACCCCATGCTGATTGAGAGGGAGCTCCAGGCTCTGAATGAATTCTCACCGTCTCAATGTGCAGTTGGTGCGTGTCTCTGCACTGTTCATAAATCTATCAGCAGCATTCATGACTTACTCCTGAAATAGTTCGCCATTCCCACCAACTTCTAGCCACTATAGGAGTACAGTAATGTCTTCTCGGAGATAGAAGGCATTTCCTTGACACTTTACACAAGCCATTCACTTTTCCCCCTCACGTTCAGCAAACCAAGTTAAAGTGACACATGTGTACCACGAGTAAAGGAACCAGGAGGAACAACATAGAGCAGTCTATCTGGGTAGACTCTGCTTCACTATTTGTTATGTAGGGGCATCAAAGACATCTTCCTATTTCTGTATACGTGGTTTGATATGCTGAATGGCCACCTCCTGGTCATCTGGAAGCAGCTCAAGGACCTGACCTGGCGAATCCGGTTCCTGTTTAACATCTCGATGTGCTGACTACACTCCTTCCCTCCTTGTGTAATAGGCAGGAGGGTCTGAATTGGCTATCCATATTCTTGTCCAATAGTTTGAATGGTTTGAATGGCGTCCTTGTATTCTGTTGAAACGACGTTTCGGGCTGAAGCTTATGCTCAGAAATGGCGATTCTCCTGCTCCTCGAATACTGCCTGACCAGTGTGCTTTTACAGCGCTACACTCTCGAGTCTTCAGTCAGTGAATGGTCTCCTCTGTTTCTGTGCACCAGGTTATCAGAATAAATGAACGCCAAACGCTCCTGTCTTGCAGTTTTGAGGAACTGAATGGAACATAGGGACGTAGGGCTGAGGAGTAGCAGTGTGTCATTAGACACATTAAGCCCTCTCAACTAGACAGTAATATCGTGCCTGACCTGGATGTGTTCTCAACCCCACTTCCACATCTGTAGTTCATTGTCCTTTACTGTCCAATATCTAACTACCATTGCTTTGACTAAATGCAAACACACAGGCACCACAAACTTCTGGGGAAGAACATTCCCATGCAAACAACCTTTTGTGAAATTATCCTCTTCCGTGTTCAGACTGGGGTTGGACGGATCACTGTTTCATTTTCTAGTCCCGTTCCTCCATTGATCATGATAAATTTTAAATGTAACTAGGTTGGTGATATGACCAATTATATAGGTCTCAGACTAGGTCAGATTCTTTGCTGGGAACAAGTCAGTTCGATATCTTACATTTGCAAAAATAAATCACCAAAGCAAAGTTACTCAAAACTAAGATGAAAAAATACACGGCAAACAGTTGGGACAAATATGTACATTAATATTTAATGTACTTACACACAGACACATACACTCAGACACACGAAGTGTCACACACACAAGTGCACACAGACACATGCATACACATGCCTATAGACAAGCAGGAAAAAAAAAACTCTGCAAAATATCAGCTTGAAAGATCTTTGTCCAAGCAATAGTTAACCTCAAGACAAAAGTAAAATAATTAAATGTTATTCTGCCTCCGAGGTTGTTCTGCTCACACAAGCAGGATTTATTCCTGGAATTGTCGGATTGGCTGAATTAACTTTGATTTTAGGCAGTGGGGAGATGCCAATGATTCCTCAACAGTAATCCTACATGAATGGTAACGATGACTGAACGGTTTTCACTCTCATACATTGCTGCGAGAAGGAACAAGGAAAGAGAGGGAGCAATAAGCAGTGGCATCTCCAGCATGTTGCACTTTATCCATATCTCAACAGAAATATATAGTAATGTTATCTGATCATGAAACTGGACCACGTGAGGCCTCCTTGAACATTCTCAGAACTGTATGACTTCGTCCCTGTTCTCTGCTCCATGTACGAGTTTTAATGAAGATACATTTGTATGTGTCCTCATATTTTTGTCCAATAAAATCATTTCTTCATAGTATTTGTTTTCTTATACTAAGAAAAGAGTATATAACATATGCATGTTGTTTTCTTAAATTTGAATCCTCAGTTCTAAATTCCCATACCAGAGAAAATGTCCATCGGCTATGCACCAGATGCACTCTCCTCAATATCTTACGCGGTTAAATACGAACGCCTCTCATTCTCAACCCTGAAGTGCTCTTGCTTCATAGAGGTTTCTAACATCATGAGGAGCAAGGAAATAGTGAAGATCCAAGAACATTTTCCTAGCTTAGGGCAGTCCAAAACTAGTGCACATAGATTGAAGGTGAGGGGAGAAAGATTTACAAAGGACAAAAGTGGTAACTTTTCACAGAGTGTATGGAATGAACTTCCAGAGGAAACATTGGAGGCTGGGACAGCTACAGTATTTAAAGCCATTTTAGTGAAGCCATTTGAGTGAACACGAAGGTTTTATGGGATATGGGCCAAGTGCTGGAAAATGGAACTTGATTAATTTAGTACACCTGGTCAGCATGGACATGGTGCATCGAGGGGTCTGTTTCCGTGCTGTATGACAGAATAAGGCCTTATTTCTAGGAGCAAGTACAGTGCAAAATCTTCACAAATCTTCTAAAGCGATTGAGTATATTTATTTTTCAGTTTATGGAATCATCACAGCCCACAATACATCAGATGTTGACTCAAAAATCCCCTGTACAGATGCAGTAAAACATCCTGATAGCTTTTTCATGAAGTAATCATTCAATATACCTACCTAATTACTTGCTGCATCTGCACACTAACCCCGTGTGATGTATGTACCAGGGTGAACAAATGCCTTTGTACAGCTGAGTTTTGTGATCTCTCTTCTTTGAATTAATTTACTGTTGTTTTACCCTTCTACCACAGCACAAACATCGGTAGCCCATGTAATCCAGTTTCTGCTGAAGGTCTGCACACTTACCTTCCCTGTATATATCACATTCCAGACTCTCTACCTCCACTTGACAACTTATCGAATGACTATGTTACTGGTTGAGCCAATTGAGTTCCATCCAATCAGTTCCCACACGCAAATCATTGACAGATTCTACACAGCTTTTGATGTTGCACTGATCTCTGAGGCACTTCACCAAGTTAAAGATTTCCAACCCGAAAATAAACATTTCTCCGGACTGTCTATTTTCTGATAGTTACACAGGGCTCCCCTGTTCCTGTGTAGCAACCTAGAAAGTAGGTGTGACCTCGTCTTGTGCTGCGTAATGTACTGAAATGGCTGAAAAACTTCATCCTAATCCTTTGTAAATCATTAGAGGGGCAGAAAGGTCTCCTCGTGTCTCATTGAATCGATCCTGAATGGCTGAATGCGATCTTCCTCACTTTCTGTAACAGCATCGAGGGGTTGAGTGAGTGAAGAATACATGAAGCAAGAGCAGCAGGTGGCCATTCAGCCCCTCGAGCCTGCTGCACAATTCAGAATGTTCATTGTTGATGTGATTATCACTAAGCATCCCTTTCCTGTCTGTTCCCAATAAACATTGATTCTCTTGTTCATCAAACATCTATATAACTCCGCCTTGAGTGTTTTCATTAACCCAGTCTTCACTGCTCCTTGGGCATGAGAAGACCACAGACCACACAATCCTAAAGAGAAAGGAACATCCCTTTCCCAGTCTGAAATATGAATGCCCTTATTCTCAAAATGATTTCCCCTCAAACCAATCATCATTCTTTTGACACAAGGACGCAACGGTTAGGAACAGATATAGACCATTCAGCCCCTCAAACTTCCCCAAATTTCCATTAACCCTCGACAATCAAACACTGACCAGATTAACCTCCAGTGAAGTTAAAGGAATTCCAGGTACAATATGTTTATCCTACTCTAAGATTAAACTAAATTACAGAGCCTTCATCCTATTATCATCTATGTGCCTATCCAAGAGTTACTTGAATATCCCTAATGTAGCTGATACTACTACCACTGCTGCATTCCACGCACCTATCACTACCTGTGTAAACGACCTGCCTCTGACACCTCTGCAAAACCTTCCTCCAATCGCATTAAAATTACGTTTTCCTTTCGTTAGCCATTTTCACCCTATGAAAAAGACTCTACTTATCCATTCTATCTGTGCCTCTCATCATCTTGCACACCTCTGTCAAGTCACCGTTCATTCTTCTTTACTCTAATGAGAAAAGCTAAAGCTACCTCAAACCTTCTTCATAAGACATGCCCTACAGGACAGGCAGCATTCTGGGAACTCCCGTCTGCACCCTCTCTAAAGCTTCCACATCCTTCCTTTAATGGGGAGAACAGAACTCAACACAATATTCCAAGTGTGGTCTAACCAGGCCTCTATGGAGCTGCAGCATAACCTCGCAGCTCTTACCTCAGCCCCCCAGCTTATGAAAGACAACACATCATACACATTCTTAACAGCCCTATCACCTTGAGGGCTTTGGCAACTTTGAGGAATCTTTCGACGTTGACGCCAAGATCCCTTTGTTCCTCCACACTGCCAAGAATCCTACCTTTAACCCTGTAATCTGCATTCAAATTTAACCTTTGAAAACGACTCTCTCCTGAAAATGGGAAAATGGACCAGAATCAGGCCACTTAGTCCATTGGATCTGCTGTGCCATTGGATTAAAGCCGAAATGTTTCTCACCTACATTCTCCTGCCTTCACCAAATGATCATTGATTCCCGAATTAATGAAAATCTTATTCAACTTATCTTGAAGAAACTGTGTGCAGGGATGTGTGTGTGTTAGTTGTTGTGTGTCCATATCTGAATGTATATGTGTTGTATGTTTAACGTGTCTGTGTATGTTTGTGTGTATCTCCGTGAGACGAGGTCTTGCCGTTTTTTGGGGAAAATTCATTGAAATTGAGATCAACCCATCACCACCCCCCACACACCTCTACATGTGTCACTGTTAAGTTTATAGTTATGCAATGCCACCTTCTGCTCGCCTCCCCATGCCTTTGCACTAGTGTCAGTTTTTTATTGTTTCTTTCAGAGTGCATTAAATTCTGTCAATTTCTCACATTGCATGGCTGTTTGGTTTTTCAAATAACGTCTTTGGAAGCACAGAGCAGTTTCGTCTGATACCTAGCGAGATCGTTCCTGAGATATTATCACCACCACTGTGTCAGTTTCAGGACTTTTTAATCTTTTCTCATTTATAATTTGTAGGAGTATATTGTAAAACATTTCAAGACAATGAACATGCAATATATTCATTGCATCGACTTACAAATCGTTCCGTCGACATTATTTGGATGCATTTGCGGTGGAAATACTCTTTAATTTATGCACTCTGTGTCAAGAATAATCTTCAAAGACAAATAACTCCCACATTGCAGAGCGAGCATAGATATTACTTTACATGAACATTCTCCACTCTGAGGGTCTTCAGAACAATTACAATCCTCCATATACCAAACTGTGTGTGTGCGTGTGTGCAGATGGTTCTGTCACTTTGGATATCGCTATGAGATGCCTCCCTCCCCCTCCCTCCCAGACTGAATTCCCTGATGGTTGTCACCCTGTGGTGCTGTCAACGCAGAGGAGTGTGAAGGCCAGCAGAGAGGGACATTGCGTCACTTTAAACATAGGACAGGCTGACAGATCTGCTGTGCACATGGACACACAGATACACACAGAGACGAATACAGTCACGCAGACAAAACGCAGAGATGAAAACAGACACGCAAATACACAAAGAGACAAATACAGACACACAGAGATGAATACAGATGCACAGGCGCACAGAGAGACGAATACCGACGTGCAGCGACACACATAAACAAATACAGGCACACAGATAGAAGCAGAGACAAATACAGACAGGCAGATACACAACGGAGATGAATACAGGCACACAGATACACATAGAGACGAATACAGACACGCAGATACAGAGATGAATACAGGCACACGGAAACACATAGAGACGAATACAGACACGCAGATACAGAGATGAATACAGGCACACGGACACACACAGCGACAAATATAGACACGCAGATACACACAAAGACGAATAGACTCACACAGATGCCCATCGGGATGAATGCAGACACAAGGATAACACAGAGATGAACACAGACACACAGATATACACAGAGACAAACACAGACCCTCAGATACACACAGAGACGAATCCAGACACACAGATACTCACACATGAATACAGGCATGCAGATACAGATATGAATACAGGCATGCAGATAGGTATAGAGACGAATACACACATGCAGATACAGGCATGACTGCAGGTACGCAGATGCACACAGAGACGGATGCAGACTCGAAAATGCACACAGAGACACGCAGATAGACAGAGAGACGGATAGAGACACAGATACACGCAAGATGAATACAGACATGCAGATACATACAGAGACAAACACAAACAAGCAGATACACACAGAGACGAATAGAGTCACATAGATGCCCACAGAGTCGAATACAGACATACAGATACACACAGTGTTGAAAACAGACACACAGATACACACAGAGACAAACACAGCCTCGCAGATGCACATAGAGACACACAGATACACACAGAGATTAATTTAATGACACAAACAGATGAATACAGACACGCAGATGCACATGGAGATGAATGCAGACACGCAGATTCAGAGATGAATGCAGACACACAGATGCACACAGAAACGAATACAGACACACAGATACACAGAAAGACAAATATAGACGCGCAGATACACAGCAAGACAAACATAGACATGCAGTTACACACAGAGACGAATAAAGTCACACAATAACAACAGAGACGAATACAGATACACGTATACACATAGAGTTGGACACAGATAAACCAATATACAGAGACAAAAACAGATGCGCTGATACACACAGAGATACGCAGATACACACAGAGACGAATAGAGACACGCAGATACACACAGAGGTGAATATAGACAGTCAGATACATACATACGAATACAGACATGCAGCTGCACACAGATACAAATACAGGCACGCAGATACGCACAGAGACAAATACAGACATGCAGATACGCACAGAGACAAATACATACATGGATATACACACAGCGATGAATGCAGAAACGCAGATACACACAGTGACAAAATCAGACATGTAGAGACACGCAGAAATAAATATAGATGCACAGACACACATGGAGACTGATGCAATAGCACATATACTAATACAGGCACACATAGACAAATACCGATACATAGATTCACACGCACACACAGATACCCAGTCATCACTCACTCTACACCCACTGCCACATTGACATTTATATCAACATCAGGAATCTGCCAGTGTTTATTTTTTCACGTGGTGACTTTCTCAATATTTCACTCACTCTGTGTGGCTTGTGTCAATCTTTCTGCTGTTCCATAAGTAATTTTCTGCATCGCTCTATATCTTCCAACTCTTTCCTTTAATGGGGTGACCAGAACACGGTATTACTAGTGTGGTGTTCTGACACGGCGATGAACATTTCTGCTAATGAACCAAACAGGCAGAAAAGCTCACCTCACTCATAATCTGTTAAAGTCGAGTGACAGAGAGCTCGCGAATTCCACTACTTAACAGGAAATAATATCAATGTATTCCTTAATTCTAAAAGTGAACATTGAACAACAACAGTTATGCCCAACTCGAAACTTCCCTTTCTCTGAACTGTTTGTTATATTCCTCCACCTTTAACAATATCCTCTTCCAATTAAAGAACAACTATTAAAATTACACAAACCAGACAGTGGCTGTAGTCTCCAATGCCCTCCTTCTTTCCACTGAATATCTCCCTGGGTCATGTTCTGTCTTTTAATGCAAGGATATTTCGTTCAAAAATGTATCTTACACAGAGAATGTTGTTCATGGCAGACTCTCACGCTGGCAGTTTACTCTCTGTCTAACTTTCAAAATGCGCGCCTCTTTATTCCCTCAACATCAGCTCATCTCCTTGGTTTGATGTTGGCAAAACAATAAATTTAAAATTGAATAGGTTTAGTATAGTGGGACATTATTTAAACTTGGTTGTTTAAATTCGAATAGTTGTTAAAAGAGCAACCAAAGCTCAACATATCTGTTTCACAGCTAATTGTCACATAGTTTCAGTACAGTAAACTCTGAAAATATTAGCTAGACATATGACAAGTGCTTACAAGCTCTCAATGCAGAACAGCATTCAACTTCATCACAGTGGGTTAAACAGTGGGATTATAGAGCTGCAGCAAAACCTCACAGCTCTGAAACTGATCTCCCCGGCTGTGAAAGCCAACTCGTCATACGCCTTCTAAACAACAGCACCAACCTGGATGGCAACTTTGAGGATCTATAGACATGGATCCCAAGATCCCGCTGTTCCAGATTTATCTCGATCTGTCACTCATCAGCTCAGTTCTGTCAATGTCCTGTTGCTACCTACAACAGCCCTCCATACTTCCCACCAACTCCACTAAAGTTTGTGACATCGGCGAACCTATGAACCCACCCTTCCAATTCATCATCTAACTCTCTTATTTAAAAAATCACAAAGAGCAGAGGTCCCAGAACAGATCACCAAGTTAGTCACCAAGCTCCAGGCTGCATTTGTTCCACCTACCACCACCTTCTGTCTTCTGTGGGCCAGCCAATTCTGCATTCAGACAACCTGATCTCCCTGTAAGCCATGCCTCCTTATTTTGTGAATGAGCTTACCGTGGAGAACTTTATCAAACGCCTTGTTGTAATCCATATATACCACAGCCACTGCTCTAATTCATCAACGTATTTTGTCACATCCTTAAGGAATTCAATAAGATCTATGAGGCATGACCTGCTCCTCACAAAGCCATGCTGACTGTCTCTAATCATTTATAATTTTCCAAGTATTCATAAATCCTGTCTCTCAAATCCTCTCCAATACTTTGCCCGTCACTGGTGTAAGACTGGTTAGCCAATATTTCCCAGGATTATCCCTATTCCCTTTCTTGAACCAGGCATTAACTTTTGCCAGCCTCCTGTCAACTGGCATGACTCCAGTGGACAGTGAGGATGCAAAGATAATCGCAAAATGCGCAGCAATCTCTTCTCACTTCCTATAGTATCCTAGGGCATATCCTGTTTGGCCAAATAAATTTATCTATCCGTGTGTTTCTCACATTTTTCAACACATCCTCCTGTTCTAGCATAATCGCCTGTTTCATGCTGTCCTCGGAAGGTCCCTCTCATTAGTGAATAATGAAGCAAACATTCATTAAGAACCTCCGTTACCTCCTCCGACTCCTGGCACAAGTTCCCTCCACTATCCCTGATCAGCCCTACCCTCACTCTGGCCATCCTCTTGTTTCTCACGTAAGTGTAGAACGTCTTAGGTTTTTCCTTAATTCTATCTGCCAAGGCTTTATCATGCACACTTTTATCTCTCCTGAGTTAATTCTTCATTTCCACCCTGGTTACCTTGCAACCTTCTAGGGCACTTCCTAACCCTTGCCTTTTCAACCTTCTGTAAGCTTCATCCTTCCTCTTGACTAGATGTTCTAAAACGCCTGGCACAATGAAGATATGGAGCTGAAATAGATGGGAGTTGCACATCCTGTCACTTGCAGCATGGGCTGCAAGTTTCCTGACAGTGTGCAGTGATCAAACACAGTGTTACTGAGCGATGTACTGGGATGGTGGACACAGCTCTACATGCTGGAAGGGTAACTGCTCCAGGTTTACAGAGTTATTCACTGCACAACCCCCCGTTGACTGATGTGGTCTGCACAGTCCGTACAGATTGCTGGGTTGTATTGAGCACTACACTAGCCTCGTCTGCACAGTGCTTCACGCTGAATAGATATCTCATCTGGATTATGATGTCTGATTCTGTGAGGTGGAGATGGTATCGGGCATAACTGACCATTTGAGCTGATCTGTCAGCATATTTATTTTATGTTCTTACTCTTGTTATTGGACCCGCCAGCGTCTGACTCGTCCAGCTAATCCCATTTCTCTGAGAAGAGCCATGTTTATTCAACTTGTTGATCAAGTAATCATCCAAATATAACACGGGCATCCGTCTTTCTGGAATTAACCTAACCGTTGGTGCTAATATCCCTGAATCCCTGGGGACGTAATTATGAAGTTCAGAAACAACATGCAAAGTGCACGGCTCATGCTCTTCTATACATCACGGCTGTGGGTCCCATTTGGATCCTTAATGCATCAAGAGCTGGCACTGTGAAGCTCAGAAACAATGAAATGGTGTGTCTCGGGCTGTTCACTGCCTGGTGTGTCCCATGTGGTGATCCATGAACAGTAGAGTGTGTGTTGGGCTGTTGTTCACTTCCCGGTGTGTCCCATGTAGTGTTCCATGGTAGACAGAGGGTCCCAGCAGCTTTGAGACACGTCTTTGAAACTTGGTCTGTGCCTGTTCACTGAACATCTGTGTTTGTCCCTTTCAGCTGATCATGAGGTCAGTTACACGAGGAAGCCCCTCGAGTACTATTGTTAATTACCAGGCATCAAACTTGGAACTGAGGGGCTCCTGAATGACTCCTGTTATTGGAAAGTTAGTGGAGGTGCTGGGAATGCTTTGTTGGAGGTAGTGCTGTGAGCTGCCTCAGACATTCAGGAAGACCTGAGGATTTGGTGACACAACTGTGGATGGAGCATGGGGACGATAGTAACAGCATCTGGGTCTGTAACATGAACAACAAATGGAGCAGAGGCTTCAGAGAGGGGAAGCTCTGAAATCACGAATGCATGTGTCTGGGGAAAGGGATCTGCTGGATTCACCACGGGTTTTCCAGGACCAGCTTCCCAAGCTCCACCTAACCAAGGAGCAGAGTGTGAGGGGACCCTGACTGAACAAGGAGCTGGTCACAGAGCGGTGTCTCCTCCTTCAACACGACTTGCAGCTTCACATCAGGGGGAGGACCGTGCTACCAGTGGTTTTTGGGTCACAGTTTCATTCAGCTTCTACGTTCCGGAACTTTCCAGGCAGGAGTGGGTGACAGCTCCACCATCTCTCCGATCATCATTCAGGATCATCATTCAGTGACGGAGGAAATATATAGTGGATGAGAGCAATAGGCCCCCTGGGAACATCAGGCAGCAGACGATCAGGGTGATGGAGAAACACTTGCCATGTCTGAACGGCTCAGAGTGAACCCTCCAGTACACACGGTGTCACTAAGTCCTGTAATCCCTCTGTATTTCAGTAACATACTGCCTGCCGTTCTTCCTGGAAGAAAATGATAGGTTTTATATGATGTTAAATCCCACCTGCCAAACTTTTATCCATTGATTAACTTGTCCATATACATTTACAGACTCTACAACTTCCATTGATTATTTAATTTCCTTCTTATCTTAGTTCCATTGGCAAACTTAGTTACAGTACATTTGTTCCACTCCTCTAGATCATTGATATAGATGGTAAATAGCTGAGGACCTTGCACTGGTCACTGTGTGACCCTACTGGTTACATTCTTTTAAACTGAATAAATCGGACTTATCCGGAGTGCCTGCTTTTTCTGTCCGATAACCAGCCCTCCCCCATTCCTGTGTAACACGTTTGAAGGGCCGAATAAGGACGAGGAACATCAGTCAGCAATCCAGCCCCTCCAGTCTGCTCCACCATTGAATACAATCATGGCTGATGTCAGCCTGCTCCACCATTGAATACAATCATGGCTGATGTCAGCCTGCTCCACCATTGAATACAATCATGGTTGATGTCAGCCTGCTCCACCATTGAATACAATCATGGCTGATGTCAGCCTGCTTCACCATTGAATACAATCATGGCTGATATCAGCCTGCTCCACCATTGAATACAATCATGGCTGATGTCAGCCTGCTTCACCATTGAATACAATCATGGCTGATGTCAGCCTGCTCCACCATTGAATTCAATCATGGCTGATGTCAGCCTGCTCCACCATTGAATACAATCATTTCTGATGTCAGCCTGCTCCACCATTAAATACAATCATGGCTGATGTCAGCCTGATCCACTATTGATAACAATAATTTCTGATGACAGCCTGATCCACCATTGAATACAATCATGGCTGATGTCAGCCTGATCCACTTTTGAATACAATAATTTCTGATGTCAGCCTGCTCCACCATTGAATACAATCATGGCTGATGTCAGCCTGCTTCACCATTGAATACAATCATGGCTGATGTCAGCCTGCTTCATCATTGAATTCAATCATGGCTGATGTCAGCCTGCTCCACCATTGAATACAATCATTTCTGATGTCAGCCTGCTCCACCATTAAATACAATCATGGCTGATGTCAGCCTGATCCACTATTGATAACAATAATTTCTGATGACAGCCTGATCCACCATTGAATACAATCATGGCTGATGTCAGCCTGATCCACTTTTGAATACAATAATTTCTGATGTCAGCCTGATCCACCATTGAATACAATCATTTCTGATCTCAGCCTGCTTCACCATTGAATACAATCATGGCTGATGTCAGCCTGCTTCATCATTGAATACAATCATGGCTGATGTCAGCCTGATCCACTATTGAATACAATAATTTCTGATGACAGCCTGATCCCCCATTGAATACAATCATGGCTGATGTCAGCCTGATCCACTTTTGAATACAATAATTTCTGATGTCAGCCTGATCCACCATTGAATACAATCATTTCTGATGTCAGCCTGCTTCACCATTGAATACAATCATGGCTGACGTCAGCCTGCTCCACCATTGAATACAATCACGGCTGATATTAGCCTGCTTCATCATTGAATACAATCATGGCTGATGTCAGCCTGATACACTATTGAATACAATAATATCTGATGTCAGCCTGCTCCACCATTGAATACAATCATTTCTGATGTCAGCCTGCTTCATCATTGAATACAATCATGGCTGATGTCAGCCTGCTTCACCATTGAATACAATCATGGCTGATGTCAGCCTGCTCCACCATTGAATACAATCATGGCTGATGTCAGCCTGCTTCACCATTGAATACAATCATGGCTGATGTCAGCCTGCTTCACCATTGAATACAATCATGGCTGATGTCAGTGCTCTCCACCAATGAATACATTCATGGCTGATATTAGCCTGCTCCATCATTTAATGCAATCATATGTGATGTCATCCTGCTCCACTATTGAATACAACCATGGCTGATGTCAGCCTGCTCCACTATTGAATACAATCACGGCTGATATCCTCTCGGTCTCAGTCCCACTTTCCAGCCCACTCTCCGTATCCCTTCAGTTACTCAATATCCCAGCATCCACTGCACTCTGGAACAGTGAATTACACTGATTTACAATCCTTCGACTGAAGTTCTCTCATCACTGTTTTAATTCCTCTCCATTTATCCTAAAACTATGAAGTCTTGTTGTCGATTGCCCCACATGAGAAAATACCAATGCATATCGACATTATCAATCACCTTTAGCATTGTCCAGTCCTCAGTGATATCTCCTCCCATTTTTCTAAACTCCAGCGAGTATAGGCCTGAACTGCACAATCTTTATTCAGAGGACAAACTCCTTATCTCTGGAATCAGTCTAGTATACCTCTTCTGAACTGCCTCCATGGTAATTACATCCCTCCTGCAGTCAGGACACCAAAACTGTACACAGTACTCAATTGCGATCTCACAAATGCCTAGCATTATTGCAGCAGTACCTCTCTCACTTTATTCTTTCAGAAATAAATACCAAATTTACAGTTGCCTTTATCTGCTATACCTGCATCTGTGTCTTTTGCGATATGGATGAGGATACCAGATCCCTCTGTACCTAAGCACTCTGTAGTTTCCCTCTGTTTGGATAGTAAGTTGCCTTTCTGTTACACTGACCAAAACGGTCTCATACTTTTCATTGTTTCATTTCATCTGCCAAATAATGGCGCAACCTGTCCTTAACCTTCATTACACTTTCTCACCTGAGTCAGTGTCTTCTGAAAAACTGATTATAGCATGTCCATCCCCTCAAATAGGTGATCGTATTTATTGCTAATAGTTCGGGCCTGGGGACTGAGCCCTATGGTATTTTTGGAAACAGAAAATAGACCAGTTATTCCAATTCAATGCATTTCTTTGTTTCGTCAATCCTACATCTAAGCGAATAAATTACTTCTAACCATATGCGATCTTATTCTGCAGATTAATCTTTTGTGCACACCTTATTCAATGTCTTCTGCAAGTCCTGATTTTACATCTCCAGGATCCTCATTATGCAGCTTGCTTGTCACATTCTTAAAGACTCAAACAAATAATGAAAATACGATTCATCCTTTGTAACATTATGTTGATAATGATGGATTGTGGCTTGACTCTGTAAATGTCCTTTCATTAATTCCTGAATAATCGATTTTAAAAATTTTCTTAAATTCCAGCAGTTTTCTCACTACTTTATAATTCCATCGTGAAGGTGATAAACTTGAATTCTCACCTCTCTATATTCTCTTCGTTCCCTCCAATCCTGTATAATTGACGCATGGTGTGAAATGATCTACTCTGGTTGCTGTGTAAGAGGCATGAGTGGCTGAATGGACTCATTCTCTTCCCTGTGCACAAAGTAAATGGGCTGATGTCAAAACAAAATCAAAACAAAGCATAGATTAAACCGAGCTGAACCAAGGCAAATTAAATTAAATTACATGAAGTTACAACACCCAGCACAATCCTACCAATCACCGGTAGCATGAGTTGCCATACCCGTATTTGTTCAGAATTCTTCCTCTCAGAGCCCTCACTGTTACACCAATGCCCTGACCAATATAGCCAATAAAACCATGTCTATATGGTTGAAATAGGGCCGCCACGTCCTATAACAATGTTCCTTTTTTCTGGTGCCCATACTCATAAGGAAGTCGAGGGGGATGGGCTCCATAACTAATCGACACCACGATCAGAGTCCTGGGAGGTTTCCTGGAACACAGTTCATCAGAATGTTCTTCCTTGCACAAATTTAAAGAATACTAAACAATTTATTCCCATGCAAGTCCAAAGAGGTAGGATTCAGCGAACACAAGAGGAGGGGCACCGGATTTGCCTTGACCTCGGTTCCCAAAATCCCTCCCAAAAAACTTGCTATAGTGCACCAATACCTACGAAGCTTGTTGCATGATCACAAGCAATAGGTAAGTGTATCAACATCTATTGTACATTTGGGGCACATTGAGGACGCTCCTGTCTTAAATTTGACAAGCTGCTCGGGTGTCAATTAAACCTGCGGAGTACCTTCAACTGCATAGTCTACATCCTATTGCAAATTGAAATCTTCCTTACGATCTCCCAAATATCTTCTTACTCCTCTGGTGAGACCTCCACCCACAATTCCTGAGCCCAGATTCCATGCAGCCGCTCTATATCCTTTGAGACACTACCTCTTAATAAATGATAGAGGGTGCTGACCGAGAGAGCACTCTTCTCTCCATTTCTGACCTATGGGGACTAACCATTAATGTAGTCTTTTTTCTGTATACAATTCATCATTTGAAAGTAACGAAAGGGGCCCCTCCAAGATAACTCATATTTCTGGCTCAGCTGCTCGAAAACCATCATGACCACCATGTCAAATAATTCTCCTAAACAGGAAATTCCTCTGGACTCTCAGAGCCGAAAGGCAGAATCCATCAATCCCAGCTGGGATCCTACCAATCCTACAATGGGAGTAAAAGGGGAAGTTTGTTTTTGTAAATTGCCCTCACTTTGTTGCACCTTTTTCAGGCTTTAACTATTTTAAGGACAATTGGATTTCTGCAATGGTTCATAACAGTCCTCGTCTTGGTAATGAACAACAGATTAATGAGGGGACATTTTGCCTGGGATGCCTCAATGTCCAGCCAAACTGACCGCATTTCTTTGCAAGCTCAATCAGCCACATACGATTGCAGGGATCCTAGTTGGTATTTCTTAAAGTCCAGAAAATTCACACTCTTCACCTCCTGCAGAAGCTGCAATTTGGCTAACTTCATAAGAGGCCACCTGTGGTGCCAGATAAACAAGCTTAACCAACTGTAAAGCCTCCATAGAACTGACCTGGAGAGCATCAAAAGGAACATTCGCATGGGATAGAAGAAACGAGGAAGTGCATTCATTTTAACCGGAGGTATTCTACCCAGCCAGGATATTGGAATATCTTTCCAGAGCCGAAGGTCCTGTCTTATCTTCTCGAGCACCTGCATGAAGTTTGCTTTATATAATTGACTGAAGGCCGGTGTGATAAAAATGCCTAAATAGAGGAGACATTCTTGTGACCATCTGAAAGGGAATCGGATTGCACCCCCCATGTTCAGGTACTCGAATAACACCCGAACAGGCATGGCGTCCGATTTCATAAAATTGATGTTATACCCCGAGAAAGATTCAAATAAATCAATCACTTCTATTAAACGGGGCAAATATATCATCGGGTTAGTTAGAAAGAGAAGAACGTCATCTGTGTAAAGGATGATGTTATGCCTTCCTGACCCTACCACCCGTTCAGTTATAATGGGACCGCTCTGGGTGGCCTCTGCCAATGGCTCAATCATCAATACAAATAATAACGGCGAAAGGGGCTCCCTTGTCTGCTGCCTCTGCCGATGCTAAAATTATACCATTAGACCTTATACCATTAGTGAGAACTCCTGTTGCTGTTGCGTCACAATATAATTCTATATCCAACAGGCAAAGACACCTCCAAGGCAAAATGGTTCCATTACATAAAAGAGCTATGGCCACTACACCCAATAAAATGCTTTTTCTGCATCCAGCGAGACCACCAAGTCTAGAATCGACCTTGCTGGCACACCTGAACCATATTTTGCACTCTCCTAATATTAATCGGGAACCTGTGACTCCTAATAAAACGTGTCTGGTCCTCTTTCACAATGAAGGACAAGATCTTATCCAGCCTCAATGCTAGTATTTTCGACAAAATTTTAAATTCCACGTTTAATAACAGTATAGGCCTATACGAATAGGCAATCCTCTGGGACTTTCCCTCTCTTGAGAATAAGAGAAATGTTTGCTTCTCTCTGAGAGGATGGGAGGCAGTCCTGTCCACAAGAATAATTGAAATTATCCAACATTGGCTCAGCCATCACGTCTATGAACTCCTTACAAATCTCACTCCACAAGCCATCTGGCCGGTCGGGTTGCCACTCTGGAGCTGCCTTCCCACATCCTGTATCTCTTGGATGTCACAGGGCATTCAAAAGAGACTCCTACTCTGAAGTTATACCTGGGAGGTCCAGGGTCTTAAAAATGACTCCGTTTTCACCAATCTGTCCGCACAATCCTCTGATTGGAGCAATGCAGAGTAGAACTTTCGGAATGCTGCATTAACCCTTTTGGGAGCGCAGGTCATAGTACCAGCACCCTCTCTAATGGATGTAATAGCTTGGGGGCACTATTCTTTCTGGTCAAGTGAGCCAAACACCTTCTCAGTTTAGCACCATACTCGAATAACCTCTGTTTCGCAAAGGAAATCTCCCTCTTTGCTGTCTGGGTGAGCGCAGTGTTCAGAGAAGCCCGGAGGGCTGTAATCTGTTTCAACTCAGTTACAGACAGTCTGTCAAAGTATGCTGTCTCAGCTGCCTTCAGCCAAGCCTTGAGCATACACTACTGCTTTCCCTTCTGCTGCTTCCGAGTCATCGAGTAAGAAATAATCAAACCCCTTGCATAGGCCTTGGCAGTCTTCCAGAACACAGATGAATTACTGGCCATACCCAAGTTAAGTTCCCAATAAAAACTTAAATTCCCGCGAAAAGTACTCAATGATTTTGCTATCTTTCAGGAGGCAAGGATCCATGCGCCAGTGCTGTGAGCCTGTCCCATCGCCATCGGCCTTCACATCCACGTACACTGCTGCATGATCAGAATTTTGCAGGGCAGCAACGAATTTAAAAAGACCAATGGGGCAAAAATTATGTCAATGCTGGTATAGCACTTACGTGGGTTAGAAAAAAGGTGAAGTCCCTACCTTCAGGGTGAAGACATCTCAAACGTCCACCAACGCAGCTCCCTGTTCAGGTCCACCAGCTGACTTGATGGCGGGGAAATACCCGTGAGACCCCTTGACATCTGAGCAACTTCGGGATCCATAAGTCGGTTAAAGTCTCCCTTTTAATTGTACAATGTTCCCCAAAGGTCATCAACCTGGAGAGCGCATTTGATGGTGTGTGCTGGGGGCAATATGAAACAAGGTCCCATATTCCTCTCCATGTATTAAAGCTTTAAGAATCAGAAACCACTCACGTTCGTCGTTAATTTGGTCAAACCACTGAAGTGGAAGGTTTGTATGAATGAGTGAAGCTACTCCTCTACTTTTTGAATTAAAGGATGAAATAAACACCGGGCCGAACCTTCCCTGCTGTAACTTTAAGTGCTCCTTATCAGTTAGATGTGTTTCTTGCAACAAGGCTACATCGACCCCTTCCTTTCTGAGGCTTGAAAGTATCTTTTTCTATTAATGAGTGAGTGACTCTCCTTAAGGTTCCACGTGCACCATTAAAAGAGCGGTTAGCCATAACCATCTGAAGCAGCCCATGACCCACTGGGAGAAGCGGGCCAAGTGAAAGCAGTAAACAGTTCATACAAACTTGAAACTATATCTATAATAACAATCAAATCAAAACTTTTAAAACCTATTTCTAAAATGAACCAACATATAACACAAATAAGTGGAGAGATCCCCCCTTCCTGCAGAGTGTGTACATATTACCCATTAATCCCCCATGGCTCCTCCGAGCTGAAGCTGCTCACCAAATCCAGGCAAAACCATGTTTTAAAAAGTTGCACGTGTCTTACAACAAGAAAATTAAATCCGTCCCATCCATACTTTGACCTCAGGCAGTCCGGGTGAAACAAAATGTAACCACCCCCACCACCCCCAAACCAACTTTCTCATTCGGCGGTAAGTGAGAGAAACGAAAAGAAGTTGACGAGCTGGCCGTCTTCTTCTCGTTCCGGCAGCCCGACCAGGCTGATGTTCTTCTGACGGCCCCGATTTTCGAGGTCGTCGAGCTACTCTACTAAGGCCCTTACCTCCCATTCCAGGGCTTGGACTCGACCCGCCGAGGATTCTGCCATGGTTTCCTAAGCCACGGTCCACTGTTCCACCTCGACGATGTACGGCCCGAGACGCTGACTCTCCTGATCCTGCTTCTGCAGCTTGGCTGAGATCAGTTCCAGCCTGGTTCGGGTCTCCTCCATCGCTGAATCAATCTTCTCTCGCAGGCTCTGAACTCCAAGACCAGGCTCTACTCCACAGATAAGTCCCCTGGAGCGTTCGCAGAGGCCAACGTCACAGCCACGGGCGTATCCATTGCTGCTATGCTCTGCTGGTTGTGATCCTCATGGTCCTTTTCCCTTAGTCATTTTCCGTTACTGACTTAAAATGGCATAGAACAATACTGGGTATCAAAAACCTCCGATTTTACCACAATAGGGAAGAAACAGAGGGTGAATGCATCAATTTGTCTGGGTTATGGTGCAGACTTCAGCAGGGCAGTCCTACTGGATCGCCGCCATCTTGGATTGCACCGAATAATCTCTGTTCACAAACTATTTTTGAAATGGTTTGATGATGTTTCTTGTAGGGGGAGACAATGGAGAACTATTGGGTGTGATATAGTTTGATATTCAGGTGGATGTTAAAGAGTTCAGAAAGTGAACAGTAAATAAAATTGAACCAACATGGTTCAGGGGCGACTTTGGAAAATGAAAAGGTAAAAGTGAAGTTGGCCTTCAGTTAACGGAAATTGGAATATCGAAGTAAAGGTGTTCTGCACAGACTGCATGCAGCGTGGATAAGATTATACCTGTGTTCTGTACTGTTTCAAAGAATGAGAGGTGATCTCAGGGAAACTTAGAAAATTCACCCACAGCAGACTGATTCATACAGGAGCATGGAGAAGTGCAGCAGGCAAAGTTACGCAGAACCCAAGATGTTCTACAAAAACATCAAGCTAAACAGAATAATCAGAACCCATTTCGAAACCAATGGGGTAATCAGTATGTGAAACCGGGGAACACTGATAGACTGTGACATGAGAGCTTCACATCTGTTTTATTTGGGAAAGGAAGATGCAGGTACAGAATTCAAGAAGATGGACTGGGAAACTCTTGAGCAGATTGATATAAGATGCAAGTTGGGATTAATGGTTTTGGATAATGTAATGTCCAGATGAGTTGTATCGCAGGAGACAAGAGAGGAAATGTCCTGACCTAAATGTTTTAGTCGAATCTGACCACACAAGGGAGGTGCTGGAGGACAAGAAAACAGCTATGTGGTCCCAAGTCACTGGGAAGGTGGTAGCGATAGACCAGTGTCTGGTGGTGTACCACAGCGAGAAGTGCAGTGTATCTAATTGTTTGTGGTATTCATAAATGATGTAAATATGAATGTGGAGGGGGTGGTGGGGGGTGAGGGCTGAGCGTAATAAGCAATTTTGTGTTTGACACAAAGATTGGGCAGGTGGTTGGCAGTGAGGAGAAAGGCCTTATGTTAGGGGAAGATACAGGTGGAATGGGCAGATGGTCAGATCAATGGAAGATGGAATGGAACCCTGATAAATAGGATGTGATGCACTTTGGATCAAGGAACTAGAGAGGGGAGAATTCAATGAATAGCAGAACACTAGGGAGGGCAGAGAGTGCTTCTCCACACATTCCTGAATGTGACAGTGTAATAGCCAGTTAAGAAATCACACGGGACTCTCGGCATAGTGTTTATTCATCGAGGCGACATAATAGGAGTTAAACATGCCATTGGTTAGGCCATAGATAGAATACTGTGTGCAGTTCTGGCAGCCACATTACAGGAAGTGTTTTGGTTTCTCAGTAACATCAGAAGCGATTGGGGTCACCACAGAGTTGGAAGCTTCAGTGGATTTGTTTTCCCTCCTAGATTGGAGAACTGCATCTGAGAATCTGTGTCTGATCTTTCCTTTTTGCCAAGTACATGCTTATGGGATATTACTGTATCAGAACACTTAATTGTTGATCGAGTCTAGGCCAACGCCTTCAATTATTTTTGCTGTCTTCTATAACACGTGACTACTTCTCTTCTTGTATAATTCGTTGGCTGCACTAAATGGGCTATCTCTACACTTCTCCAATAATTTCATTGAGCTGAATGACTTCCTTATATTTCTGTGAAGCTAGCGTGAGGAGCTGAATAATCTCCTCCTTTTAACTGTGGAAATGTGCAGTGTCCAGTAACACTGTTACATGAATGTTACCAATACTTCCAACAGCACAAGCCTGAATGTTGTCGAGGTCTTGCTGCACATGGACACAAACTAGTTCAGGAGCTGAATGGGGACATTTTTCCTGAATATTTGTGTGACCTTCAGTGAACACTCCCACTTCTAATCTTTATGAAGCAGCTGAAGCTGTTTGTGCTGAGGAACTACCTTGAGGATCTTTTGCAGACATGTCCAGGACTGCATGGACTTTTTGTCCACAAACCACAATCATTGTGCTTTATACTTTAAACCATTCTAACCAGGAAAGTTTACAACTCATTCACATTAAGTGCAATCCTACTCAGGCTTCTTGAGAACATTCTTAGTTAAATGATGCCTTGATGTCAGGGCTGGTCACTCTTCCCTGAGCCCTTGTGTTCAAGTCTTTTGCTCATATCAATAGGTCACAGTGTGAGGGTAAGGAGTGCTTTTTGACCAATCAGAGTTGAGGGCTGTGAAGAACTGGACATGAAAGAGGACATTAGATCTTATGATCTTATTGTGGGTGAAGACATGCTTGCGGGGGGAGGGGGCATGTGGATGAATGACATATCCCTGTTTGTGGCATTCTCACATTCTATTATAGGAAAGAAGAGGGTGTTGTGTTCCTGGAAGCTCTGATATTGAATATTACCAGATTGTCTGGACCATCTCTGGCTGAGGTGTTGGGGCTGTATTCACAGTGAAACTGGGTCTACAACATGATCAACATATGAAGCACATGTTGCAGAGAGGGGAAGCTCAATAAAGAGAGATGAGCGACCTCTTTGATACCCAACCTGGGTTTTCCAATTACATTTTCCAAACCAGCCCAAATTGTATGTGACAGTTTTGAGGGGCTGAATGGTTTCCTGTGTTTCTGTGCACCAGGATGTCGCAGTATTAGCCTCTAACTGTTCCTGTCTAGCAGGTTTGAGGGACTGAATGGAACACAGAAACATGGGACTGAGTAGCAGGAGTGGGCCATTAGACACTTTGAGCCTTCTCCAACAGGCACTAAGATTGTGGCTGATCAGGTTATGGTCACAGCCCCTATTTCCTGACTGTATCCTGTATCCATGCCTCACTTCTCTGCCAAATATTTAACTAACTCAGCTTTGAATCAATGTAAACAAAGAGGCATCTCAAACTTGTGGGGAAGAGAATTCCCACTTGAAATGCCTGTTTAGAATGTCTCCTCATCCCTCTTATAACAGTCATATAGCATGCAAATTTGTCCGCACTGACCAGACATCCCAATCTGATCGAGTCTGATTTGCCCGCATCTGGCTCATATTCCTCTAAACCTCCTTATTCAGATACCCATCAAGATGCCAGACTCCACATCTTCCTCTGGCAGATGATTCCATATGCACACTTCCCTCTGTATGAAAACATTGCCTCTAACTTCCATCTAAAATATATCCCCTCGCACCTTAAACCTATACCCTCTATTTTTAGTATCCCCTATTCTGGGAAATAGACCTTTTCTATTTACAAAATCAATGCCCCTTATGATTTTATAAACCTCTATAAGGTCAGCGCTAAGCCCGTAATTCTGCAGGGAAAACCGCTTTAGCCTATTCAGCCTCTGCTTATAGCTCAAACTCTCCAAACCTGGCAACATCCTTATAAATCCTTTCTGAACCCTTTCAAGTTTCACAGTAACCTTCGTACAGCAGGGAGACCAGAACTGCACACAGTATTCCAAAATGTGGCCTCACTGACATCCTGTACAGCTGTAACATGACATCCCAACTCCGAAACTCAATGCTCTGACCAATGAAGGCAAACATGCCAAACACCTTGTTCACTATCCTGTTCACTTTGAAGGAGCGTTGCAGCTACATCTCTCTCTCTCGTTGCTCGGCAACATCCTCGAATATATTTCCATTAAGTACCCCGATTTGCTTCCCAAAATGCAGCACTTCACATTTATCTGAATTAAACACCATCTGCCAATCGTCAGCCTATGAGCCCATTTGATCGAGGTCTCATTGGACTCTGAGATAATTTTCTTCATTACCCACAACACCAAAAATGTTGGTGTAATCTTCAAACCTGCTACCCTTACCACCTATGGTCACATCCACATCATTTATATAAATGACGAAAAGCAGTGGGCTCAGCATTGATCCTTGTGGCACACTACTGTTCACAGGCCTCCAGTCTGAAAAGCAATCCTCTACCAACCTCTGTCGCCTTCCTTCAATCTAATTTTTTATTCAATTTTCTTGGGTGCGCTGATTCCCATGTGTCCTAACCTTACTAACTTGCCTAATATGCAGAATCTTGTCGAAGAACTTGCTCTAGTCTATATGGAAAGCATCTACAACACTGTCTTCATCAATCTGCTTTGTCACCTCTTTAACATACTCAGTCAAATTAGTGTGAGACCTTTTCTCATGCAAAAAGCCATGGTGACTATCCCCAATCAAACCTTGCCTTTGAACATGCATGCAATTGGCTATCCCTCAGAATCCTGTCCAACAACTCACCCACCACTGATGTCAGGCTCACCGGTCCAGATTTCCCTGGGTTGTTGAGTCACTGTTTTCTTTTCTACTGCCACTCCTCTATTGGTCACAGCAAATTATCGGTGTGACCAGTTTGATGATATGGCTTATAATATAGGTCTCACATTGGGTCAGGGCCTTCCTAGGAAGAAGTCATACAGATTGCCTTCTCTGTTAAAATAACAAATTCATGACTAAAACAAAGTTCCTCAAGCTATGATGTAAAGATGAACGACAAACAGTGTAGAAATTACAAAAATGTACATTGATATTTCTATTACTAAAAGTAATGAGGAGCACAAATATATGCAGACACACACAGATACATACATAGACAAACTCAAACACACACAGACATACACACACAGGCACACTCAAACACACACACAGACGTGCACACGCAGACACACTCAACATCACAGAAACACAAAAACACGGACACACAGACACACATGCACCTGCAAATACACACACTAACACAGACGAATGCACGTACCATCGTGCATACAAAATTAGAGCAGTAAAAAGGCCATTTGGCCCATCCAGTCTACTGAACTATTGATCATGGCTGACATGTTTTTCAAGCCAGTTCTACTACTGTCTAACAACAAGCCTTGAGCCCATCTTTAATCATAACTTATCGACTTCTATCCTAAAGACGCTAAGATGTGTGTGTGTGCGGCACGCACATGCACGTGTGTATCTGTGTGTGTGTGTCTGTGTGTGTGTATGTCTCTTTGTGCGTCCGTGTGTGTCTGTGTGCATGTGTTGTCTTTGTGTGTGTATCTGTGCGTGTGCATGTGTCTGTGTGTCTCTGTGTGCGTGTCTTTGTGTCTGTGTATGTGTGTGTCTCTCTGTGTGTGTCTGGGTGCGTGTGTAAGTGTGTGTGTGTGTGTGTGTCGTGTACGTGTCTGTGTATGTGTGTGTGTTTACCTAATAGCAGGAGACAGCATTATCGAGGACGGTTGTTTTTCAGACTGGAGGCCTATTGTTATGGACCACTCAAAATATTCTTGAGCAGGCAGCGCAGACTATAACTTTGTAATTTGTTTCAGTAAGTGCACAGTGAAAATTATCAGGTTTTAAAATAGACAAAAAATATTCACAAAACTACACAATGAAACACAAAGAACAGAATAAAGAACCCCTACAGAACTCAATCTATTCAAATTAGACTTAATTAGCTGTTCTGGAAGTACACAACCATCCCAATAAGCGAACCCCCCTTAAAAACAGTACAAATGGAACAAATGATTGCACGTTAAAGTTAGAAGGGCAGAAGGAGAGACAGAGAGAGGGAGAGAGCCTGTCCACACAGCTAAACTACAAACTGGTTTTGGACTGAACCGCTCACCTCGAAAGCTGACCACTCCCCTTTCATTATACCTTTAATCACAAAACCGTTTTATCTCTGTACCAAACCAGTCACCTTGGAGCCGGGAACTATTTACGACGCCTCTGAAAAAAAAATCAAGGACACAGTATCTTTGAGAAAAGGAAGCTTTTAGAGAAAAGGCGCCAACTTTGTGACACTGTGCACAGTGGTGTTCCACAGGGACTTCTGCTCAATCCATTTTTGTTTTGACATTTAGACAAATGATTCAGATGAGAATTATAGAAGACGTGGTTAGAAAGATTGTGGATGAAACCAAGTTTGGCTATATAGTGGACAATGAAGATTACACAGGGACCTAGATCAAATTGCTTGATGAATCTAAAGAGTTGTACAGCACCGAGGCAAACACTTTTGACCAACTCGTCCATGCCAACCTGATTTCTGAAATTAATCGTGCCCTACTTGGGGTGGTGCAGTGGCTCAGTGCTTAGCAGTACTGCCTCCCATACCAGGGACCTGCGTTTGATTGCTAGCACAGCTGATTGACTGTGTGGAGTTTGCACATTCTCGCTGTGTCTGCGTAGGTTTCTCCCACAGTCCAAAATTGTGCAGGTTATGTGAATTGGCCATGTTAAGTTGCACATAATGTCAGGTGCATTAGTCGGGGTAAATTTGGTGAGATGGTTCTGGGTGGGTAACTCTTCAGAGAGTTGGTGTGGACTTGTGCTACACTGTAGTGAATCTAATCTATTTGCCAGCAATTGTAACATATCATTCTAAATCCTTCCTACCAATATATCCATCTGGGTGCATTTTAAATGTTGTAATTATACCTACCTCCACCACTTCTTCTGGCAGTTCATTATGTACACGCTCCACTTTCGGAGTGAAAACGTTGCCCCGACGTCACTTTAAAATCTTTCCCCTCTCACATTAAATCTATGCTTTCTAATTTTGGACTTCCAAGCATGGGGAAAAGATCTTGACTACTCACCCCCTGTCCATGCACTTCATGAATTTATAAACCTCTAGAAGGTGCAAATATGTCTCCCACGCAGCCTCTGTGGTTTCAGTCATCCGGTGCTTAAATTCTGAAATTCAATACTGACACCTCTTCCATCTCGATCAAACCACAATTTTAAAATCATTTTAGTCAACGCGTTCAGACATATTATCAAACACCTCTAGTTGGATGAGAACTTAGACCTATGGGGGCCAGAGGTAGGGACACTACCACCACTCCACAATAGCCCCAAACGTTGCAGCGTTATTCTCCTGTGTGTTCGTTCATCAGCCTGTTCTGACATGATTCACCGGAAACCAGACAATCTGGTCTCGAGCGAGGGACACGACCAGACAAGTTCAGGAATTGGAATAGAATCCAGAGCTCTGCCTCAGAGGCAGGGATACGACAGACTACACAAAATCTAAACCATGCCCAAATTTTTAACTTTAAATGCCAGCTTCCAGATCGGTATGGATTTACTGAATTGCCCAGTCAAAATAATAACGTTGTTAAAAAATGCAAGGTACTTGCCTCAACAGTAGGATGTCGAGTTTATGTGCTCTGCCTTCGAGATAAACTATGAACATCTTTAAATACTTGTCTATTATTTCCAGTTTAAATGGCTATTATCTGTACTCTGCAATATGAGGAATGAAATCCTGCAGACAGACTCTGCCCTATGAAGGATCTCGAATAGATATCAACACTGAACACCAGAGACAAAGACAGAGCATATACTTTCTGGCCTGAAACACCGATCACTGTTTCCCACCTCTAACGTGTGACTGTCCTCTTCCTAAAACCACCAAATGGTACAAGGTAACTGATAATGTTCCAGCCTTTCTTCCCCAGTATTATCACTCACTGTGCTAAAGAATTGCTGATGGAGTTTAATGTTGATAAATGCAAGGTATTGTACTTTGGTAAAACAAACTAAAAAAAACATATACAATTAAATGTTGAGCCATTGGTAGTGTTGTAGAACAGAGCAACCGAGGGTTTCAGGCATAATTGCTTGAAGTTTGCTTCATATGTAGACAGGATGGTTATGAAGGTGTTTCACTTGATGTTCTTCATTATGTAGACATTGTCATAGAGATGTACTGAACGGAAACGGACCCTCTGGTATAACTTGTCCATGTCGACCAGATACCCTAACATAATGTTGTCAATTTTGCCAACACCTGCCCATATCCGTCTGAACCCTTCCTGTTTATATATACCCATCCAGTTTTTTAAATACTTTATTTTTACCAGCCTCTGGCAACTCATTCCATACACATACCACCCTCTAAGCATAAAAATTGCCACTGTGGTCCCTTTTAAATCTTTCCCCTCGCATCTTAAACCTATGCCCTCTAATTGTGGACTCGCTTACCCCGGGGAAAAGACATTGTCTATTTACCCTATGCATGCCTCTCATGATTTTATAAACCTCTATAATTCACCTCTCAGCCCCTAATGAATCAGAGAAAACAGCCTCAGCCCATTCCGGCTCTCCCTTGAGCTCAAATCTTCCAGCCCTGGCAACATCTTTGTCAATTTTTTCTGAAACTTTCCAAGTTTCACAACATCTTTCCGAGAGGAATGAGACCAGAATTGTACGCAATATTGCAAAAGTGGCCTAACCAATGTCCTGCACGGCCGCAACATGACCTCCCGACTCTTGTACTCAGTGGTTTGAACAATAAAGGAATGCATATGAAACACCTACTTCACTATCCTATCGACCTGCAACTCTACATTCATGGAAATATGACCCTGTACTCCAAGGTCTCTTTATTCAGCAACACTGTCCAGGACTTTATCATATATAAGTCATGTTCTGATTTGCTTTATCAAGATGTAGCAACTCGCATTTATCTAAATATATCTCCATCTGCCACTCCTCAGTCCATTGGCCCATCTGAACAAGATTCCATTTTACTCTGTGGTAACGTTCTTAACTGTTTACTACACCTCGAATTTTGATGCCATCTGCAAATTTACTAGCTATATCTCCTATGTTCTCATCCAAATCATTTATATAAATGATGAATAGCAGTGAACTGTCCTTTGAGTACAGGTGTTGGGACGGTATTTTCAGGTTGCACAGGACCTTCATGTGGCATGTCCTGGAGGACTTTGTGCAGTTCTGGTCGCCATGTTATATCGAGAATATTATCACGTTCGGGAGAGTTCAGAAGAAGTTTATCAGGATGTTGCTGGGAATGGAGTGTTTGCATATAAGGACAGGCTCAATAGACTCGGGCATTTTCTACTCGAGCGTAGGGGGCTGAGAATTAACCTTTTAGAGGTTCATAATATCATGAAGTATCGGTAATGTTGAATGGTAGGTAACTTTTCCCTCGAGTGGGGGATTGTTTTCAGATAAGAGGAGGGAGTTTGTTAAAAGACATGGCGTCATAGAGCTGTATAGCATAGAAACATACCCTTTGGTCCAACGTGTCCATGGCAACCAGACAGCCAAAATTATTCTCCTCCCATTTGCCAGCATTTGGTCAATTTCCATCTAAACCCTTCCCATTCATCGGTCCATACAGATGCCTGTTAAATGTTGCAATTGTGCCAGCATCAATACTTTCCTCTGGAGGCTCATTACACACGGACCATTCTCTACATGAAGATATTGCCCATTAGAGCCCTTTTTGTCTTTCCCATCCAACCTTAAACCTTTGGCATCTAGTTTTTGACTGCACTGCCCTATGGAAAAGAATTTGGCTATTCAATCTATCCGTTGCACCCATGATTTTACTAACCTCTAACATCAACCCTCCTCCTCTGATTCTCCAGTGAAAACAGGCTCAGCCTATTCAGCCTCTCCCTGTAACTCAAACCCTCCAATCATGGCAACCTCAGTGTAAACCCTTCTTGAACCCTTTCGAGTTTGACAACATGCTTCCTACAGAGCAGGGAGATCAGAATTGCATACACTATTCCAAAAGTGGCCCAAACCAATGTCCTGTACAGTCGCAATCCAGTCTCCTAACGCATATACACAATGCACTTGACCAATAACATATCAAATACTTTCTTCACTGTCCTATCTACCTGCAAATCCACTTTCAAGGAAGTATAAATCTGTACTCTGAGATCATTTTGTTCAGCAACACTCCCCAGGATTTTACCAGTAAGTGTATAAGTCTTGCCCTGATATACCTTTCCAATATGCAGCATCTCACATTTATCTAAATTAAACTCTGTCTGCCACTCCTCGGTCCATTGGCCCACCTGATTAAGATCCCGTCGTAATCTGAAGTAACCTTCTTTGCTGGCCACTATACCTCCAATTTTGGTGTCATCTGCAAACGTACTAACTGTCCTATGTTCATATCGAAATCATTTATATAAGTGACGAAAAGTAGCGGACCCAGCACCGATCCCTGTGGCACTCCACTGGTCACAGGCCTCCAGTCTGCAAAACAGCCCTCCACCACCACCCTCTGTTCTCTACCTTTGTGCCAGTTCTGTATCCAACTGGGTAATTCTCCCTGTATTCCATGTGATCTAATCTTGCTAACCGGTCTCCATGGGGAGCTATGTCAAATGCCTAACTGAAGTCCATATAGATCAAATCCAGCGTTCTGCCATCATCAATCCTGTCCGTTACTTCTCAACAAAAACAAAATCAAATTAGTGAGACATGATTATCCACGCACACCCCCATTTCACGATGCATATAAAGGGCTTTTGTCCAGATCATGGATTTTGCTGTTCGTCAGATGCTGCCTGAGCTGCTGTTCTTTTCCAGTACCACTCTCATCTAGACTCTGATCTCCAGCATCTGCAGTCCGCACTTTTGCCTATCCCTAATCAGTCCTTGCCTTTCCAAATGCATTTAAATCCTGTCGCTCATGATTCCCTCCAACACCGTGCCCACCACTGATGTCAGGCTCCCCAATCTATAGTTCTTGGCTTTTTCTTTCCATTTTGTTTAATAGCAAAACTTTAGTCAAACTCATGACTTCCAGCATCTCACCTGGTGCTATTGATGATGACAACATCTCAGCAAGGGACCCAGCATCACTTCCGTAGCTTCCTACAAATTTATTGGGTCCACCTGATCAGGACCTGTGAGGTGATTCATGTTTTACACAGCATGTGGTTCGTGAAGGGAATGCACTTTCTGAGGAAGTGATGGATTGTGGGTGAAGTTATAACATTTAAAACGCATTTGGTTAAGTACAAGAATAAGAGAATATTTGGACAAATCTGAGCCAAGCGCAGGCAATGGGAATGATTTAGCTTGGGATTATGGTCAGCATCGACTGTATGGGCTGAAAAGCCTGTTTGCAAATACCCTGAATAACTCGATGAGTCTATGTGTGTTTGCATGTCCAAGTATGTGTCTGCATATTTCTGTTCGTGTTTGTCTATTCCTGTGTATCTCCATATGCCTCTATAAACCTCTGTGTGCATGTCTATCTCTCTGTGCTTGTTACATGTGTTCCTGCATTAGTGTGTGGATCTCTGTCTCTATATCTCTGTGCAATGGGAACTCTTCTTGTTTTTGGTATGAATCACTGAAACTGGGTCAAAACCACTCTCCCTTCCTCCCCAATTCCCTCTTTTCTTTAAAGTGATACAAGCCCACACTCTGCTGGTCTGGTTTAGGTCTTTTCAATCCTTTGTCACATGTAAGGTTACTTCTAAGAGTAAAACATTAAAAATTCCAGGTTACAGGAAGTGCATTAAAATTAATCCCATCGCCTTGGAAAGTGGCTCACTCGGAATTGCTTGGATATAATTGCAATGGAAATATGCTTTAATGTGTACACTGTGTGCTGGAAATACTACCCAGTGACAAACCATTTCCACATTGAAGAAGGAGCGCAGACATTTCTCCACACGAACATGTTCCAATCTGCGGGCCTAAAGACAATGACAATCCTCTCCAAACCAACGTGGTGTGTGCGTGTGCGTGAGTGTGCGCGCGCGCGCGTGTGTGTGTGTGTGTGTGTTTGGTGGTGCAATCAAAATTCAGGTTGGATTGTGCTGCGAGCTGCTGCCCTCCCTATCTCCCTCTCAGACTGAATCTCTGATCGTTTACACACTTTAGCACCACGATTACAGTGGTGTAGGGGGTGGGGGATCGGGGTGGGGGTGCAACAGAGATTGACAACAACAGAAATCTCAGCAGCTCTGGAAGCATTTTTGGACAAAAATGAAAGTTGACGTTTTGGATCGAGTGACCCTTACTCAGAACTCATATCGGGGCATATTACATCACTTTAAACATCACAGAGACTGCCAGACCCGCCCCACACAGATACACACACGAATACAGACACATAGAGGCACTCACTATACATTGACAGTAATACAGACATGGAGAGTGTGTCAATATTTCACTCGCTCTGTTTGGTGTGTGTCAGTATTTTTGAGTGGAGTGTGACTGTAGGACAATTTCAATAGTTGCAGATACCAAACCTGAAAGAATTGTAAAGTTGTTGAGGATGGTGTGGAACTCCAACAGGAAAGTGAGATGTTGGTGTAGTATTCAGGAGTATAGCAGATGAGGATCAATGCAGCGCAGTGTGAGGTGATGGTCTTTAGTAGGAATGACATTGAAAGACAATATAAAACAGGTTGTACCGTGAAAAAAGAGGTGCAGGAACAAAGGGCCAGGGTGTATATGAGAACAGGTTATTGAAGATGTCAGGACAAGTGGGGAAAGCAGTAAATCTCACAGATTAGTTTCAGAATCTGAGCTGTTTACAGGAGGAGGTGTAGAAGGGAGTCTCCGTGCTCCCTTCCTGGGATGTGATGGAGACGATGTGTTGCGAGCCCACCCTCTTGCCGAACGAGACCGTGGGGATTCCATTTGTACCAGCTCGACACAAAAGGGAGATGGCATCAGGGCCACGGCTTCTAAGTTGTGCCGGGGGGAAACGGAGGTGCCAGTGAGTTAAAAGTGAGAATTGCCCTTCACTGAACATTGCTCCTTACTCGGTTGCTGGGACGTTTCAGAATCTCCACTCGAGGCGTCCCAGTCCTCTCCGGCTCGTACCAGGGTCCTCCCAACATGGCAGGGGGAGGGGGGGACGTGAGGGAACGGATATCGGGCACTCCACCACTCGGCTTGACCCTTACTGTCCTATTCCAGGCTGTTTCTCCTGGAATGGGAGAAAGGGAGGGACGGAGGGAGGGAGGGTGGGAGTGGGCACCTCTGCTGTTAGTGCTGGTGTAGGTGGGGGGAGATATGGTGAGGTATCTGGAGGGAGTCAGTCCACAGTGTTGTATCCATGCAATGTTATTAGTGTGTGTGTGTGTGGGGGGGGGGGGGGATATAATGGGGAGAGAGAGAGAGAAGGAAGGTACTGCAAGCAGCAGTGAGAGTGTTAGAGCATGAACGTTGTTCTGGGTCGCTGCTGCAACAGATATACAGTGAGTGTGAAGGACCAGAGAGAATATGGTGACCCTTATCTTGACAGAGCGGGGAAGGTTATTGATGCTTGTGCTGTATTGTTAGACATTTCTTCAGACCGCAGATACTGCACTGAGCTGGTTGGGGAGCTCAGACCATACCAGGTGTGTCTGATAGTGTGAGCACCCTCTGGGAAGAGATTGGTCCCCCTCTGTACTAGCCCATCCACCAGGACCTCCGTGCCCCTGTCGACAAACTGTGGTGTAATTGCCCCTTATCTGCCATGATCGGGGTAAACTGTACAAACCAGCTCCGACGTCAAAAATGCTCAACTGTGTGCCCACTGGCCTTTTAAAGATGGCACCAGAGCCAGGGATCACGGAATACCCAGGGGCATCAGTGCGATAGTGAGTACCTCCAGCCGTGATGGGTGGGAGAATAGGGCTGGCATTGAATGAGAGGTACACCATGGGTGGGATAGGTAGTTAATGAGGTGAGTTCGATAAAGTAGCACCAGGAATCTAGCTCGACCTTGTGCAGATAATCCCTCTGTCACACTCAATGAAAATGACACTGAGATAAATTTTGGTTCGATCCAGCCCAATGAGACGAAGACACCGTTGAGCCCAATGCCAGTTATAATGCTGCAGCTGCTTGACCAATGCTCTCCATCACAGAGAAGGAGCTCAACGTCACCTTTCCCTTGGGAAATATGGCAGGGCAGGAGACTGAGGTATCAGTGGGGAAGCACTTTGAGACACATAATCATAATTCTATTAGTTTTAAAATAGAGATGGAAAAGGGTGAACTGGGTCTAAAAGGTAACGATTTAACTTGGAGGAAAGCCAATTTTGATGATATTAGCAAGAACTTCCAAACTGGATTGGAACAGATATTCACAGTTACGGGGCCAGCTGAGAAGAGGGAAGCCTTCAAAAAGGAAATGTCAAAATCACAGAGACAGTCTGTCCCTGTTAGGGTGAAGGGTAAGGCTGATTGGGTAAGGAATGCTGGAGGACGGGAGAAATTGAGTGTCTGGTCACGGATAAGAGGGAAGCATATGTCAGGTAGTGAGAGCAGGAGTCAAGGTTATTTTCAGTACTCATTCACAGGTTGAGGGTATCACTGGTTGGGCCTGCATTCATTACCCATTACTAATTGCCCAGCGGGCAGTTACGAGACACATTTCAACTCTCCCTCCCACTCTGCGAGGACATGGAGGTCCTGGGCCTCCTTCACCGCCGCTCCCTCACCATCAGACGCCTGGAGGAAGAACGCCTCATCTTCCGCCTCGGAACACTTCAACCCCAGGGCATCAATGAGGACTTCAACAGTTTCCTCATTTCCCCTTCCCCCACCTCACCCCAGTTCCAAACTTCCAGCTCAGCACTGTCTCCGTGACTTGTCCTGACTTGTCCTACCTGCCTATATTCTTTTCCACCTATCCACTCAACCCTCCCCATGCCCCCGACCTATCACCTTCATCCCCTCCCCCACTCACCTATTGTACTCTATGCTACTTTCTCCCCACCTCCACTCTACTCTAGCTTATCTCTCCACGCTTCAGGCTCTCTGCCTTTATTCCTGATGAAGGGCTTTTGCCCTAAACGTCGATTTTACTGCTCCTCGGATGCTGCCTGAACTGCTGTGCTCTTCCAGCACCACTAATCCAGTTACGAGTCACACACATGGTTGTCGGTCTGGAGTCACATGTAACCCAGGCCTGGTAAGGCGGCAGTTTGCTTCCATCAAAGCAATCAGCGAACCTGATGGGTTTTCCAAAAATCGAAAATGGATTCATCATCGTCATTTGGCTCTTAATTCCAGATTTAAAGTGACTGTCGGGAAGGGTCTAAAGTCAGTAGGAGTATACATAAGAGGGAAATCCAGAGGCCACAAAGGGGACATGAGATAGTTCTGGGAAATGGGGTTAAGGAGAATCCAAAGGACTCTACACATGCATTAAGGACAAAAGGATAACTCAGGAGAGTTTTGGGCCACTTAAAGATCAGCAAGGTTGCCGATGTGCAAAACAACAGGAGATGGAGGCGATACGAAACAAGCATCGTGCGTCAGTATTTGCTGTGCAGAAGGATATGCAAGCTAAAGAACTTTGGAAATAAACCGTGACATGTTGAAAAGTGCCGGTATTACAGAGAAGGAGATGTTGGAGTTCGTAAACCCGTAAAGGTGGGAAAATCTTCAGGACCTGATCAGATGTACCCGAGAACTCTGTGGGAAGCGAGTGAAGTGATTGTTGGGCCCCTTGCTGAGATATTTGTATCGTCAATTGTCACAGATGAGGTACGGGAAGATAGGAAGCTTGCGAATTTGGTGCGATTATTGACAACATTTAAGAAGGATGGGAAGGAAAAGCTAGTGAGCCAGACTTCAGTGGAGGTCAAGCTGTTGATAAGGATTATCAGGCACAAGGTTTGCATGGATTTTGAAAAGCAAGGACTGATAAGTGATAGGCCACATGGATCGAAGCATGGAAAGTTGAGTCTCACTAAATTGACTGAGTATGTTTGAAGAAGTGACTAAGAGGATTCATTGCGGCAGAGGTGTATATTGTTGGTATGGACTTCAGTAAGGCATTTGCTAACATTCTGAATGGTAGATTTGTTAACAAGTTTAGTTCATATGGAATACAGGGAGAACTAGCCATAGGTATACAGAATTAGCCCGAAGTCAGGAGACAGAAGGTGGTGGTGAAGGATTGTTTTTCGAAAAGGAGGGTTGTTACCATTGGTGTGCTACAAGGGTTAGTGCTGGCTCCACTGCTTTTCACTATTCACATAAATCATTTGGATGTGATCATTGCAGCAATAGTTGCTAGGTTTGCAGATGAAACCAAAAATGACGGTGTAGTGGACAGCAAAGAAGGTTTACCTCAGAGTATAATGGAATCTTGATCCGATGGGCAGATGGGCTGACAATTGGCAGGTGGTTTTTAATCTAGACAAATGGGAGGTGCTGCATTTTGGAAATGCAAATCAGGGCAGGACATGTACACTTCATGCTAACGTCCTGGGGAGTGTTGCTAAACAAAGAGACCTTGGAATGCAGGTTCATAGTTTCTTTAAAATAGAGTCGCAGTTAGGTAGGATAGTGAAGGAGGCATTTGGTATGCTTGCCTTTATTAGGCAGTGCTTTGACTATATGAATTAGGTGGTCATGTTGCTGCTGTACAGCACATTACCTTGGCCATTTTTGGTGTACTGCATTCAGTTCTGGTCTCCTTCCTTTTGGAAATATATTGTGAAACCTGAAGGGAGTCAGTAAAGATTTACAAGGATGTTGCCAGGATTGGAGCTATCGTGAGAGTTCGAGTAGATTGGTATCTCACAAACTGGGATGATTGGGTTATTTTATTCCTGTAGCGTGAGGAGCATGTATAGTGGGCATAGCCAAGGTCTTTTTCCCCAAAACTAGAGGGCATGGATTTCTGATGAAAGGGAAAAGATTTGAAAATGACCTCAGGAGCAACTTTTTCCCACAGAGAGTGGTGCATGTGTGGAATGAGCTGCCAGAGGAGGTGGTGGAGGTTTTTACAATTATAACGTATAAATGATATTGGGATGGGTACATGAAGAGGAAGGGTTGACATCGACATTGGCCAAATGTGACTAGTTTAATTTGGGATATCCCATCAGCATGGACAAGTTAGACTGAAGCGTCTTATTCCATGCTGTACATCTCCGAGACTCTGACTCTATCTGACCTTGCACCAGTATCATATTAATTCATCATTCCCGGACATGCTAACCTATGTTGCTAGATATGATCGAAATGTCTTCATTTCAGCATTCTAAAACCTGCAAACATCCTTCCATAACACTGACTCAGAGCTCTCTCCCTCTGTCTATTTCCCAAATCCCTCCCATTTGTTGATGTTTAAACTGCTTCCCCGCCATCTCGTTTTAATTGTCCAGTTTCAATGTGAATAACTGTCCTATATCTTTTCCTGCCCTTGAATGTTGCTCACCCAAGAGCATCAGCTTCCAACACTAAGAAGCTTAGAAACAGTGTTCAAAAAAGCAATGCTTGCGTCTTCTTTGACTTGCCAGTATCCTGCCCTGTGCTCCATGTTGGATAATGGGGTTTTAACAGTTTCGAAGCACACCTTTGTAACTTGCTCTGTGCCTATTCATTAAACGCCTGTGTTAATCTCTCTCTGTTGCTCATGTGCTCAGTACCATGAGGAATCCTCACAACTCAGACCAGGCTGATCATTTGCCTTTGACTGACATTTGACTTAACTCTAGTTTTTGTACATTCGTGGAAATGCTGGGGATGGTTTCCTAGAGGCTGTGTTTTAAGCTGCTGTGGAAATTCAGGAAGACGAGACGCTTTGGTGATCCAACTCTGGATGAAACATGGTGACTGTAGTTACAGTATCTGGATCTGCAACATGACTAACAAATGGAGCAGAGGCTGCAGAGAGGGGAATCTCTGTAAAATGGAATGAGGGAATTACATTCAGATCAGCCATGGTTTTCACGAATGTTGGAGCAGGATTGAATGGCTCGTTCATGCAACTTATTCAGATGTTTCCGTTGGTACCAAGCCAATTCCTCTTCTCTCCCAGTGTCTCACAGAGGTGGGTAGTGAGTCATCTCCTCCTGTTTCTGGGGAACAGAAATATGGGCCTCACTAGCCTCCAGATTTCCCTGTATCCCAGTATCGAGCAGTTGAATGACTGCCTCCTGTTCCTGTGTCCCAGTCTCGAACAGTTGAATGACTGCCTCCTGTTCCTGTGTCCCAGTCTCGAGCAGTTGAGTGACTACCTCCTGTTTCTCCCTGTTCCTGAGCAGCAGTTTCAATGCTCTGAATGATGTCACAAGGTTAAGAAAGGACTTGATAACAGGGAATTTCAAACTTGGAGCAGCATTCCACAAAGGTATCTAGAATCGTCTCCACCAAATATTTTATGCAGCTCGTCTGTTATTTTATTCCTGTCTCCTTTTATAAACAGGGTGAATCATATACAACAGTGTCGTGTTCCGACAATACTCCCATATATAGGGAAGACAGATTAAAAAGATTGAGAGATTTATGATCTATCCCTCAGCAACTCTCATTCATTCCATCCAAACCTAGTAATGTGCCCTTTTATTGTGTTATGTAAAATGATGTAAGGAACTGGTTAACTGAACCTGTTTGTTTGGTGACTGTGATTATTGTCAGTCTCCATGGATTCTAATTATCCCAGTGGAGAGTTTCCATCTTTTAATGATGAAAGGTCTCGATTCAATATGTTATCCCATGGTATGGGCGGGAGCATCACCGATAGTACTAACAGGGATCGGCTGCTCCAGAGAGAGGGAAAGATCAGAAACTGAGAACATTAGACTGGATAGTTCCAACAGTGGATCAGAATCTGAGAACAATAGACTGGAATGTTACAACAATGGACAGGGGTTTATCCTATTATGTTTGGATTTTTTCTACATATTCTTGGTGGCCGTTATCATTACGGATCAAATAAGTACTTTACATTATTCAATGTTTTTATTATCCTATCCTGGCTATTGTTGGTGTCCCTGGTCAGTTTCACTGTCGATATATTATTTGCATTAACCATGTGCGACTGTATTCCTGTTATTTTCATTTACACTACTCTGTAAGTATTCACACTCCAAACCACAACAACAACAGTGAACTTGTTCATTCTTTCTCGTCTTCTTTAGTTCTGGCACTGTGTCTTGTTGGTTGACCTACTCACTTTCAGGTATGAACCAGGATGCATTGCATCACTGCCCTTGCTATTTAAATATTGAGAGCTTGGAGGTCACTGTCTTCTGTTCTGGATGCAAACTCCATTTCCTTCCTCTGACTCCATCTCATCCCTGACCAATAACTGAGGCTGAAACAGACGAGTCACAAGTGCAGTGATCCCTTTGGCCACAAACTGATTACTGACAACATATCCTGACCATTCCTAATTTTAACTATTGACAACTGCAGAATATACTTCACTGGTTCATCCCATCTGCTGTTTGAACTTTCAGCTAAGAAAGACAGTCTTAATAAAGCCAATAATCTGCTGCTGCTTAACCAAATCTGAGTCGGTATTCCATGGCTTGTATCTAAATGCAACCAAAATCCCATCATTCCTGTACGGATTGCTTTATATTATTGTTGGGTCTGGCAATGTCTTTACTTTAATATTCGCAAGCACGTCGTCACCTCTGTCAATAACACGGTCTTCCGTCTCCCTCGGTTAATGACACAAAACCCTGTCAGTTGTTCACATTTAAATTGATTTCCTCTATGTCTATTCTCTCTCAAATAATAATTTTCATATCTACTGCCACCAACACACACAGACACACACACTCACAATCTCTTATCTCATATTTCAGCAGTGGAGGTACAGAGACATACATTTGTGGGAGTCTATTTACTGTCACTTACTACATGGGTTACAGATCTTCCCGTGCAAGACATTTCTGTAGTGCAAGTATAGTAGCAATATACTGGCAAAGGTTTGCAATGGTCCCCATGTCCAAGTAGTCCAGTTTATAGAGTAGTCCGCTAGCATGGTCTGCACAGCTCTCCATTCTGGCTAGTCCCTTGTCCCAGTTTATGCTGTCTTGGATGGTTCTGTGAGGCAGATTCACAATTTGATGTAACTAACCATTTCAACTGATCTGGCAATAATTTTATTGAATGCTCCAATTCTTGTGATTGGACCCACCATTGTCTCACTTCTCCAGTTACTCCAACTCCCTCGTCTCCTTATCCATATTTTCTAAACATGTTATCAGTTAATTAATTGTTTTTTTTCTGTACCTTTCCCTGGTGTTGTTTTTTTCACTCCCGAGTGTATCGAGTGCTGGCATTGTGAAGCTCAGAAACAATGCAATGGTATGTGGCAGGCTGTTGCTCCAAGTTGGAAAGGGGGTTCCAGCAGCTTTAAGACACGTCTTTGAAACTTGGTCTGTGCCTGACCTCTGAAGGCCTGTGTTTGTCCCTCTCAGTTGATTGTGTAGACCATAACATGAGGAAACCCCTCGAGTATTATTGTCAAGGAATAGGAGCTGAGGGGCGTCTGACTGCCTCCTGTCATGGAAAGGTTAGTGGAGGTGATGGAGGTGGTTTACTGGAGGTTGTGCTGTGAGCTGCCTTAGACATTCAGGGAGACCTGAGGATTTAGTGAACCAACTCTGGATGGAGCATGGGGACTGTAGTTGCAGCATCTGGGTACGCAACATGAACAACAAATGGAGCAGAGGCTGCAGAGAGGGGGAGCTCTGAAGCCACAGAGTGTTTGTGAGGAAAGGGATCTGCCAAACCTGCCTGTGTTTAAACGAGGAGACACACATCTTTTCCCTCTCCCCTTTAAATACACCCATGCAAATTCACCCTCGACTTCTCACACACAAACACATTCCCCCTCTCTCACATGCACACACACTCTCCCCTCTCTCACACGCACGCATACCCTCTCTCTCCCTCCCAAAGACACACATACTCCCCCTCACTCTCTCACAAACACACACACTCTCGCTCCCTCCCACAGACATTCCACCTTGTTTTCAATCACACACACGCACGTGCGCGCAAACACACACACAAACACATCTAATATGTAAGATGAATTTTCATTTGCCGGTTTGTATTTCCAGATGCATTATATTTTCTCAAAAAAAAAAACAATTTGTAGACAGTCAGTCAATACGATATTTTATTATCTCCTACTTTGGAAATAAACCTAGTCTGACTCCAAGTGAAGACATATACAGACTCCAAACAAGACCACATGCCTAAAATACGATGTCTGACTGGAGGGGTCACCTCCTTTACATCGATAATACCTGAAGGTATCTCCAGGCAGGACTTGAAAGGAACTCTGGATATGCATATTCATCAATCAAAATCTGCATCTCCATTCTAACCGATTAAAGATTTAGCAGCCACCTTAGATGTAATCAATTCATGTGCATGTGTTGTACAAGCCTTTCATCTTTTCCTTATGAATTTTGTGCCTAAGGTCTTTTCTCTCTAACACCTGACGAAGGAGCAGGACAATGAAAGTTTGTGTTTTCAAATTAACCCGTCAGACTATAACCTGGTGCCATATGATTATTGACCTTACTCAACCCAGTCCAAAGCTAACACCTCCATCTCATGGTTTTTTATTGGTTAGCCAATTTTCTCTCCAAGCAAATAAATTGTCCTAACCCCGTGTCTTCTTGTCTTGCATATTAATCTTTCGAGAAGCATTGCCTTCTTGAAGTCCAGATATAGTACATCTTTCAGATCCCCGTTATTCAACTTGTTTGTCACACGCTTTAATTAAAACAAGTTATGAAAATCATTCAAACATGATTTATCCTTAATACAATCATGTCGACTTTGATGGGTTGTGGTTTGACTTTCAAAGTCTCCTGTTGTTAATTCCTTAATAACAGATTGGAACAATTTATCTTCAATCGTTTGCTCATAACTTTTCATTCCCGATTGAAGTTGGTTATTCTAAGCTCTTCCTTTTCCATAACCTCGACAGTCCGTTTCAATTCCTGTGAAATAGGCAAGAGGCTGTGAAAGATCAGCTCCAATTGCTGTGTAAGAGGCATGGGTGGCTGATTGGACTCATTCTGTTCCTGTTTTACACACACGATGGGCTGAATGTCCTCCTGGTGTTCCTACAGTATAGCTTCAATGTCTTGCATGTCCTGCGCCTTTTCCTGACCAAGCCGCTTAAGATACCATTGTCCTTATCCTGTTACACAATGACAAGTTTGGGGACTTATGGAATCTCCCTGCTGTTATGCCACATTTCGAGTGTTGAATTGTGCAGGCAGGTTGCGTTGCCCACAGTGGGTAGCTCAGTGGTTAGCACTGCTGCCTACCAGCACCAGAGATCTGGGTTCAATTTCAGTCTCGGGCCACTGTTTGTGTGGAGTTTGCGCATTTTCCCTGTACATGCAAGGGTGTCTGTCCTGTACTGCAGTTTCCTCCCACAGTCCCAAAATGTGCCAGTTCGGTGCATTAGTCATGGGAAATGCTAGGTTGCAGAGATTGGGTTGGGAACGGGGTTGGAGAGTGGGGTTTGTATGGGATGGCCTTCAGAGGATCAGCGTGGAGTCGATGGGTCAAATGGTCTGCTTCCACACTGTAGGGATTCTATGATTAACACCTTCATTGCAGGAATCAGTTGAGGGAATAATATCTGAGTTAATACCAATACCCTTTCTTAGTGAGGAGATTAAATCTGTGCACATTACTCCAGAAGTGATCTCACTAAGACCCTGTACAGCAGCAGCCACACTTTACCAGCTTGTTGTAAGGTTTCCACTCAGGTTAGAGCAGGCTCAGCTGTCACGGGAATGCACAATTTTGTTGAAAATGAATGGTGTGCTGACCTTCATTTCAGGATGATTTGAGTCCAGGAGTAAGGGCGCCTTCATGAAGCTGTACAGGCCCTTGGTGAGACCCCATCTTGAACATTGTGCAGTATTGTGTGCAGTTTTGGTCTCCATACCTAATAAAGGGAGAGCAGCGAAGGATGACCAGACTGGTCTCTGGGATGACAGGCTTGTTGTGGGAACAGTGTTTGGGGCGACTGTGCCTGTATTCCATGAGGTTTAGGAAAATGGGTGAACTATATAAAACTCTGACATGGCGAAACAGATTGGAAGCAGGGATGATAATTCCCCTGGGTGGGATGTCCAAAACACGGGCTCACAGTGTTGGGTACAGACAGGCCAAAGTGAGTTGAGATGAGACTAAATGTCTGCACTCAGAGACTATTGAACTTGGGGAATTATTTCCCTGATCAGGCTGTGAAAGCTAAGGTAATGCATATAAATAAGGATTTCAAGGCACAGAAGGGATGGGGAGAGTGCAGGAGTTTGGTGTGGAGATATAGAATCAGCAATAATTACAGACAGTTATCCAATAATGAGGCAGCTGTATTCCTGTGGAACACCGTATTACAGAAAACGGTGCAATATAAATAATGGGGCCAATGGGAAAAAGAGGCTTTGGTGCGAACCCTCAAAATTACCAGTAAAAATCAAAACAAAAATAAAAGCCTAACACAAACAATAGCACAGACTACATAAATCTTTAAACTGTATATTGTAATGAGTTAGTGCAGTAAATGCCACATTTTAACACTACAGTCACTGGCTACAGCACTGTACCTTTCACCAAGATCTTCACCAGAAATCGCACGGGCTGACTGACCACGTGATGCCAATACGGAATTCCAGTTCTCTCCAAAATGTTCCCCTCCCGGTTTGAAATAAAGTTCCCTCTAAATGTAGACTACAAATCCCACATTCAGGCACAGTTTCAAGGCTTGTAGAGCGGATTACATTGCTGTTTTATCTGAACACACTGAGGGTGCATTTGGCAGACAGAGGGATCCTGAGGCTGGGATTTGCTGTTCAGCTGATGCCAGAGACGGATTCACATAACAGTGAACGGGAACTCGCTTAGTAAAGAAAGGGGCTCAATTCACTAATTGTGTTGCAGCGAAATTGCGTTTAATAAATACACCTTATTGGATAACTGCCTGCATATTGAATGGAGGATCAAAATTGATGGACCAACGCGAATACAGTAGTTCCTATTTTATGTGTTCTGATGTTTAAACATATTAAAGGATATGAACACTGTGTGGGGAAAACTGAATTGAGGAGATTTTCACCATGAACTAGAATGGAGGATGCTCAGTGTGTTGAATGACCTACTCTTTTCCCGATGTTTCTGTGCAATCTGTGGGAAAGCTCTGTAAATGTTGCAACCAGCTCTCAGATATTAGGAAGGAGGTCTCTGCAGGGTCAATAGGATAGTGTTTCCTGTTCCAATACTGAGGCTGGTGCGGGGTGGTCTGTACGGTTTTATTCTTTAAGACCTCGGAGCAGTTTGATACAGTAGACTGTCTTGCTTGGCCGTTTCCGAGACCATTGAAGAGTTTTTCACATATCTGTGTGTCTGGAGTCACTTTTAGGGCAGACCAGAAAAGCACCCGAGATTCATTCCTGAAAGTACATTGAGGAAGGAAATTGGTATTTACAATCGACATTGGCTTCAAGGTCACTATTAATGACTCCAGGTTTTACATCTCGATATTTTATTAATTATAACTTCCACCGGCTGCCAGAGTATTAGCCTGGTCTGGATTAGTAATCCAGTGATATTTCCACAACAGCACCATCTCCACATGGGGACCTATCTGAAACCACACTGAGCAGGTTATTTCTGTGCTGCTTCACAGCTCTGTCAAATAGATCTCCCACCAATGTGACTATCGCGACGGGACTCAGGGCGTGGTAAATGGTCAGACTGTAGTTATTCACTTGATATGGGACTGGACATCGCTGAGTAATTTTCCACATTGTCAGGGAGATATCAGAGTTGGTGCTGGAATGAAACAGCTTCCCCAGGGACACGGCTTGTTGTGCAGCACAAGTCTTCAGTCCTATTGCAGGAATGGGGTCAGGGCCTTTGTCGTATCTACTATGTTCAGCTGTTTCTTCATGTCACGTGCAGTGAATCAGATCGACTAATGGGTTGTCATCAGGTTCAGGTACAATGGTTCCGACCCTATCATGTTCACCTATACTCGCCGCTGAACCATAGATCAGCTTGATGGTAATGGTAGGCTGAGGGATTATCCTGGGGAAAATGTTACAGATTGTAGTCGAATACAATTCTGCTGCTGCTGTATTCTACCGCACCACATGAATGCCCCACTTTGAGCTCCAATGTGTTCAATTCAATTCAACTGACTATCCCCCAGTTCACACCAAGACCCATTCACCCATCATCTCTGTATTCAGTGTCTTAACCTGGTTTCTGATGTGATAACACTTCCATTGTCCTATTCGGATTCTGCTGAAGGTCTCTCTCTGGTGTCGCGCCTCCAATTTGTTACTTTACTCAAACCCCTTAACATATGCATCTGAATCTTTTCCATTCCCCTAATGCCATCTTCTGTGTTTGATGTGAATGTGTTCCCCTCTGTTTCTCTCCCTGAGCATGATTAAGAGCTCTGCAGTGTCAGTGATGCCAGCCTTATGCAGTTTCGGATCAAGGAATTTGTACACCTTGCATTATCGGTCACTTCCCAGTGCATTCCGTGTGAGACAGAGTGTTTGAGCAGCTTTAACACACGTCTATGGAACTTGTTCAAAAATAGAAATTGCTGACGAAACTCAGCAGGTCTGGCAGCATCTTGTGGAGTAAAAACAGAGTTAATCTTTCAGGACCAGTGACCCTTCTACAAAGCTCCCATTTTCTCCAGCAATTTTGGATTTTCATTTCCAGTATCCATAGTTATTTGTTTAATTGAAAACTTGTTCTGAGCCTATTCATTTCTAGAGAACCTCAACAGTCTGGCATCATCTGCAGAGACGGAGAAACAGAGTTAGCGTTTCAAGTCCAGTATGACACTTCTTCAGAACTGAAAAGGATTGGAAAATGAGCTTTATAATCCCTTGACAGATCTGGGGAGTGGGTTGACGGGTAAAAGAGGGTGTGGCAAAAGATAAACATACTTTTAGTAGTGGTGAACAAGATCATGAGAAATAGCTTTATATTAAGATGTGAATGGGGAAAAGGGGTTCTCTCGATTGAGTGAAAGATAAAGAAGATGCAACTACACAAGATCATCGGGAGGCCAGGAGGGAGATTGTACGGAAACTGGAGAACAGTTATAATGGGGTCAGACTGTGAAGTTATGAAATTGTACATTAACTCCTAAAAGCTGTAACGTACGAAAGTGTAAAGTGAGTTGTTACTCGAGCTTGGGTTGTGCTGCCTTGGAACATTGCAGCAGCCCAGGGCTGAAATGTTAGTATGAGAGCAAGGTAAGTTATTGAAATTGGAAGCAATGAGAAGATCAGGGTTATTTCTACAGACAGAGTGGGTGTGTTCCTCAAAACAATCTCTCTTTGGTCTCGCCAATATAAAGAGACTGCATTATGAGCAGCAATGACAGGAGATCAGATTGAAAGTTTACAAGTGAAATGCTGCTTCACCTGGAAGCGATGTTTGGGGCCTTGCACAGTGAGGAGGGAAGAGGTGAATGGACAAGTGTTGCAGCTTCTGTAATTGCATGGGATGGTGCGATTGGGGAGTGGGGAAACGTTCAGGGTGATGGACGGTGATACAGAGGGAACGGTCGCTGTGAAATACTGACAGTGGGCGGGAGGGGAAGATGTATTTGATGATGCTGTCCTGCTGGAGATGGTGGAAATGGCGTAAGATGAATATGTGAATGTGGATTTTAGTGCAGGAGGAAGTGTGGACAAGGAGGAATCTATCATTGTTCTGGGATGGAGGGGACGAATTGAGGGCAACACTGTGGGAGATAGGACAGTCATAGCTGAAGGCCCTGTCCACAAGAGTTCGGGGATTTCTGGTTTGATGGAAAAGGAGGTCACGTTAGACGCAGCTCACACGAAGGTGGCATCGTCAAACAGAAACAACAGAGATGCAGAAACTTGGAGACTGGAGTCAGCCTCCGCTGATCTTTTGTTCAGCCATATGCAGAAGTTCCCCCTGAATGATTGAAAAGAACCAGGCATCTAATTTGAGGATTTCTGCCTCACATCTGGTCTGAAGCGGAATGTGAAAATAGACCCAGAGGAAGGCCAGTGAGTATACGTGAGCAGACATTCAAACAGATATCCCAAACCGTTCAGTAATTTTCGTTTCTGTTCAAAAGAAGAACTCGATAAGAAGACGAAGCACCCATGGTTGACAAAGGCTCTCAAGGATACAATTGATGAGCATTAGTGGAGAGCCAGATTTATGATATTTATTTCAGGGTCCAGAAGCAGATGCTAGGCATGAATTTCAGCTGTGCTACCTGAATTCCCCCCAGAAACTGCTGCCATTGCTGCTCCATCCTCTTCCCTGCTCGTGTCCCCTTCGTGATTCCAGGTTCTCCCTCACAAGTTACAGAGTACAGTCTCTTACATTATGGTCCCTCCCCATTTCACCTGAAACTCTTTGATCAAGACTACCTACTCTGCAATAGCATCAAGCTGCGTTTAGTGCTGCCACTTTGCCTTTGGTCTCAGTGTGGCTCGGCCTCTCCATTCATGCGGTTTTACACTTGCCACACATCTCACTCGGAAAGTTTCCTTCTTTGAGTAAACCTTATTGAAAACACCTCTCCCCCTTTGCACTGATTTCACACTGTGATCCAAATTGCAAAAGGTATACTCTGACTTCATCTCAATCTGCTAAAGGCAACTGCACGCTGACCGTGTGGTATAAGAATTCCCCTTCTTACATGGTTCAGGCCAGTGATGCGCTTTCACTGTAGAGATCATCACCCCATTTGGACAAAGCAATTCAGGTGTTTGACCTCTTATTGGTACTCGTAACAGTTTCGTGCTGCCTTAGTATTATAACATGGAGAAAAAACAAATCACAGTATGAAGCTTGGGGTGAATGTTATTTACCTGTCATTTGAATACTATTTCATATTTGCAGTGCTTATCTTTAAATGCTTGTTCGTAAAGTTAGTGTCAGATAGCGTGTCAGAGGTTGAGGGATGACATCGTCGAAGTTTATAAACTCATGAGATGTATGAATAGAGTGACCAGCCAAGGTCTTTTCCATGGGATGGGGGAGTTCAATCATAGAAGGCATAGGTTTAAGGTGAAAAGGGGAAGATTTGAAATGGACGAAGGGTCAATGTTTTCACACAGAGGGTGATGTGTGTATATGGAATGAGCTGTCAGAGGAAGAGTGGGAGATGCAACTACATCTACAACATTTAAAACTCATGAGGACAAACATATGAATGGGAAAAGTTTAGAGGCATATGGACAAAATGCAATCAGATGGGACTAGTTTAGTTTGGAAAACCTGGTCAGCATGGACAAGCTGGACCAAAGGGTCTGTTTGTGCACGATATGACTGTATGAATCTAGAAAGCGAGGAAAAGGGGAGAAAAGACATGATGTAGTAAATTGGCAAGAAATACAAAAACAAGCAGCATGAGCTTTTCCGAGCATATAAAAAAAGTTCAAGATGAGTGTGTGACCTTAGGTAGAAATTAAGTCAGGAAAGTATATTGAGGATAATTGGAGGGTGTGACTGAAGAATTGGCTGCAGGGAGCAGACAGATAATTTATAACCATGTTTTACATCTTTCCTCACAGGGGAAGGGACAGTAAATATTTCAATGATGTAAACAAAATGGTAATAGGAGGGAAGTTCCTGAACCGTGTCTAACAAAAGGAACAAGGATTTTTCTAACTGGTAACAGTAAAAGGAGACAAGCCAGCAGTAATTCACAGCTGGTTTTAAAAGAAATGGTCACAGCCTTGAGGTCATTGCTCCCTCTCTATCAGATACTAGTTCTGCTGTTTGTTAATGTAAGCAGTAAGTGCGGTAGCTTGAATGGGTTGTCATCAGGTTTAGGTACACACGGTCCTGACCGTGGCAGGTTCACCCACATTCATCACTTAAGCGGAGATCGGCTTCATGGTAATGTTAGACTGAGAGATTATATTGTGGTTGAATATAATTCTGCTGCTGCTGCTGCTACTACAGCTGCTATGGTGTGCAGCATCACATGAATGCCCAGATTGAGCTGCAATATCTGCAATACAATTCTGCTGCCTTTTCTCATTCGCACGGGGACCCGGTCACCCTTCTCCCCTGTACACAGTGCCCTATCCAGGTTTCTGATGTGGGAATGCTTCCTTTTTAAAAAATTCTCATCCTGTTTGGGTATCTTCAGGATGCCTTGCCTCCAATTTGTCGCATTCCTCAAAAGCATTTAACGTTTTCACCTCCGGTAATGCCATCTTTTGTTTAAAGCGACTGTGTTTCCCTGTTGCTCTCCATGACCATGATTAAAAGCTCTGTAGTGTCAGTGATGACAGCCTTATGTAGTTTCAGAACAAATGAATTTGTATACCTTGCATTATCATTCACTTCCCGGTGTATGGCGCTCCATGTTGGACAGGGCGTGTGAGCAGCTCTGGCACACATGTTTGAAACTTGTTCAAAACCAGAAATTGCTGAAGACAGTTACAAGTCTGACAGAATCTATGGAGTGAAAGCAGAGTTAATCTTTCGGGTTCTGTGACTGTTCCTCAAAGCACCCAGGAAGTCCAACAATTTTTGTTTTTGTTTCAGATTTCCTGTATCCAATGATCTTTGCTATATCGAAAATGTATTCTGTAACTTTTCATTTTTGAAGGAACTCAGGAGTCTGGCAACATCTGCAGAGACAGAGAAACAATGTTAATGTTTCAAGTCCAGTGCAAATCTTCTTCAGACGTGTAAAGGATTGGAAAGTGAGCTCTTTAGTATCTTGGCAGTGGTGGGAAAGAGTGTTTGGACGCCCAGTGTGAAAGACAAATGGGCTTGAAATTGTGGTGAAAGAGACACAGATATATAATGGGTGTAAAATAATGTGTAAATATTTAAAAAAATGATTTTCTCTGTTGAATTGAGCAAAACAAGACACGAACTTAGGGAGCCCAGGAGGGAGAGTGTACGGAAAATGGAGTACAGCCATAATGGGTTCAGGCTGTGAATTTATGGAATTGAATATTAACTCCTACAGACTGTAACGTACCAAAGTGTAAAGTGAGGTGTTACTCGAGCTTGGGTTGCGCTTCATTGGAACATTGCAGCAACCTGCATTTTCTTAGAATGCCTACAGTGTGGAAACAGGCCCTTCAGCCCAAGAGGTTTATACTGACCCTCCAAAGAGTATGCAAACCAATCCCATTCTCTACTCTAATACTATACACAGACCCTTGAATATTGCACCTAACATCAATATCGGCAGTTCAGCATGACCAGTTCACGTAACCTGCACAACTTTGAACTGTGACAGGAAACTCGAACCCCCAGAGGAAATCGAACCCAGTTCCCTGATGCTGTGAGGCAGCAGTGCAAACCACTGAGCCACCGTGCCATCCAGGACCGAACAATTATAAGGCCACAACTCTATACGAACAGAAATGAAGCCATTCGGACCATCAAGTCTGCTCCGCCATTCGATCACGACTGACAGATTTTCAGCCCCATTTTCCTGCTTCCTCTCAATAATCTTTGATCCCCTTGTCAATCAAAACTTGTCTGAGTCTGTTTTAAATATACTAAATAGAACATAGGACAGTACAGCACAGGACAGGCCCTTTGTGCCACGATGTTGTCCCGAGATTTAATCCTAATGTAAAATGTAGTAAGTTAACCTACGCACCCCTCAACTCACTGCTATCCATGTGCATGATCAACAGTCGCTTAAATGTCCCCAATGACTTTGCTTTCACCATCACAGCTGGCAATGCATTCCATGCATTCACAAATCTCTGCATAAAGAACCTACCTCTGACGTCTCCCTTTTACCTTCCTCCTAATATCTTCAAACTATGACTTCTCGTACTAGTCACTCCTGCCCTGGGGAAAAGTCTCTGGGTATTGACACTATCTATTCCTCTCATTATTTTGTACACCTGGATCAGCTCTCCTCTCTCCTCCTTGTCTCCAGAGAGAAAGATCCAAGCTCGTTCAACCTTTCTTCATAAAACAAGCCCTCCAATCCAGGCTGCATCCTGGTAAACCTTCTTTGCAACCTCTCCAAAGCCTCTGAGCTTTCCAATAGTAGGGCGTCCACAACTGGACACAATATTCCAAGTGTGGACTCACCAGGACTTGTAGAGCTGCAGCAAAACCTCATGGCTCTTAAACTAGATCCCCCTATTAATGAAAGCCAAAACACCATATGCTTTCTTGACACTCTATCCACTTGGGTGGCAACGTTGAGGGATCTATGCAATTGCGCACCCAGATCCCTCTGTTCCTCCACACTGCCAAGAATCCTGTCTTTAATGCTATATTCAGGATTCGAATTTGACCTTCCAAAATGCATTACTTTGCATTTATCCAGGTTGAACACCATCTGTCATTTCTCAGCCCAGCTCTGCATCCTGTCTATGTCGCGCTGCAGTCTACAATAGCCCTCTATACTATCGACGTCACCTCCAACCTTTGTGTCATCAGCAAAGTTACTAACACACACCATAACCTCCTCATCCAAGTCATTTATAAAAACTACAAAGAGCAGAGACCCAAGAACACAGCCCTGTGAGATCCCTCTCAACACTGTCCTCCAAGCAGAATACTTTCCATCTACAATCACTGTCTGCCTTCTGCCAACCAGCCAATTCTGAATCCACATAACCAAATCTCCCTGTATCCCATACTTCCTAACTTTATGAATGACCCTTCCATGGGAACCCTATCAAATACCTTGCTGAAGTCCACATGCACCACATCCACTGTTCGACCATCGTCGACCTGTCTTTACACCTGTTCAAAGAAATCAATAAGATTGTGAGGCATTGCCTGCCCTTCATGAAGCCATGCTGACTGCCTATAATCACACTATGCTTTGCCAAATAGTCATAAATCCTATCCCTCAGAATTTTTTCCAAACTTTGCTGACCGCAGACGTAAGATCGACTGGTCCCTAATTGCCAGGGATTTCCCTGTTACCCTTCTTGAAATAAGGAACAACTTGTGCCTCCTTCCAATCCTCTGGTACGACTCCAGTGAAGAGTGAGAAGGCAAATATCCTCACCAGCGGCTTAGCAACCTCCTTTCTTGCTTCCTGGAGCAGTCTAGGATAAATGTGGTCTGGCCTTGGGGACTTATCCATCTTAATGTTTTCCAAAATTGCGAGCACATCAACTTCATCAATCTTGACCTGGTCAAGACTGATCTGGCCCAGCTCCTCTAAGTTTCATTTACAACAAGTTCACTTTCCTTGGTGAAAATCGAAACAAAAAACTCATTTAGGACTTCTCCTATCTGCTTAGATTCCACGCATAAGTTCACTAAGCTAATCCTGGTCGGCCCTACCTTCTCCCTGATTATTCTCTTATTCCTCACGTATGAGAAAAATGCCTTTGGATTCTCCCTAATCCTTCCTGTCAAGCCTTTTTCGTGCCCCATCATGGCTCGCCTCAGTCCTTTTCTGAGCTCCTTTCTAGTAAGTCTGTAATCCTCTAAAGCTGTGCTAGATCCTTGCTTCCTTCATCTTACGTAAGCTGCCTGCTTCCTTTTTACGAGACGTTCCTCTGTTCTCGTCATCCAAGGTTCCTTAATCTTACCCCTTCTTACCTGTCTCAGAGGAACAAATTTGTGCATCACTCCCAACAACTGCTCGTTAAACAGTCTCCACATGTCTGCAGTGCCCTTTCTGTGGATCAATTGCTCCCAGTCTGTACTTCCCAACTCCTGTCTGATAGCATCATAATTTCCTTTTCCACAGTTAAATATCTTCCCTCGGAAATATTCACTCTCGCAGACGATGCTACATTTGACGCAGTTGTGATCACTTTCGCCAAAGTGCTTTCCCACCGTTAGTTCTGACACCTGACCTGGCTCGTTGCCGAGCACCAAATGCAAAATAGCCTCTCCTCTCAATGGTCCGTCCACATACTGAGTAAGGAAACCGTCTCGAACACACCTGACAAAAACGGCTACATCCACACCATCTGCTCTTAGGAGGTTCCAGTCGATATTGGAAATGTTGAAATCACCCATAACTATAACCGTGCTACTTTTGCATTTTTCCAGAATCTGCCCGCCAATGGGATCTTCAGTCTCTCTACTGTTATTAGGTGGTCTGCAGAAAACCCACAAATGTGGTGACTGTTCCCATGCTGTTCCTAACTTCCACCCCATATTGACTCAGTAGACAAACCTTCCTCAACAACCTTCATTTATGTAGCTCTGACGCACTCTCTGATTAACAATTCTCCATCCCCTCCTCATTTTCCAGCCACCCTGTTCTTTTTTAGATTAGATTAGATTACTTACAGTGTGGAAACAGGCCCAACAAGTCCACACCAACACTCCATAGAGCAACCCACCCAAAACCATTCCCCTACATTTCCGCCTTCATCCAACACTTCGGACAATTTAGCATGGCCAATTCACCTAATCTGCACATGTTTGGATTATGGGAGGAAACCGGAGCACCGGAGGAAATCCACAGGGAAAGTTTGCAAAATCCGCACTGGCAGTTCCCTGACGTGGGAATTGAACCCGGTTCTCTGGCGCTGTGAGGCAGCAGTGCGAGCCATTGTGCCACCGTGCTGCGCCGAAACGCTTTTAAACGTTCTAACCCCTGGGAAATCAAGCAGCCATCCCTGCCCCTGTGAAACCTACGTCTCCATTATGGCCACGACATCGTTGCCCCAAGTATTGATCCATGCTTGAAGTTCGTCACTCTTATTTCGGACAGTCCTTGCATTAAAGCAGACGCACTTTAACCGATCCCTTTGTTTCATCGCGTGAGAAACCTTCCTGATAGATTCAATATATCCCGTCATTGTCCTGGCTGCACCTCACCCACTCTCAGACATGTGGTCTTATTCCTACCCCCCCCCCCCCCCGCCAAACTAGTTTAAACCCGCCAGAATCCCACGAGCAAACCTCACAAACAGGCCATTTGTGCCCCTCCAGTTCAGGTGCAACCCGTCCTTCATGTACAGGTCTCACCTTACCCAGAAGGTATCTCGATGGTCGAGGTATCTGAAGTCCTCCCTCCTGCACCAGCCTCGCTGCCACGTTTAAAGCTACATTCGCTGACTGTTCCTCATCTAACGAGCTCGTGGCACTGGTAGCAAAGCTGAGATCACTTCTCTACTCGTCCTGCTCTTCAGCTTCTAAACTAACTCTCTGTAGTCAGTTTTCAGATCCTCAGTCCCTTTCCTGGCTATATCGTTGGTGCCAAATGATTTGGTTTCCACAGCCTTCTGTGATAAGGAATTCCACAATTTCACCACTCTCTGGCTAAACACGTTTCATCTTATCTCCGTTCTAATGGGTTTTCCCTTTGCTCTAAGCCTGTATCCTCCTGCTAGTGCAAACGTCCTGCCAGTTTTGTCTGTATCCAGGTCATTCAGTATTCTGTAAGTTGCAATTGGATCCTCCCCTCATTCTTCTAATCTTCACCGAGTATAAACCCAGGGTCCTCCAACGTTCCTCATGTGTTAAGCTTTTCATTTCTGCTGAATCTTCTCTTGACACACTTCAAGGCTAACACATCCTTCCTGAGGTATGAGGCACAAAATACTGGAAATGTGGTCTGACCAGAGCCTTCGAAAGCCTCAGAATCCCCATCATTATATCCTACTCCTCTCGAGATGAATTACAACATTGTACCTGCCTTCTTAACTACTGACTCAACCTATAGGTTTATCTAAGGTGAATCCGGCGCTTGGAATCCCAAGTCCCTTTGTTACTCAGATTTCTGATTTTTTCCCCATTTAGTAAATAGTCCATGCCTGTATTCTTCACACCAAAGTGCATGACCTCACACTCTCCCACATTGTGTTCCATCTGCTACTGCTTTTCCCACTCTCCTAAACTGTCGAAATCTTTCTGCAGGCTCCCTGCCTCCTCAATACTACATGCCCCTCCAACTATCTTTGCATCATCTGCAAACGTAGCCAGAATGCTTTCTGTCCCACCACTCAGATCATTAACCTAGAAAGTGAAATGTTGTGGTCACAACACTGACTCTTGTGGAACACTGCTAGTCACCGGCTGCTATCCTGAGAGGGACAATTTTATTCACTATGCCTCCTGCCAGAGAGCCAACCTTTTATCCATGCCAGCACTTGGCCTCTGACACCATAGGTCCTTATCTTACTCTGCAGCCTCCTGTGCGATACCATATCAGAGGCTTTCTGGAAGTTCAGATAGGTAATTTTCTCTGTTTCAACGCGTCGTTACCTCCTCAAAGAATTCTCATTATCCTGACAGAAATGTAGGTTATTGAAATGGGGAGCAATCGGAAGGAAAGGGTCATTCCTACAGACAGAGTGGAGATGTTCCTCAAAGCAGTTTCTGTTTGGCTCACTAATGTAAAGGAGACTGCATTTTGAACAGCAATGACAGGAAACTGGATTGAAAGAGTACAACTGAAATGCTGCTTCACCTGGAAAGTGTGTTTAGGTCCTAGGACAGTGAGGAGGGAAGAGGTGAATGGGAAAATGTTGCTGCTTCTGCATTTACATGGGAAGGTACCATGGCGGTGTGGGAAAGTGTTCGGGGTGATGGAGCGTGCCACAGAAGGAATAGTCTTTGTAAAATGCTGACACTGGACGGAAGGGGAAGATGTATTTGATGGCGCTGTCCTGCTGGAGAGGGAGGATGATTCTGTGAATGTGGATTCTAGTGCAGTAGGAAGTGAGGGCATGGGGAGATCTATCATTGTTCTGGGAAGGAGTGGATGGAGTGAGTGCAGAAGTGAGGGAGACGGGACAGTCACAGCTGAAGGCTCAGTACATCAGAGTGAGGGGGATTCTCGTTTGAGAGAAAATGATGTAATATAGGAAGCTTCCCACTGGAATGTGGCATCATCGAACAGAAATCACAGAGCCAGAAAATCTGAGAGAATGGAGTCACTCTCCATGTGTTCAGCCACATACACAGGTTCGCCCTGAAAGACTGAAAAGAGTCAGGTATTTCAAATGCAGATTTATGTAATATATCTGGTCAAATACGGAGTGTGAAAATAGACACAGGTGAAGGCCAGCAGATGTGTGGGGGTGGGGAAACATTCAAGCAGGTACTGCTTAATAACACCCAGGTATTATTGACTCTGGTCAAAAAGAAGATGATTTGAAGATGTGAAGATGAACCACCCATGATGCACAAAGGCTGTGAAGGATACTAATCAATCACAAACTAAAGAATTCAAATTGGTGAGTTCTAGCATCGGCCACATTTGGGAAGTTTACTCTTGGAACCAGAAGCAGATTGTATAAAACAAAATACAAAGAAAAATATTCCAAAACTGGCAAGAAATACGAAAAAGAAACTAACCACGAGAGTTTTCCCATATCGAATAAAAAACGTTCATGATGTATGTGTGACCCTTCGAAGAAAGGCAGGAAAGAAATTGTGGGACACCTGGAGGATGTGACTGGGGAACTGGTTTCAGGGAACAGGCAGAGAATTTAAAACAGTATTTTACATCTTTTTTCTCAGGGGAAGGCACAAAGAGTTTCAATATTATAAACAAAATTGTAGTCAGATGAAAGTTTTTGCACTGTCTCTAACAAAACGACCAGGGCTTTTCTCAAACAGAAAAGACCAAGGGTAAACAGCTGATCAGCAATTCATAGCTGGTTTTAATAGAAGTGGTTACAGAGTGACTGGTGGCACTGTGTGAAATATTCAATAACTCTCGGGATTACGGGAGTGTTCCAGTAAAACTGGCAGAACTCCAAAGTGGCGCCTGTCTTCAAGAAGAGAGTGAGTCTTCAAGTGTTTAGGTTCTCCCTTTGTCTGAATAGTGGAGCATATTTGAGAGGATTGATGGCCTCATGATGCACTTTCATCCTGAGTGATTTCGAAAAAGTAAAACTCTGCTCCTTCCTCTGATGTGTTACATACTGGGGAATGAACATTTTGCTAAAGTTGAATCATTTTGAAAATTATCTGGAACATCGTACAAACGACATCACCCAGAGAATTCTAGAAACTGTACTCATTACAACATTTTATAACCATGTGGGGATATTGCACAGGTGAGAGATAGAGAGAGAGAGAGAGAGAGAGAGACAGAGAGAGAGAGAGAGAGAAGGTGCTGCATTGTAGTGGTGAGAGTGCTGGAGCCTTATTCTGGGGAAGGCGCTAACAGATATACAGTGAGTGTGAGAGAGTAGAGAGAATACGGTGACTCTTATCATGACAGAGCGGGAAAGGTGCTATTCCAGTATTGCTAGGCTTTTCTTGGACCGCAGATACTGCACTGAGCTGGGTGATGTGCTCAGACCATGCTCGGTGGGTCTCGTGGTGCGGCTCTGTCTGGGAAGTAAATAGTCCCTTTCTGTACTAGACTATTCATCGGGACCTCCGTGCCCCTGTCGACAAGCCCCTGTGGTGTAATTTCCCCTTATCTGCCATGCTCGGGAAACCCTGCAGGTCAGCTCCAAACTGGGAAAGCTCAACCGTGTGCCCATTGGCCTTTAAATGATGTCAGCAGTACCAGTGATCACTGAATATCCAGGGACATCGGGGAGATAGTGTGTACCTCCAGCCATGATGCGTGGGATAATCATGCTGGTATTGAATGAGAGGGACACCATGGGGGTGGGGTGGATAGTTAATGAGGTGAGTTCGATAAGATAGCACCAGGAAACTAGCTCAGCCTCGTGCAGACAACCCCTCTGTCACACTCAAGGAAAATGGCACTGAGACAAATTATTGTTCGATTCAGCCCAATGAGTCGAAGATTCTGCTGATCCTACTCCCAGGTACTAATCTGCAGAACAAATGTTTATCCAAAACTCTCCAGCATCTTAACTTACACCAATGTCCTGCTCACCCATCATTCACGGAAACAGTGGGCTATATTGCAAGATGCTATTGAAATGTTTTCATTTCACAATTTTAAACCTACCATCAGATCCTTCTTTGAAATTCTCTCTCAATCTCCCCCTCTCTTTTAAGCAAGCTCTTCCCATTTGTTGGTATTTAAACTGATTCCCCCGCCATCTCTTCTGGCAGTGAGTTTCACACCCACAGCACTCCTGTGTCATGCCACAATGGAGATATGGAGCTGTAAATGGAGGGAGCTGCACATCCTTTCACTTTCAGCATGAGCTGCAACTTTCCCCATGCTGGGCAGTGATCTAACACAGTGTTACTGAGCAATGCAGTGATTGGTCTACACAGCTGTGTATGCTGGGAAGGTAACTGCTCCAGGTTAATGGATAAATTCACTGCTATTCGCTGCACAGCTCCCCATGCTGAACAGATATCCAATCCGTTTGTATAAAACAATGCCTTTGTGTGTTCTGCACAGCGCCCTGTGCTGAACAGATCATCTAGTCCAAGTTTATGGATCAATGCACTGTTGGACCAATACGTCGTGAACTGGTGAGCTCTAAACAGTGTTCGATCCTGGACAGATTGCTGAGCAGTACACTAGCCTGGTCTACGCAGTACTTCATGCTGAGCAGGTATCTCATCTGGGCTTATACGTGTCCGGGCTGGATCTGAGAGGTGGATTGAGTATCTGATATAATTCCTGACATGATTATCAGTCTTCCAGCTCGGCCCATTCCGCTGGTAAATGTGAGATGCTGTGTTTGAGATAGAGTTTACTTAGTCAAAATATTCGACATTAAGCAAAACACAATTTATCCGAAGACTACCGCTAAAAGGCAACAAAAGAAAGAGGAACTTGCAATAACATAATTTTGTTGGAAAACTTAGCAGAATAATAGTTTATTTAACAGCTGTAGAGTAACTGCTCCAATATCGTATCATCCAATAAGCACACAAATGTCAAAAAAGAAATGCAGGAAACAGATTGGCTGACATGCAGTTCTTCAATCCAAGAGGAAAGAACATCAAAAGACAGTTCCGAGAGAAATCACAGAGACAGTGTGTAGCACCCGGAAGAGATTTACTGCCTTCCAATCCTGCTGAGACTCCAGCAATAACTGGCAAAATGTAAAACTAAGAATCCTGGTTCTGTGAGAGTTTGACCATCACTCCATAGGACCAGGCTGCAGCTGCAAGAACACAAGGAATGGACTGCAACTACACCGTCTATGGCTCTGTAGGTGTCTCTCAAAAATGCCTAAATCCATATAAGCCGTTAAATGCTGTACAGACAAAAGTCAAAGTTAAACATTAATAATTAAAACGAAAAGATGCAGCAGGCCTGGTATCAGACACAGACGGCCTCGGGAGCCCAGAAATTCCTATACTGCCAAAACATAGCAGAATCATCAAGCTTGTGAAGAGAAAGAATTATGTCTCTCCCTCATCTCTATGTTTACAACTGGAGATGTGCCATGAGCCCAATAATCAGCGATATCAAAATCCCAGCCACACCAAGTATTATTGTGATATATCAGAGTTGCCGTGAAATGGGTTAACTGGAGCTGTTTGTTCAGTGACTGTGATTAATATCAGTCTTCCTGGACCTAACTGGGTCACTGGAGGATTTCCCTCTTCCATAATTAGGGACTTCTTTCACCTTGTTATGCCAAAGTATTCGGGGCAGAGTCAACCTCAACAAGATTGGGATCAGCAGCTACAGAGAACGAGAGAGAGATCAGAATCTGAGAACATTAGAATGGTCCAACAATGGATTTTAATTTGAGACCATTAGACTGGAATGTTCCAACAATGGATCAGATTCTGAGAACATTAGACTGGAATGTTACAACAATGAACAGGAGTTTATCCTATGGTCTTTATTGGCTTTCTCAGGATTGGACATGGTTAGAGTTGCGGATAGAAGCCGTACTGATGACTATTCAAGCTGGGTTCTATCCCATCCTCGCTATTATTGGTGTTCCTGGTAAGTCTATCTCTGTCAATTCTATAAATGATGCTGAATGTTATTGCTATGCTGGTCGATTATATTTTACAAATACAGAAACTTTCAGTCACAAACGCCACTTTCTTCTCATGGATTTCCAAACTACTTAGTCATAAACATCTGAGAAGGTAAAAGACTGTTCGGAACCTTGAGTCTCCATTTAGCGTGAACTGTTTTATATCTCCATATTCTCTCTGTCATCAAACCTGCTTCTTAATATCCCCAATCTCCAGATTTGCCTGAGTTCTGTTGCTGACTTCGCCATCATCTACCCCTTCGTTAACGACAGATTTTATGGCTCCAGTTCTCTTCTGACCACTATTCCAGTTACAAAGAGTTTGACCACAAACTTGTTCTTGTCTCTACAGTTACTTCACAACAGGGACTCTTAAACAGAGTAATAATGTCACTGACTGTGTAATTCAGAGGCACAGGTTATGACTCTAAACGCATTGTCTGAAATCCTATCACAGCCGATGACTAAATTTAAATTCCAATATCAAAAATAGGAATGAAGCCTAATTTCACTCATGGCAATCATAAAACATCAGGATTTCTTTCTTATTTTGTTGATAACCTTTGATAAAGAAACCTAACACTTTGCCCTGTCTGAACTAAGTGTCACCTCAGATCCACAACAATGTGGTTGCCTCCATATTGCCTTGACAAATGGCCCCATTGTCAAGGACAGTTAGGTTGGACAACAAATACTGTCCTTGCCAGTGATGCTGGCATCCCGCGAAACAACAACAACAAGAAAATGTGGATGCTGGCGATCTGAAATAAAATTCTCCACAGTCTGAAAGAATGTTGGAAAATCTCAGCAGTTATGGCAGTGTGTCGGAAAAAAAAAACAAATAACGTTTCGAGTTCAGTGAACCTATCAAAACTGAATGCAACTGCGAAATAATATTATTATATCAGGGATGGATGGTAGGGTGAGCGGGAGGTTTGTGTTGAGTGGATGATGTCCAGCAAGAGAGAGAAAGTGAGAGTGAAAGAGAGAGAGATGGAGAGAGAGAGAGAAAGGAAAAGCAAACAAAAGGATTGCTGATGATGGACTGGAAGGAAAACAGAATGGGAAGTTATTCTACCATTTCCCTTTTTCACATATTCCTGAATATCATATTTATTATGGGATGTCCCTGCTTACCGTGAGTTATGTTCCCTCTATCTCTCGTCTCTGAGTGTGGTGATCAACTCCATCAGCAATACTGATAGTCGCTGATATATAGAGAAACGTAATGTTCCATTGTCAACTGCTTCTTTGGAGAGAGGAACTGTTACTGTGTGACTGTGTGGATATATAAGAGCTTTCTCAGCCAGGAAGAGAAACTGAGGAGCTGAAAAATGTATTGCTGGAAAAGCACAGCAGGTAAGACAGCATCCAAAGATCAGGAGAATCGACGTTTTGGGCATGAGCCCTTCTTCAGGAATGAGGAAAGTGTGCCAACCAGGCTAAGATAAAAGGCAGGGAGGAGGGACTTGGGGGAGGGGCGTTGGAAGTGCGATAGGTGGAAAGAGGTTAAGGTGACGGTGATAGGCCGGAGAGGGTGTGAGGACGGAAAGGTCAGCAAGAAAATTGCAGGTCAGGAAGGTGGTGCTGATTGAGAGGGTTGGGATTGAGACAAGGTGGGGGGAGGGGAAATGAGGAAGCTGGAGAAATCTGAATTCATCCCTTGTGGTTGGAGGGTTCCTGCTGGAGGAAGAGCACCTCATCTTCCACCTGGCGAGTGCTTTTGTTGAAAAGGACCTGTATGTCCTTGGTCATAAGTCACTGACAGAATTCATACAGGACAGGAAGTAAATGATGTGTGGGTCTTCATGAAAAATGATTGAAGTACAAATGTTAGAATATCTTTCCCACTGATCGTGTTTTGTTGAGAGAGTAGTTGGTACATTGTGTAAAGATTTGGTCTGCTTTATAAACAATGATCGCTCTGTCACTGAGAGAGTGCAATGTAGTTTGACCAGACTAAATACTGGCATGATGTTTCCATGAGGAGAGAGTGCAGTAACTATGTGTTTAATCTGTAGCGCTGTGAGAGAATAAGAAGTGGAAGTTTGATGGGTATGGCCAGAAACTCATTATGTCCCAGACAGCTGAATGGGGTGAAAATGTCATACCTTTCGTTGGATGTTTGATTCACCACAGTTTACATGCATCTGCAGAACCCTCACGTCGATTGACAACGAGGTACAGGCTCTGAATGAACTCTGAACACTTAAATGCACAGTTAGTGTGTGACACTGCATTGAATGTCACTTTGTACACGATCCTGCCAGCAGCCAAAATACCATCATTCTGAAACAGTTAGTTATTTCCCAATGGCTTCTGACCTCCACGGAGACCATGGGTCTGCCTTCTTGGAGATGGAAGGTAAATTGGAAAATGGCTAAAAAATGTTGTCTTCATTCCGACTGCCAGAAAACCATGTTAAAGTAACACATATGTACCATGAGTAATTAAGTCATACGGACCAATTTGGAGCAGTCTGTCTGTGCAGCCCCAGCTCCATTTGTTTGTGAAGTTGGAACATCTCTGACATTTTCCTGTTCCTGTGTTAGTGGTTTGACAAGCTGAATAACCTCTTCCTGTTCCTTTGTAAGTGAGTCCGGGTGTGAAATGGTTCTTTCTGTTCCCATGTACGTTACATGTGGGAGAGAACAGACTCCCTGACTTCCTGTGCTACAGGCAGGAGGGACTGAATGGCGTATCCCTCTTTTTGCCCAATAGTTTTGATGGGATGAATGGCTTCACCACATTCTTTTGAAACCAGATGGAGCTGCTGAATGAACTCCTCCTTTCACTGTGGAAATGTACTGCGCTGTTACATAAACGTTACCCAGACTTTAACAGCACGATCTTGAATGTTGACCAAGTCTTGTTGCACATGGTCACAGCCTGTTTCAAGAGCTGAAGAGGGACAACTTATCCTGAAAATTTTGTAGAATTCAGTGAATGCCGCCTCTTCTGCTGGCACGGTGGCTCAGTAGCTAACACTGCTGCCTCACAGCACCAGGGTCCCAGTTTCGATTCGAGCCTTGGGCAACTGTCTGTGTGGAGTTTGCACATTCCCCACTTCTCTGCATGAGTTTCCTCCATGTGCTCCGTTTTCCTCCCACAGTCCGAAGATATGCACACCAGGTGAATTGGCCATACTAAATTGTCCATCACGTTAGGTGCATTAGTCCGACGGAAATGTGTTTGGGTGGGTTACTCTTCGGAGGGTCGGTGTGGACTGGTTGGGCCGAAGTGCCTGTTTCCACATTGTAGGGAATCTAATCTGCTCAGTTTGGCTCAATGGGTTGAATATCCTCCTTCCACACTGTAGGGATTCTATGATGACAAACTGGAGATGCCCGGGCTGAGGAAGCTACGCTGAGGATCTCCTGCAGATGTGCCCCACGGCTAAGATGATTGATGCCCACCAATGATAATCATCTTCCCTTGTGCCGTGAATGACTCCAAACAGTGTAGAGGTCATAATTAATTCTCATTAAGTGTGATTTTGTGCAGGCTCCTTGATGTCATCCTTAGTCAAATCCATCCTTGAGTTCAGGGTCATTCTCTCTTACCTGAGCCCCTGCGTTACCTCTTTTGTTCATATCAATAGGTAATGGTGGAGGAGCAGAGAAGGTTTTCTTCAAACAGAGGGTAGTGAATGTCAGGAATTCTCTTATACAGAGAGTTAGGGGAGCTAGATCACTGAAAGGGACCAGTGGTGTCCCGCTGGGATCAGTTCAGTGACCTCTGCTCTCTGTTATTTTCAAAAATGACTTGGATATGGGTGTTGAAGAGTGGGCTAGTAATTTTGCCGATTACACAAAGGTGGTTGGAGTGATACAGCATATGGAGGGCTATTGTAGGTTGCAATGGGACATCGACAGGATGAAGAGGTGGGCTGAGAAGTGGCACATGGAGTTCAAACTGAAGTAATTCACCTTGCAAGCTCGAATGTGAATGCAGAATACATGGTGAAAGGCAGGATTCTTGGCAGTGTGGAGAAACAGAGGGATCCTGGTGTCCGTGTCCACAGATCCCTCAAAGTTGCCACCCAAGTTGATCGGGTTGTTAAGAAGGTGTATGGTGTGTTGGCTTTCAGCTGCAGGGGGATTGAGTTTAAGAGCCGCGAGGTTATGCTGCAGCTCGATAGAGGCCTGCTCAGACCGCATAGGGAATATTGTGTTCAGTTCTGGTCTCCTCATTATAGGAAGGATAATGAAGCTTTCGAGAGTGTAAAGAAGAGATTTACCAGGATGCAGCCTGGACTGGAGGGCAGGTCTTACGAAGAAACCGTGAGGGAGCTAGGGCATTTCTCATTGGAGGAAAAATAGATGAGAGGTAACTTGATAGAGGTGTACAAGATGACGAGAGGCAGAGAGAGTGAATAGCCAGAGATATTTTCCCATGGCAGAAATGTCTATCACTTGGTGGTATAATTTTAAGGTAATTGGAGGAAGTTTTAGGGGAGATATCAGAGGTAGATTCTTTACACAGAGAGTGGTGGGTGTGTCGAATGCACTACCATCAGTGGTAGTAGAGTCAAATACGTGAGGGAAACTTAAGAGACTCTTGGTTAGGCACATAGAACAAAGTGAATGGAAGCATGTAGGTTAGTCTGATCTTAGAGTAGGATAAATGGCACAACGTCGAGTGATGAAGGTCCGAACTGCATGCATTCATGTAGAACTCTGAGTTCAAAAACTGCATGAATTCACGTAAAACTTCTTATCTCACTTTTTAGATTAGAATCAATCTAAACATCATGGCATAGTCAGATGACACAGGGGGCCAACACTTTCAACATTTTGTCTAGCTATCACCATTGTTCACAGCTCACCTGAGAATGCAACTTTTTTTCAAAAAATGTTTGTGATTTACACATGAAAGAAGTGAAACTATCATGGTATTCTAACAAATGAAAGGCTTAACAGACAATCAATTTTTCTCTGTATAATTTCAGTTACATCACACTGTAAATTTTTGCGATAAATTCTGTGTTACGATCGAGCCCTCGACTATCACCTGATGAAGGAGCGATGCTCCAAAACCTAGTGTGCTTCCAATGAAACCTGTTGGACTATAACCTGGTGCTATGTGATTTCTAACTTTGTACACCCCAGTCCAACACCAGCATCTCCAAATCAGTACTGTTCCTGGTTCTGTATTCTATGGAAGTGTTCAAGAAGACTTGGACATTGAGGAAGATTTGAGACTTGGGCAGGTCAGCCTTGATCTTAGTGAAGGGCAAGACAGGCTTGGGATGGGAATGACCTGCCCCTGTTCCTGATGTTCTCCCATTCTGTTATTGGAAAGTTAGTAGGTGTTATTTTCCTGGAAGGTTTTTTATGGAATGTTGCAATCAGGGAGACCTGTGGATTTTGTGAGCCATCACTGGCTGAGATTTGGGGGCTGTATTCACAGTGAATCTGGCTCTACAACATCATCAACAAATGAAGCACAAGATACAGAGAGGGAAAGCCCTGTAAAGAGAAATGAGCAACCTCTTCCATATCCAGCCTGGGTCTTCCAATTACATTTTCCATATCTCCCAAACCGAGTGGGACAGTCTTGAGGGGCCGATTGTTTCCTCTATTTCTGTGCACCTTGCTATAACAATAAGTGGCCTCTAACTGCTCCTGTCCAGCAGGTTAGAGAGGTTGGATTGGACACAGAAACATGGGACTGAGGAGCAGGAGTGTGTCATTAGAGAATTTGAGCCTTCTCCACCAGGCATTAAAATTGTGGCTGATCAGGTTGTGGTCTCAGCCTGATCGTCCTGTCTGTGTCCCATTATCCGTGACTCACTTTTCTGTCAAATCTTTAACTAACTCAACTGTGAATACTTGTAATCAGAGAGGCACCATAAACTTCCGGGAAAGAGAATTCCCTTTCGAATGGCCCTTTTAGAATTTTCCCTCATCCTGCTGTGAGAATAAGAGAATCATACAGCGTGGAAACAAATCCTTTTGTCCAATTTGTCCACGTCAATCAGGCATCTTAATCAGATCTCGTCCCACTTGCCAGCATTTGGCCCATATCCCATGATCTATTCCTATTTATGTACCTATCCAGTTACATTTTAAACGTGTAATTGTACCCGCTTTCACCACTTCCTCTGACAGTACACCCACCAGCCTCTGTATGAAAAGGTTTCCCCTCAGGTCCCTTCTAAGTCTTTGCCCTGTCACCATCACCCTATGCCGTCTAGTTCTGAAAGCACCTACTCTGGAAAAAAGATTTGCCCATTCAGACTATCCATCCCACTCAGGACTTTTTAAAACCTCTGTCATGTCACCATTCAACCTCTGACAGTCCAGGGGGAAAAGTCTCAACCTGTTCCTCATCTCCCTGTAGCTCAAACCCTCAGGGTCCAGAAAATCCTTGTAAATCTTTTCTGCACACTTTTAAGTTTAACAACATCCATCCTTTAATAGAGTCAATTGGTATGTACGCAGTTTTCTTAAAGTGGCCTCATCTACATCCTGTACAAGTGCAACACGCTACTCCAACTCCTATTCTCAATGTTCTGACTGATTAAGGCAAGCATGTCAACCACGTTCCTCACCACTCTACCGACCTAAACTCCACTTACAAGGAACTGTGAATCTTCACCCGCAGTTCTCTTTGTTAAGCAACATTCCCCAGGGCTCTACCCCGCTTTAAATTACCAAAATGTAAAACCTTACAATATCTAAACTAAACTCCATCTGCCAGTCCTTGGCTCATTGAGATCAAGGATCACGTTATATTCTGAGATAATCTTCTTCACTGTCCACTGAACCAATTTGGTGATGTTATCTATAAACTTACTAACCATGCCTCCGATAATCATATCAAAGTTGTTTATATTCATGATGAAAAGCAGCGAGCTCAGCATTGATTCTTTCAGAACATAGCTGGTCACAGGTCTTCAGTCTGGAAAACAGTATATTACCTTCAATCCAATTTTGTATCCAATTGGCTAGCTTTTACTAGATTACATATAACCTAATTTTAGTAATCTGTCTACGATGGGAAACCTTATTAAATGCCTTGCTGAAGTCTGTGTAAACAATGTGCACGAAAGTATATTCTTCAAACTTCTTTGTCACCTCTTCATAATACTCAATCACATTAATTAGACATGATTTCCACCACACAAATCCATATTGACTATCGCTAATCATTCCTTGTCTTTCTAAATAAATGCAAATTCTATCCCTCAGAATCCCCTCCAAGGAACTCCTCGTCTCTGACGTTGGCTGAATGAGTCGATATTTCCCTGTGTTCTTTTGGCTCACTTCTCCCTTTTCTAGCCCCACTCCTCCATTACCCACAAAAAATACTTATAACTATGTTGGTGATATGGCCAATGATATAGTTCTCAGAGTGTGTCAGGGTCAGTGTTAGGAACAAGTCAGGCAGATTTCTTTAATCTACTAAAACAACATGTCTATGACCAAAACAAACTATGATGGAAAGAGGAATGACGAGAGGATATTGCAAATATGTACAGTGATATTTCCCTTTGAAAAATACTGAGAAACACACACACGCACACACACACACAGACACACACACAGACACACACACACGCACATACACACACAGACACACGCACACACACGCACACACACACACGCACACACATACGTATTGTCGATAACAAACTGAAAAGCAAAATATCTGCAAAGTTAACTTGAAATAACATTGTCCAAATATGATTCGAACTTATGACCTAAGGAAAAATAAGAGTTTGACCCAAATGCTATCCTATTTGTAGAGTCATCAAGTCTTACAGCATGGAGAGAGGCAGAGAGGCCCTTTGGCCCAAACTCGTCCATGCTGACCCAAATATCAAACCACACTAAACTCATTTCCTAGCACTTGGCCCATAGCATTCTCGACCTTTCCTGTCCATGTACTTGCCCAAATCCCATTTAAATATCGTTAATATAAATGCTTCAACCACTTCCGTTGGCAGCCCATTCCCTTTGTGTACCACTCTCTGTGAAAAACAGTTTCCAGCAGTTTCCCTTTTATTCTTTCCCTTCTGACCTTAAACTGATGCTCTCCCCTCCTCGATTCCCCAACTCTAGGAAAAAAAGGCTGGGTCCATTCCCCCTATCCATGTAAACTACTATAAGACCACTCTCCTGTGCTCTCAAGAAAAAAGTCCTCGCTTGTCCAACCTCTCCCTATAATTCATACTGTTGAGACCTGGCAATAGTTTTGTAAATTTCGTCTGCACACATTCCAAATTAAAAACAGCGTTCAGATCGCAATGTGACTAAAACTGAACACAGCACTACAAGTGCAGCCTCACCAACATCCTGTATAACTGCAACGTAACTTCCCAACTGCTCTCCTCCATGTCCTCACCGATGCTTGCTAGTATGGCAAAAGCCTTCTTCATTGCCATGTCTAACTATGACCCCACTTTCAGAGAACGGTGGACCTAAACTCCATGGTCCCTCTGCTCAACTACACTCGTTAAGGTCCTCCCAATCATCATCAAACTCCTACCTTGATCTAACGTTGCCTAAATATTCCTCGGCTCACTTCTCCAGTTTGATCAAAGTCCTGCTGCAATCTCTGATATACTTCCTCACTGGCCACGATAACACCTATTTTAGTGCCATCTTCAAGTTTCCTAACCATGCCTTGTACCTTGTACATTCGCAAGAATATCATTGATACAGATAACAACAGCAACGGGCCCAGCAGCGACCCCTGAGGCACTTCATGTGTCACAGACCTCCAGTCCGAGAGCATTCTTCCACTATTACCCTCTGCTTACTACCATCAAGCCAATTGTGTGTCCAATTTGCCAGCTCCCTCTGGATTCCATGAGATTCTAACCTTCCAGACCAACCTATCAATGGCAACCTTGTCAAAGGCCTTACTGAAAACCACACAGTCTACCGCCCCTCCCTCATCAACATTCCTGGTCACTTCAGCAATGAACTCAAACAAATTTAAGAGGCATGATCTCCCACTCACAAAGCCATGCAATCTTTCCAGTCTAAAAACAACTATTAATAATAATTATTAAAATTAATAATATCAAACTAATAAATAATAATAAGATGACACTTTCAGTGGAGAATACATTAACCATGGTATGTGATATTGGAACGTGCATCTTGGGTGAAGGGCAGAATAGATTTCGTACCTGTGTCATTGAACTGTATTGAAAAAAAGCAAGGGTGGCATGGTGGTTCAGTGGCTAGTACTGCTGCCTCATAATGCCATGGATCCGGGTTTGGTTCCAGCTTCGGGTGACTCTCTGAGTGGAGTTTGCACATTCTCCCTGTGTTTGTGTGTGTTTCCTCTGGGTGCTCCATTTTCATTCCACAATCCAAAGATGGAAAGGTCAGGTGAATTGGCCATGCTAAGTTACCCATAGTGTTATGTGCATTCGTCAGGGGTAAATATAGGGTAGGGGAATGGGACTGGGTGGGTTACTGTTTGGAGGGTCGGTGTGGTCTTGTTGTGACAGACGGCCTGTTTCCATACTGTAGGGAATCTGTCAAAAAAACTATTTCTAAACAAATTTATCTTTCCAAATGCATGTACATCTCAGCCCCCAGAGTCTTCTCAAGTAACCTACGTACTACAAATGTTAGACTTCCTGGTCTATCGATCCCAGATTTTTCTATGCTTCCCTTCTTGAATAATGGCACAACATTTGCTAATCTCCAATATTCTGGAACCTAAACTGTAGCTAACGATGATGCAAAAATATCAACCAGGGTCCCCGTAGGTTGTTCTGTAGCCTCTTGCAGTGTTCTTGGATGCATCTGTTTAGGACCAGGAGATTTTTCCACCTTCATACATTTTAATGCATCCAACACGTCCTCTCCCATGATATTGACTCACCCCAAGATAACACTACGACCTTTGTTAACCTCCCAAGTCTTCATGTATTTCTCCACGGTAAAGACAGAGGAGAAATATTCATTGAGAATCGCGCAAATCTACGGTTCTAGACATGCATGTCCATTTTGGACTTTGAGGGGTCATATTCTCATTTCGTTATTCTTTTTACTTTAACATACTTAATGAACCTCTTTGATTCACCCTAATATTCTCAGCCAAAGCGATCATGTGCCCCCTTTTCGCCCTCCTGATTTCCTTCTTCAGTAAACTACTGTATCTCCTGTACACCTCCTGGTACTCCCTCGATCCCAGCTGCCTGGACCTGAGCCACGCCTCCTTTTTGCTGGTCAAAGCCTCAATATCTCCTGACATCCGAGGGTCCCTCTTCCTACCAACATTGTCTTTTACCCTCACAGTAACATATAGGCCTTGAACTGTAGACATATCACTTTTAAAGGCCTCCCACTTGCAGGAGGTCCCTTCGCCTGCAAACAAACTCCTCCAACCAACCCCTACGAGCTCCTGTCTAATTCCATCAAAATTCGCCTTGCCCCAAGTTTGAACTTGAACATGTGGAGCAGTTTTGTCCTTCTCCATAACTGTTTAAAAATTAATAGAACCGTGGTCACTGGTCACAGAGTGCTCCCCCACTGTCACCTCAGTCACCTGCCCTGCCCTAGATCTTAGAATAGGTCAAGTTTCGTCCCTTCCCGAGTTGCACTCTCTACATACTGCTTGAGGAAACTATTCTGAACACACTTAATAAATACACCCCATCTCAGTCCTTAATTCTCTGTCATTCCCAGTCTATGTTAGGAAAATTAAAATCTCCTACTAATGCAATCCTATTGGCCTTGCAAGTCTCCCCAGTCTGCCTACATATTTTTGTTCCCCTAATTCCTCGTTTACTATTTGGGGGCCTATAGTACAATCCAAATCCTATCACCATTCCCTTCTTATTTATTAGCTCCCCAGACAATTCCTCACATGATGATCCATCAGATATTTTATGTCTGTTTACTGCTGTGATACTCGCCTTAATCAAAAATGAAACTCCCCGTCCCCTCTTTCCACCATCTCTCTCCCGCATAAAGCAGCTGTACCGTCCTGCATTAAGCTGCCGGTGTTTCTCTCCCTTAGCCATGTTTCTGTAATGGCTATAATATCCCAGTCCCATGCACCAATCCATGCCCTGAGTTCATCGGCCTTACCTGTCAGCCATCTTGCATTGAAACAGTTGCAATTTAATCCAACAGGCATTCCTTGCTCCGTATCGTTATCTAGCCTGACCTGTCTCTTCATTTTACTGTTTCTGATTACTGTATCTCCTCCCAGCCTCGCACCTGCCTCCCTGCTGTTGAGGATCCCACCACTCCCCAACACCAGCCAATCTAGTTGAAACCCTCCCTTGCAGCAGTTGCAAACCTGCCTGCCAGGATATTGGTCCCCTTCCAGCTCAGGTACAACCCGTCCTTCCTGAACACGCCACGTTGCACAATAAAAGATCCCAGTAATCCAAAGATCTCTGCCCCTGCACCAATTCTTTAGCCACCCTTTCATCTGCCATATCCTCCTATTCTTACCCTCACTAGCACGGAGAACTGGAAGTAAACTGGATATTACCACTGTCTTTTATCCTTTTCCCTAGCTCTCTACAATCACTCTGCAGGATGTCATCACTATATCTACCTGCGTCACTCTGTCCTTTGTACCAATGTGCACAATGACTTCTGGCTGCTTCCCGCGCACACCCCCCCCAACCCCCAATGAGAACGTTCTGCAGCCGCTCTCAGACATACTGGACCCTGGGCATGTGGGAGGCTACACGCCATTCCGGATTCGCATTTGCAGCCACAGAATCTCCTGTCTGTTCCCCTCACTATCGAGTCGGATAATTACTTCTGCAGTTATTCTGCTTGCACAGCCTTCTGACAATGGGATTTCTTCATGAAACAGTTGAATTTGGCTGAATTGTTTTGCTTCAGGCAATGGGGAGATTCCAATAAATCCTCATCCGGAATCCTCCATTAGTGGGAAAGACGACTGGGCTTTTGTTCACTCCCACACATTGCTGTGATGAGCGATAGGGAAACAGAAAGGGAGCAATAGAATGTTTCTCCACAGATAGGCTACATTTTCCATCCGTAAGTTAAATCAGTAACGTTATCAGTCCCATACTGGACTCTGTGGGCTCTTCTTGAACATTGTCCGAACTATATGAATCCATCACATTCTCGACTCCAGGTCAGTGTGTTATTGCAGAATCAATTCATTAACAATAAATGGTCATAATTGTTTTGAAGATGTGTTAATATGTGCTTGCATAATCTAAAAATAAGCGTTTCATGTCTTCACAATACATGAATATTCTTAAACATATACAGTAATTGCTGGAAAAGCTCAGCCTGTCTGTCAGCATGTAGGAACAGAATTCAGAGTTCAATTTTTCGGTCCAATGACCTTTCCTTTGGACCTGTCTTATTCTTAAAGTATTTCTACAGTTTTATTCTCCCACACAAGAAGAAATATCCATCCGGTATTCACCAACTACACTCTTCTCAAGATCTTATATGGTCAAAAAAAATCCCTCATTCTCAGGCCGAACTGTTAATTCTTCATAACGTAATGCCTTCATCCCAAGAATGAGTTAAGAGAAACATCTTTAAAACGTTTTGAAAGCAATTTTGTTTTTTTTTTCAGTTTATGCAATTATAACTACACATCATACAAAGATGTAATCTCAGCAATGCCCTGTACTGATGCAGAAAACATCGCTAAGATCATACCCAACACCCCTTGCACGAAACAGGATCATGACATTTACCTTCCAAATCATCTGCTACATCTTCAGGTTAATTTGATATGATTCATGTACTGAGACACACAAATCCCTCTGTAACACTGAGTTCTGCATTCTCCTTGCATTTAAATAAATTTCTGCTGTTTCGTCATTTCCACAAAACAGAAAATTTCCATCACATATATATTGTACTGGTTTTTTTTCTACTGAAGCTTTGCTCACAGCCATCCTCTGTCTGTATGCCATTGCTTGTTGCTGTGCCCTTCCCCAGTCTGTGTCCTATTGCAGACGTGCTGCACTCCCACTGTCTGTATCCCATTGCAGAAGCACTGCCCTCCTCCATCTGTATCCCCTTGCTGATGCTCTGTCTCCCCGTCTGGATCCATTAGCAGACCCTCTGCCCTCACCCATCAGTATCGCATTGTCGATGCTCTGACCTCCCCTGTCTGAATCACATTGCAGACACTCTGCCTCCTCCTGTCCGTATTCCATTGCAGACGCTCTGCCCTCCCCCTGCCTGTATGCCATTGCAGACGATCTCATCTTCCCCGTCTGTATCCCATTACAGACGCACTGCCTTCAGCTGTCTGTATCCCATTACAGACGCTGTGCCCTTCCCCTGTCTGTAACCCATTGTAGATGCACTGCCCTCGCTCTGCCCTCCCCGTCTGTATCCCACAGCAGACGCTCTGCCCTCACCCATCAGTATCCCATTGCAGATACTCTGCCGTCCCCCGTCTATATCCCATTGCAGACGCTCTTCCCTCCCCCTGTCTGTATCCCATTGCCGAGGTGCATCCCTCCCCAGTCTGTCTCCCATCGCCCCATCGCAGACGTTCTTCACTCCCGCTGTCTGTATCCCATTGCAGAGGTGCATCCCTCCCCAGTCTGTATCCCATTGCAGAGGTGCATCCCTCCCCCAGTCTGTATCCCATTGCAGACGTTCTTCCCTCCCCCTGTCTGTGTCCCATTGCAGAGGTGCATCCCTCCCCCAGTCTGTATCCCATTGCAGACGCTCTTCCCTTCCCCTGTCTGTATCCCATTGCAGACACACTGCCCTTCCCCTGTCTGTACCCCATTGTAGACGCACTGCCCTCGCTCTGCCCTCCGCTGTCTGTATCCCATTGCAGGCGCTTTTCCCTCCCCCTGTCTGTATCCCATTGCAGACGCTCTGATCTCCCTTGTCTGTATTCCATTGCAGACGCTCTGCCCTCCCCCGTCTGTATCCCACTACAGACAGTCTTCCCTCCAGTCTGTATCCCATTGCAGGCGCTTTTCCCTCCCCCCGTCTGTATCCAATTGCAGGTGATCTGTCCTTCCCCTGTCTATCGTCCATTGCAGACGCCCTGCCCTCCCCTTGTCTGTATCCCATTGCAGACGCTCTGCCGTCCCCTTTCTGTATCCCATTGCAGACGCTCTGTCTCCATTTGACATCTTATTGAATGAATATCCTGGTGCATGAGCAAACTGAGCTCCATCTCCTTCATCCGGTTCATTAGAATAGATTGTAATTTGTTGATGACCTCATACAGATCCCTGAAGAATTCCACTTGTTACAGTTTTCCAAACACAAAATGAGTAATGATCTCTCCTCTGCATTTCCTGACAGCTACCCAGGGCGTCCCTGCTTCTGCACAACAGCCTGGGATGGTTATATGGCGTTCCCCTGTGCTGTGTAATTTACTGAGTACTTCATTCTGTTTGGTGCGGCCTGTTTGGTGCAGCCCATTTTGCCGCAGACCCATTTAGGTGCAGACCCATTTCAGCGCAGCTCATATTTATTCCTTTTCAGGCTTCGATAAAAGTATTAATCAAAGCAATAAAAATAAAAATAATGTTTATTCCCTTCAGTAAAAATGTTAAAAAGACACTTGAGTAAGTATAACATTGACTCCGAGTTTCCTTTCAGAGCTAAAATGATAATTGGCCTTGCATTTATTCACATTGAAAACATTCCTGAAGTTATTGAACATTTGTCTGATGCGTTTCCAGATGAACTGCAGCCGCTGCTGGACTGGTTTGATGATAACTATGGAGGTAGAAGCTCACACAGAGGAAATAGTCGGCGTCCACCGCTTTTTCCAGTTGGAATGTGGAATTTATATGAAAGAACTTTAAACAATGAGGACAAAACAAACAATAATGCAGAAGCTGCCCACAGGAGATGACAGTGCGAACTTGATGTGGAACATCCAGTTATTTGGAAATATATTGACAGTTTACGCAAAGTTCAGAGGGGAAGGGACATTTACTATGAGCATTTGATAGCAGGGCACGATATTCCGTTGAAATTAAAGAAACAGATGCTAGAATACAAACACTCGTAAGAAGATTTAGTGAGAGAAATGATGTCGAGTATTTACTAGGGATTGCCCATAATTTTGAATGAACGTCATGTTTTAGATTTTTCGTAATGAACTTATATCGTTTATTTTTTTCTTTTTAACATTTTTACTGAAGAGAATAAACATTATTTTTAGTTTTAGTCTTTCATTAATGCTTTTAACTAAGCCTGAAAAGTGAGAGAGATGAGATTGGAAATGCCAGCGAGTTTAAATTGAGAATTGCTCTTTACTGAACATTGCTGCTTACTTGGTTGGTGGGACGTCGATGTTTCAGAATCTCCACACAAGGTGTCCTGGTCCGCTCTGGCTCTTTCCAGGATCCTCCCGACATATCGATGTAGAGGGTGAGGGAACGGATATCGGGCACTCTAAAACCCGGCTTGGCCCTTTATGCCCTATTCCAGGATGTTTCTCCTGGAATGGGAGAAGAGAAGGGACGAAGTGAGGGTGGGAGTGGGTGTCCCTACTGTCAATGCTGGTATAGGGGAAGAGGGGAAGGGTGAGATGTCCGGAGGGAGTCTGACCACAGTCTTGTATCCATGCAGTGGTATTAGTGTGCGGCGCTATTGCGTCAGTGACAGAAAAAGTGGGGGAAGAAAGGTGCTGAAGTCAACAGTGAGTGTGGTCGTGCTTGAGCCTTATTTGAAGATAGAGTGTGAGCCTTGTTCGGAGGTATGTGTTAAAACAGATATACAGCGAGTGCGAGGGAGCAGAAGAATATGGTGACACTTATCCTGGCAAAGTGGGAGGAAAGAATATTGATGCTTGTCCTGTATTGCTGACCAATTCTTCAGATCATCTCAGCGTTGAGGTGAGTCTCCCGGAAAGTCTTGTCCAAGTCTATCGCTAATAACGCCACAGACCCTTTCCCTCACTTCCCACAGAATCAGTTTGGGTGGATCTTACAAATAGCAAGATGAAGCAAACATTAGTGTGTTACATATCAAAACTAAATCTGTCACGTAAATGCTTTACAACATATGCTATGAAAATTAGGTATGCAAGTATATGCAAGGGGGATCAATGACACAGTGATATTATCGCTGGACTCTTAATCCAGAGACCCAGGTAATATTCTGGGGACATGAATTCAAATCCTGCCATGGCAGATGGTGGAATTTGAATTCAATATGTATCTGGAATCAAGCGTTTACGATGACCAGGAATCCATTGTCAATTGTTGGAAAAACTCATCTGGTTCACCGATGTCCTTGAGTGAAGGATACTGCTGTCCTTACCTGGTGTGACCTGCATGTGACTCCAGACTCAAGACAACGCTGCTGACTCTTAACTGCCCTCTGGCATGGGCAATAAATGCTGGTAATCCAGCGACGCCCTCATCCTGTGAATGAGTAACATATAATCGTGGAGCTGCAGTAATAATAGATGGTCTCAAATTGCACTGAAACTGCAGTGACTACTAATACTGTGAAGAAAAAACTTCCGTAAGTGTGTATTGGGTAGGTTGAACAGTACGTTGTGAACCAAACTGGAGAGCAGGTTATTTCAGATTTGGTGTTGTGTTGTCAGGAGGACTAACTAATAACCTTGCGCTGAAGCAGCTTTTGAGGAATAGTGAAATCAATATGTTGCATTTTTACACGGCGTCTGAATACAATATCGAATGATTGAACATTCTGGTCAAACATCATGGAAGCCCGGAGGCTAGAGGGTCAAGTACACTCCACTGAATTGGGGAAGTATAATATAACATTCAATGGGAGAAGCAATGATTGTGAGAGTCAGAGTCCGACAGCCCGGAGAAAGGCCCTTCAGCCCAAACTGTTCCATTCCAAACAAAATGTCCATGCACATTAACCCAAATCCCCTGCCCTTGCCCCATGTCCTTCTTTTTCTTTCCTATCCGTGTATTTGTCCAAATGCATTTTAAATTTTGTGAATTTAACCACTTCTGCTGGCATCTCATTCCGTGTATACCACTCTGTGTGTAAAAGAAGTTGCCCCTCAGTTCCCCTATAACTCTTTCCCCTCGGATCTTAAATTGATGCCCTCTCGTCGGTGGGTTGCTCAATCCTGTGGAAAAAAAGACTGAGTGCATTCACTCTATCCATGCTTCCCATGATCTTATACACTGCTATCAGATCCCCCTTAGTCTCATACACTCTAAAGTAAAAACTCCTATGTTGCCCAACCCCTCACTGTATCTCAGACCATTGAGTCCGGGCAACATCCTTCTATATTTGTTCTGCACTATTTCCAGTTTAATAACATCCTTCCTATCGCAAAGTGAACAACACTGAACATAACACTACCAGTATTGCCTCACCAGCATCCTGTATAACTGCAACATAACTCCCGAATTTCGATACTCATTACTCTGACAGATGAAGGCCAGCGTGCCAAATGCCATTTTTCACTGCCCTATCTCCCTGCGACTCCACTTTCAGAGAACCTTGAACCAGAATTCCAAGGTCACTTTGTCTCAATACACTCCTTAAGACCCCACCATTCACCATGAAACTCCTACCTTGATTTGACTTTCTAAAATGCAAGAACTGACACCTATCTGTATTAAACTCCACTTGATATTTCTGGGCAAACTTCCTCATCGCCCCTCTTAAGCCATTACCTCAATTAGGGAAGGTACTGGCATCCTTACCTTCAATTCCAAACAGATTAATGTCTCCTGTCCCAAATTTTCACCGAATTATTTCAGACTGAACATTGTGAGGATAGATGGATTAAGATGGAGTCATTTTTCAAGAACCTGGGTCTTCCAGGAGTAACCCCTGAATAGGTGTTGTGCCTTAATGCACCATTGTCAGCGCAGGAGGTTGTGAAGCAGCTTTAGAATGTAAAGGCTCACGTTTCTGATGGATTTGCTCGTGAATTTTATACGTAATTTATACACCTATTGTCAGGGCTGATGTTTAGCACGTTCCGTCACTCATACAGTCACGAACCCCTCCCTCCATCCTTAAGAGAGGCTCATCTCTCTGATGCTGCAGAAAGGAAGACCCTGAAGGATTGTGCTTCTTACATGCCAATCTCTCATTTAAATGTTGGTTTCAAAATCCTGTCTGAGACCCGTGCATGAAAGCTGGAAACTTTGCTGCCTTCCGTTGCCAAAGAGGACCAAACAGGCTTTATAGATCTTCCGACAATACAAAGAGGTTACTCAATATGATCCAAAAGTGTCAACAACAATCTGTCCAGGGATTACTGATCTCTTTAGATGAGAGAAGGTATTTGATTGGGTTGAGTGGCCGGATCTCTTCTGTACATTAGAACGGTTTGGTCTGTGCAAAGTTTTTATCAAGTGGTTGAGGGTCCTTTACCGTGATCCTCTGGCTGCAGTTCTCACTAATGGTGTGACCAACCAGTAATATTAATATTTCTCCAGGCAGCCGACCAGGTTCACACCTTTCACCATTGTTGTTTACGTTGGTGATTGAGCCACTGGCGGAGGCCATCTGTAGGGATACCAACATATCTGCCCCAGAAGTGGGATAGAAGTCACGTAAGATTATATTGTATGCAGATGAGGGTCTTTTCTTTTGTCAAATTTCGCAATTTCGGTAGATCATGTGATGCAATGCATTAATTCGCTTGTTGCCTTTCTGGACGATAAGATTAATTTTACAAAGTTGGAGGCCATGCCTTTGGGAGGTCTTAGAGAAATACCTGATACTGAGGGCAAATCCTGATTTCCTTTTAAATGGCCACGGGAGTAGTTTCCCTATTTCAGTATATTCATTGCATTTGTCTTTGATCATTTATTTAACGTGAACTGTATACATTTGTTTGACAAAATTACACAATTCGGATAGCTGTTATTAAAATGAATGTCCTTCCTCATTTCCGACACCCTGTGTGAATGCTTTCTTTGATGTTTCCCATAGAGTAGAGTCATGTGGGCGGCACAGTGGTTCGCACTGCTGCCTCACAACGCCAGTGACCCGGGTTCACTTCCCACCTCAGGCGACTGACTGCGTGGAGTTTGCACATTCTCCGGGTGCTCCGCTTTCCTCCCACAGTCCAAAAATGTGCAGGTTCGGTGAATGGGCCATGCTAAATTGCCTGTAGTGTTAGGTGTAGGGGTAAATATAGGGGAGTGGGTGGTGTGTCGGTGTGGACTTGTTGGGCTGAAGGACCTGTTTCCACACTGTAAGGAATATAATCTAAGATGTTTCTAAGAAAAATAATGGCTGGTTTAGCTCTTTTATTTGGCACCATAAGCAATTCTTTATCAAGCTAACAAAATTGCAACTGCCCCACAGATCGTGGGGAGTTGATTTCCCCGATTAAAAACAATCAGTTCAATTTTTTTTCATCGTATGTGAGTGCCTGGGCTGCTGATGTCTCGGCATCAATATGGTATTGAGCCCTCTCAGACAAAGTGAACCCGTCTTAGTCTGTTATTCTTACATAAAATGACAACATTTATGCAGTATTGTCATTATCTAATGATGATCAATACTGTCAAAACTTGAAGGACAATGCGTCAGATCGACGGCAACACAGCCATAACCATATTTCTTACCCCTATAATTGGTATACCGTGTTGTCAACCGGGGATGATGGATTCCAGATTTAAACTGTTGGCAGCGAGGGGGGTACCTTGCTTGGGTGATTTAGAATTAGTAGAATCCCTACAGTGTGGAAACAGGTCCTTTGGCCCAGCAAGTCCACTTTGACCCTCTGAAGAGTAACCCACCCAGACCCATTCCCCTACCATCCTATATTTACCCTGACTAATGCCCCAACTTACAGATTCTTGAACACTATGAGCAATTTAGCAATGGCCAATTCATCTAACCTGCACATCTTTGTGACTGGGGAAGGAAACCAACGCAGACACAGTTGAGAATATACTAACTCCACACAACCAGTCACCCAAGGCTACAACCAAACCCGTGACCCTGGTGCTGTGAGTTAGCAGTACAAACCACTGAGCCACCATGTCTTACTTGAGGGAGAAACAATGATATCATTTGATCAAATAACTCGTAAGTATGGACTACCGAGCAGAGACTTCTTCTGGTTTTTTTTTTCCATATTAGAGATTTCATTAAAAAAGACTTTTAACAGACACTTATAGATCCGATACAGAGAAGTGGGTTCTTTTTGCTACGAATACCCTCTCTGTCAGCATCCTTTATCATGAGTTGGATAGTGTCCCCTCAGACAAGACTGTGCAGCTTCGTGACGTCTGTGCGAGAGAGTTGGGGGTTTAGATCTCTTCGGAGACATGGGAGGATATTTGTGAAAATGCTCGAAGGATTTTGATCTGTAATAGGTCCCATTCCATGCAGTTGAAAAATCTTCATAGGGTCTGTCTGACACCAGAGTTTCTCTCAAAATTCAAAGTGGGATTATCTTCAGAATGTACGAAATGCCGAGTGACTACAGGCACTCTTGCTCATTGCATGTGGTCCTGCTGCAAGCTTAGTATATATTGGAGCACTGTGTTAGGTGTAGTAGAGTGGGTTTTGGAGACAGAATTGGAGATGGACCCGGTTTCTCTTTTCCTGGGCCTGCACAGAGTATCTTACACAGATGCACATGGGGAAAAAATCCTTACTTTCTGTGCTAGGAAAAATGTTGCCTTGGATGTCTGAAAACTCCTCGGGTCTTTTGGGTCTTTGTAAGCTCCTCATGGAAAATATCCCTTTGGACTTTCTCACCAGTATGGTGCACCAAAAAACAGAGATTAGTATAAGTCACAGAGTCATGGAGATGTAAAGCATGGAAACAGACCCTTCAGTCCAATCCATCCTTGTCGACCACATGTCCCAAACCAATCTAGTCCTACCTGCCAGCACCTGGCCCATAACCTTCCAAACCCTACCTATTCATTTACCCATCCAAATGCCTCTTAAATGTTGCACTTGTATCAGCCTCCCCCACTTCACCTGGCAGCTCATTCCATGCACGTACCACCCTCTGTGTGGAATAGTTACCCCGTAGGTCTCTTTTATATATTTCCCCTCTCACCCTAAACCTATGCTCTCTCGTTCTGGACTCCCCGACCCCAGGGAGTCCAGGCCAGTGTGCCAACAGCCTTCTTCACTGTCCTGTGTATTTGTGACTCAAATTTCAGACAACCGTGCACCTGATCTCCAACGTCCTTTTGTTCCACTACAGTCCTTAAGACCCTCTCATTCATCATTAAACTCCTACCTAAATTTGACTTTCCAAAATGCAAGATGTCGCACTTATCTATATTAAATTCCATTTGCTATTTCTCAGCCCACTTTCCCAGCTGATCAAGGTACTGCTGCAATTTCTGATAACGCTCCTCACTGTAAACGATGCCTCCAATTTTAGTGTCACCTGCAAACTTACTAACTTTGCGTTGTTCACCCTGGTCCAAATCATTGATATAGATGGCAAACAGCAATGGGCACAACACCGATCCCTGAGGCACTCCACTAGTCACAGGCCTCCAGTCCAACAAGCATAGCCATTTGCTTCATAACGTCAAGCCAATTGTGTCGCCAATTTGCCAGTTTACCTTGGAGTCCATGGGACCTAACCTTCTAGAGCGGCCCACCATGTGGAATCTTATCAAACGCCTTACTGAAATCCATATAAATTATGTCCACCACCCTGCCCTCGTCAAACCTCCTGGTCACTTCCTCAAAACACTCTATCAAAATTTGTAAGGCATGATCTCCACACACAAAGCTATGCTGACTGTTCCAAGTCAAACTCAGTCTTTCCAAATGCATGCATATCTTATGTCTCCAATCCTTCTCAAGTGGTTTCCGGAAACAGATGTGAAGCTTACTGGTCTATATTTCCCAGGCTTTTCTTTGCAGCCCTCCTGAATAAGTGCACAACATTTGCTACTGCCCAGTCTTCCGGGTCCTTGGCCCCTGAACTGTCTTATCTCGCCTCGTGCAGTGCTCTTAGATATATCTGGCCAGGACCAAGAGATTTATCTGACTTTGTGCATGCTAATGTGTCCAACAGCACCTTTACTGTCATATGGACTGTGCCAAGATATCGCAACTAACCTCCCAAAGGCCATAGGTCTTCGTGTCTTTCTTCATGGTAAATACAGAAGAAAAATTGAGGACCTCAACCATCTCTTGAGGTTTTACACATGCGTGCCTATTTTGGATTTTAAGACGTCCTATTTTCTATCTCTAGTTGTTCTTTTTCTTTACTATACTGAATTTGGATCTGCTCAGCCAAGGCTATCTCATACCCCACTTTAACCTTGTTGATTTCCTTCTTCAGTGAACTCCTCTATCCCCTGTGTTACTCCAGGGGTTGCCTAGATCCCAGCTGCCTGTACCTGAGTGATGTCTAATTTTTTGTTGGTCAGAGCCTCAATATCTCTTGTCATCCAAGGTTCTCTCTTCCAGCCTCACTTTCCCTTCACCCTTACAGGAACATATAGACCTTGAACTCGAGCTATCTCACTTTTGAAGCTCTCCCACTTGCCCGGGATTCTTTTACCTGGAAATAAACTACTCCATCAACCCCTGCAATCCCCTGACTAAGTCCAACAAAATACGCCATGCCCCAATTTAGAACTTGAATCTGTGGACCACTTTTGTCCCTACCATAACTATTATAAAATTAATACAGCTCTAGTCACTTTTCCCAAAAGGCTCCCCCACTTTACCTCCATCACCTATTCTGCCCTATTTCCAACAGTAGGTCGAGTTTGTCCCTTCCCGAGTTGGATCCTCTACATGCTGCTTGTGGAAGCTTTCCTGAACACGTTTAACAAATTACGTTCCATCTAAGTTCTTAACACTCTGAAGTTCCAATCTAGGTTAGGATAATTAAAATCACCTATTATGACAACCCTATTGCTCCTGCAAGTCTCGCCAGTCTCCCTGAATATTTGTTTCTCTAATTCCCATTGATTATTTGAAGACTTATAGTGCAACCACTATAACATTACCACCCCCCCTCCCTTACTTCTTTGCACCATTCACAAAACCTCATTGGATATTACCTCAGTTATTTCATCTTTAAATACTAGAGTGATACGTGCCTTAATCAGAACTATTGGTATTTAAATTGTTTCCATTTACATCTCTTCCTCGCAGTGACTTTCACATTCGCAGCATCCCTTGTCAAGGAACAGTGGAGGTATAGAGCAGTAAATGGATGGGAACTGCACATCCTGTCACTTCCAGCATTGGTTGCATGTTTCTCCACCCTGGGCAGTGATCTAACACAGTGTTACCGAACAATGCAACAGCCTGGGTTTATATATGAATGAACCAGTGCGGACTGCACAGCTCTACATGCTTGACATTTAGCCCAGGATTATAGATCCAGCATTGGTGTGGGCTGCACAGTGTTTCACTCTGGACATTGCTGGCTTGCATACAGCTGTACACGAGCCGGATCTACACAGTGCTCCATCCTGAATATGTAATGGATGGGCTGGTTATGTGAGTTGGATTGCGAATGTGAGAGTACTAAACATCTGGCAATGCCTTTATTTTGTGTTTTACTTCTTGTGATTGGACTCTTCAAATCTTGACTCATCCGGTTAGACCCATCTTCATCACTTCCTCAAAAAATACCACCGAGTCAGTAGGATGTGATCTCCAATGTACAAAGCCCTCTTCAGTCCTTGTCGTTCCAAATGCATGTACATCCTTTCCCTCAAAATCCCTTCCAACAATTGAGTCACCAATGACGTCAGGCTCACCAATCTATAGTTTCCTGGTTTTTCCTTACTTTCTTAAATAATGACCCTATGTTAGCAGCCCTCCAGTCTTTTGACACCTCATCTGTTAAAATCAATGATACAAATATATAAGTAAAATGCAGAGCAATCTCTTTCCTAGCTTCCCACAAACATCTGGGATACAACTGATCAGGTCCCAGGGATTTGTTCACCTTTATTTGTTTTAAAATGTCCAACACCTCCTTGTAATATAGACACTTTTCAAGATATCACTATATATTTCTTCATTCTCTCGCTCTTGTAATCTCCTCCACAATAAATACTGAGGAGAAAAACTTGTTTCGCATCCCTTCAATCTCCTGTGGTTCTACACATAAAGTAGCCTTACTGATCTTTAAGGAGCCCTATTCTCTCCCTAGTTAATCTTTTGCCATTAAAGGATTTGTAGAGTTTCTTCAATGCCTTGTTAACCCTATTTCCAAAGCCATCTCATGTCCACATTTTTCTGGCCCGATTTCCCCGTTGAATATACACTTATTGCCCTTATACACCTCTCGGGACTCATTTGATAACAACTCTGTTTACCTTACATATGCCTCCTTCCTTACCTTGACCAGAGGATCAATATATCCAGCCATCCAGCACTCCCTGCACCCACCAGACTTGCCCCTCTCACTAATAGGAACACGTTGGCTCTGGACTCTCTGAAACCAAGTTTTCATGGCCTTGCATTTTCCCACCATCCCTTTACCTGCGAATAGGGTATCCCAATCAGCCTTTCACAGGGCTCGCCTAACACTTTCAAAATTGGGCTTATTCAAGGTTAGAACTTCAATGTTTACATCAGGTCTTTCCTATTCCAAAACTAATTTAAAACTAATGCACATGTGTAACAGACTTGAAAGTTAAATAAACACTTCCTGCCCCTCTGTAACAGGCTCGAGAGGTTGAATGGCCTCCTCCTGTCCTTATGTAACAGATCCGAGACATTAAATGCCACAGCAACCCTAGGATTACGAGCAACCGTTAAAGTGTATCTGATGGATGTCCATCCCTTCTCAGTTACAGAAACACAACCAACACAATGTACTCCAGGTGCCCTCTCAGTAACACCTCATACAGCTGCAGCGACACATCTCTTTGTTTTGAATGAATCTGTTGGCAAAATGTACCAATATTCTAGATTTCCACCTTTTCAAGTAGCAACAGGCTAATATGGGCTAAATGGCCTTCTCTTATCCCTCTGTAAGAGGCCCATAGGGACACAATTGCTTCGGCCTGTTGCTGAGCAGCAATCTCAATGCTCCGTCTCAAGGTTATGAAAGGATTTGGTAGCAGGGCCCTGAAAACCAGGAGTAGCCTCACACTGGTCAATAATATCATACTTTGTGTTGAGGTATCTAGAAACTTGCCCACTCGACTTTATTTTATGCAGCCGATCTGTTATTTTATAACTGCCTCCTTTCATAAACAGAGTGGAATATATATAGACCCCTGCAGTGTTCTGTTAATACTCTCATATACAAGTTACAAAAAGATTATAAAGATTTATGGTCTATCCCTCAGCAATCCTCACCCATTCCATCCAAACCCAGTAAATGTTCCCTTTTATACTGATATGAAAAGTGATGTGTGGAACTGGTTAACTGAGCTGTTTGTTTAGTCATGATTTGGAGATGCCAGTGTTGGACTGGGGGTGTACAAAGTTAAAAATCACACAACACCAGGTTATAGTCCAACAGGTTTAATTGGAAGCACACGTGCTTTCGGAGCACTGCTCCTTCATCAGGTGATAGTGGAGGACACAAATCTAAGGCACAGAATTTATAGCAAAAATTTACAGTGTGATGTAACTGAAATTATACATTGAAAAATACCTTGATTGTCTGTTCAGTCTTTCATCTGTTCGAATACCATGATCGTTTCATTTATTTCTTGTGTAAATCACAAAACCCTTTTTTTAAAAAAAGTTGCATTTTCAGGTTAACTGTAACATTGACTGTTACCTAGACAATATGTTCAAAGTGTTAGCCCCCTGTGTTCTCTTGTCTATGCCATGATGTTTAGATTGATTCTAATCTGAAAAGTGAGAATAGAGTTTTACATGAATTCCTGCAGTTTTTGAGCTGAGTTTTACGTGAATTCATGCAATTTTTGAACATTGTACAATGTAATTCTGCAAGTACAAATACACCCCACAAAACATATGTGTGCATGAAGGTTCGTCTGTTTGTGTGTTTGTGTATGTGTGTTTTTCTGGGTTGAGGGTCGTGAGTGTGAGAGGGAGTGTATATGTGTGTGTAGTGATGTAGAGTCTCTTAAGTCTGTGAGGGGGTGCATATGTGAGTGTGGCAGTCTGTGTGCGTGTCTGGGTGGGGGCTGTGAGTGTCTGTAAGAGAGAGTGTATATGTGTGTGCATGAGTGTAGTGTGGTCTCAGTTTCTGAGTGGATGCCTGTGTGAGTGTGGGTGTCTGTCAGGGTGTGTGGGAGTGTCTGTGTGCGTGTCTGTGTACATGTGTGCCCGTGTGTATGTGTGTGTATAGGAGTGCCTGTGTATGTGTGCGTGTAGTGGTGTCTGTGTCTGTGTGTGTATAGTGCAATGGTGGTCACCTGTAATGTGACATGACCCCAAGATCCCGGTTGAAGCCCTCCCTATGGGTACCGAAATTAGCTGTCAGCCTCTGCTCGGCCACTTTTCGCTGCTGCCTGTCCTGAAGTCCGCCTTGGAGGATGGTCACACGGAGGTTGGAGGTTGAATGTCCTGGACCACTTAAGTGTTCCCCAACTGGGATGGAACACTCCTGTCTGTTGATTGTTGTGCAATGCCCATTCATCTGTTGTCGTAGCCTTTGCTCGGTTTCCCAGCGTTTGTTCAGTGACTGTGATTAATGCCAATCTCCATTGATTCTAATTATCCAAGTGGAGGGTTTTAATGATAAATGGGCGCCGTTCAATGTGTTATCCCATAACATGAGCGGGAGCATCACCGACAGCACTGATAGGGATCAGCAGAACCAGAGAGAGGGGGAGGAGAGATCAGAATCTGAAAACATTAGACTGGAATGTTCCAAAAATGGATCAGATGAATGAATCAATTGATGAATCATTGGACTGGCATGTTCCAACAATAGACAGGAGTTTATCCAATTATGTTTGGTATCTTTCTGCATTTTATTGGTGGTCATTATCATTGCGGATCTATTACGCTCTTCTCATTGTTCAATATTTTTATTATCCTTTCCTAGGTATGTTTGGCGTTCCTGGTAAGTGTCACTGTCAAGTTTTTGTTTCTCTATAAACTAGTTATGACTGTATTACTGGTCTTTCATATAGTCTACACTTCTTGTCGCTATTATTGTTCCTCCTGAAACTCTCAATCCAGGTATTCACTCTACAGGCTACTAACTTCATCAATGAACGTGTTCAATTACTGTCTCCCTCTCTGCTCTGGCAGTGTTACTCATGGGTCTCTATGTTGACCTACTCAGCTCCAGCGTAGAACTACAATTTATTGTATCATGGCCTTTGTTATTTAAATATTAACAGCATGGAGGTCACTCTCTACTGTTCTGGTTACAAACTCCACTTCCTTCCACTGTTTCCATCCCATCCCTGGCCAATATCTCCAGCTGAAGCAGACAAGTCACAACTGTGTGTGGTCCCTTTGACAATTAGCTCATTCTTCACACCATTCCCTGGCCTTTTCACTCCTGACTATATTGCACTGGTTTATTCCATCTGCTGTTTGAATCTTGAGCTATGAAATACAGTCTTAATGAAGCCAATAATCTGCTGCTGCCGCTCCCAGCTTCAAACCTGCCAAAGCAAATCTGCTTCGAACTCACGCCAAACTCCCATCCATCTGTCATTCATGTGCACGCCGATGTGTATTGCTATTGTGACTGGCAATGACTTTATTTTAACATTCTCAAACACATTACCTCATCTGTCCATGAAACTTCTCTCGCTCCCTTTCTGTTGATTAACAAAAAGCCTGCCAGTTGTTCGTATTTAAAATAGTTTCCTCCATATGCGTTCCTTCTCAAACAATGAGTTTCACATTCAACCACGCCTATCGCGCACGCACACACACGCACTCTCTCTCTCAGTTTCTGATGAGCACACACACACACACACAACCGCAGCAAACCTTCCCATTGTAGGCAGTAACCTGATGCGAGTATGGTTAGAATACGATAGTAAAGTTTGCAATACTCTCTATGCTGGGCAGATAGTGCAGTTTACTGAGCAACACACTAGCATGGTCTGCACAGCTCTCCATGGTGGGCTGTCATCTTGTCCCAGTTTATGTTGTTTGTGGTGTTCTATGAAGCAGATTCAGAATTTGATGTAACAAACCATTCCAGCTGATGTGACAATGCCTTTATTCAATGTTCTCATTCTTGTCATTTTACTCTCGAAGATCTCACTTCTCCAGTTCGTCCCACTGCCCTGTCTGATTCCCCATATTTCCACAACATCTTTTCCGTTAAGTAACTGTCTGTTTCTGTCTTTAATGTGAATCTTTCTCTCCCTCTGTATTTTTCCCTGGGTTTAGCTTTTGGTTCCCTAGTGTATCAAGTGCTGGCATTGTGTAGTTCAGAAAGAGTGAAATGGTGTGTTTCAGGCTGTTGTTCACATCGCGGTATGTCCCATGTGATGGTCCATGGACAGGGGTGTTTTAGAAGTTATGAGACACATCCTTGAAACTTGGTCTGTACCTGAATTTGTCCCTCTCCGGTGACCTTGCGATCAGTAACACGTGGAAGTCCCTTAAGTAAAGGACCAGGCATCTAAATTGTGTGACAATGCTGTCACTTTTCTTAAAAAAAAGATTTTTTTCTCCTTTTTAAAATAAGAGATCTTAAAGGCCAAACTGCCTACTGAAAACGGCTCAAGTAAATAACTTACGACGCTTTTAGGGTTTTTAATAAATAGCAGTAACAACGGCCTCGTAACTTATCCCAAGCTGCTACTCTCTCTGAAACCTGACTTGATGCTGTTTCCTCCTGAATTGGAGAACTGTATGAAGTATGTATGTCTGAATGTTCCTTTTTACCAAGGAGTGTGTTTATGGAATGTTAGTATATTGGAACAGTTCATCTGTAGAAGGTATTATATCCATTATTCGGTTAAGATTTCCAATAGTAAAATTATTCTAAATTCCTCATCATTTTGAATGGATTTTCATTAGAGTGTTTAAATATATTGTGTTTTGCTTAATGGTGGGTGGGTTTGACTAGTAGCATCACATCTGGAACACCCAATTCACATCTACCTTTAAAATAGGAAAAGGGTGGCATCCAAGCTACCCTCTTAAACTGGTTTGAGGCAGTCGAGTTGGTCTATAGCAAACTGGGGACTCTTGTCTGGTTCTAAATCGATAACACCAAATTGGGCTTAGAATTATAATCCCTACAGTCTGCAAACAGGCCAATAGACCCAACAAGTCAACACCGACCCTCCGAGGAGTAACCTACCCAGACCCATTCCTCTACCCTAATATTTACCCCGAAAAGGATCCTAACCCACATACATCCCTGAAAACTATGAATAATTTAGCATGGCCTATTCACCTGACATGCACATCTTTGGATTGTGTGAGGAAACCAGAGAATCCAGAATAAACTCATGCAGACACTGGAGATTATGCACCGGGAGATTATTCGGTACAAAGGTCGCATATGGTAGTTGTTAGTGTCTTTTGTTCCGGATGTTGAATTCGGTTGGTTTAAACAGTGTTTTGTGTATAAAGATTCTTTCAGTCACTAAGAGTTCTCTGGGTGTGGAAGAAGTAAACTTGGGGGTTTTACAAAAGGTAATGAAGGCAAAGCTGTAGGAATTGACAGACAAGCTGGAGTTGGGTTTGCTTTTGTCTGTGCGAAAATGAGAGATAATTACAGCTATAGTTCCGGAATTACATTGGACGGAACCGCCATCAGACGCTTTCGAAATGGCGAGAATTCAATTTCAAATGAGACACTTTGAACATGAGAAGGAATTGAAAGAGTTTGAATTATGATGAAAAGTAGAAATAAAAGAAAAGGAAATGAAGAAGAAAGAGAGAAAAGGAGAGAAGAAAAGCAGAGAGTTTCAACTTAAACAGTTAACAATTAGAGAGGAAAGTTGGCATAGAAGGCGGAGATCAAGGTAGACGGTAGGCTGGATGAGGAGGATTGTGAGGTTAAGCAACCCTGTAATAGCCTATGGCCTAATGAGGTTCTTTTTAAATACATCCAGGCATTATCTAAATTTGATGAGAAGGATGGAGAAGCCTTTTGAATTTCATTTGAGAAAGTGGCTAAACTAATGCAGTGGCCAGTAGCCATGTGGATTTAGTTGATCCAAACAAAGCTGGTAGGTATTTGCATCCCTATCGGAGGAGGTATCTGGCCAGTATGGGGTGGTGAAGAAAGCCATCTGAAGTGCCAATGAGCTTGTGCTAGAAGCCGACAGTCAGCGTTTCAGGAATCTAGAAAACGGTCCCTGGTTAAACTGACATTGAGTTTGAAAGGATAAAACAAAGTAATTTTGAATAGTGGGTAAGGGTATTAAAAACAGAGCAAAGCTATGACACTGTTAGAGAGATTCTTATGTTGGAGAAGTTCAACAATTCACTTCCTGCAATCGTGAGAACTCGTATGGACGAGCAGTTACAACGGCAAGATTAGAAGCTGAAATGGCTGATGATGATGATTTGGTTCAGAAATGAAAGTTTGGTTTCTGTGAGGCATGGAGAAGAATGTGCGAGATCTTAAACTATATATCTGTGAAAGTAAGCTTTACTGGCATAGGCCAGGAGTAGCAGGGAAAGAGGTTACAGCATTAAGAGGTACAGAAGCATGTAACTCTTTTATGCTGAGACATGAGGAGCTATGTCATTCAGAAGGACTGTTGGAGAGATGAGAAGTGCTCCATTATGTAACGTGTGGTTGGAGTATCCAGTGGAATCATCAACAGATTTATTCCACAATGGGAAGGAGGTCTTGAGCTTTTTGTTGGCGTTACAACGTTTCAGCGTTTAAATCGCGAATAACATACATGAGCCAAATCTTTATCACTGATCGTGAACCCTTAAAATTTTGGAGAAGTTTAGGGAAGGAAAGACCAGTCTGTTTCGATTGAGCTTATTATTGCTGCCATTCAATTTCAAATTATACAGGTGACAGGGCGAGGAAACCTAAATTTTGACACGTTGTGGAGACTTGGATGAAGAAAGACAAAGGCATTCTGTTGCAGGAGTAAAATGATTGAAATCTAATCTAGTTGTGAACATTTTTATGGGTCAGAGTCAATGCTTTATATAAGGAAGTCTAGGAGGTCTAAAATGAATCCACACTTGTATATTGATCGATTATTTTATTAAAGGTGGAGTCGTGAGGATACTATCACTGTAAAAAGGTTATTTTCTTTTGGATTTTTTTTGAATAGAGGTTTTAAATACAGAGGTGCGGAACTGCTGTCTGAAAACAGTTAAAGCAAATAATTGAGAAAGCCTTTAGGTTTCATTAAAGCGGTGGTAAGAATGGAAGGGCAGTGGCCAGCTCTCCCAGACCAGGTTTCCTCATTTTGTTTTTAGCTGCAGCATTCAGAAGCTGTTGGGGATTCTCGAAGGGTTGGAAGTTTCAATACATGATCCCCAGCTGCTTTTCTCTCTGAGATCTCTGTTGATGCTGTTTCCCCCTGGATTGGAAAACTGCTGTAAGGATCTGTATTTGAATATATCTTTGTGCCAAGCGGTGTAAACCAAGTAGGTATGGTATCTATTGTTTGTGTAAGTGTTCCAACATATAAGCTATCCCGAAATTTTCTTTTCTTTGATTGTATTTTAACTAAAGCATTTGAATAGATTATATTTTGCTTAATGTCGAGTGGTTTGACCAATTGCAACATATCTGTAAGGCACACTTCCCATCTATATTCAAAATAAGGAAAGGTTTGGATCTAACCGGCCTTCTTAAAATATTTTGCGGGGATATGGACTGGTCCACAACACTTGTACCAAGTGGTTTCTGACTGGCTCCTGTAATTGAAAAGTTAGTCCAGCAGCTGGGGATAGTTTGCTGGAGGTTGTGCTGTGAGCTGCTTCCGACATTCAGGGAGACCTGAGGATTTGGTGACCCAACTCTGGATGGAGCATGGGGACTGTAGTTACAGCATCTGGGTCTGCAACACGAACAACAAATGGAGCAGAGGCTGCAGAGAGGGGAAGCTCTGAAACCACGGCGTCAGTGTGTGTGCGGGGAAAGGGATCTGCTATATCCACCTCGGGTTTTCCAGGAACAGCTTCCCAAGCTCCACTTAACCAAGGAGCAGAGTGTGAGGGGCCCTGACTGAACAAGGAGCTGGTCATAGAATGGTGTCACCTCCTTCAACACGACCTGCAGCTTCACACCAGGGGGAGGAGGATGCTGCCAGTGACTGTGAGGGTCACTGTTTCATTCAGCTTCTATAATCCAGAACTTTCCAGGCAGGACGAGGTGACATATCCATCATCTCCCAGTATCTCAACATCAATGTCACCATTCGGTGAAGGAGCATATATATGGTGGATGAGGTATATAGATTGTTTCTCCCTCAGCAGGGAGCTGCCGGGTGTATTCAGTATAGTGGGTTTGCTGATGGTGTACATGGCATCTGCAGGGTATCCATGTCAATGGGGAGAGGTAGAGGAACTGAAGGAGTTCTCTCTTTATTAATGTTACAGTGTGCCCATCACAGTGCATCATATTGGTGAATACCCACTGTCCTGGCAACAGTCATGGCCTCTTCATTCAGAAGCAGTCAGCCATTCCCATCGTCATCGGGTCTCCACGTAGAAAGAAATGAATATATCTTGGATAAAGGCCGTCTCCTTGATGCACGTTTCAAAACACCGTCACCACCATCAAGCAACCACATCAAAGTATTCCATGTGTTCGGAGAGCAATGGGGTCACTTGGAGTGTCTGGGAGCTGACGATCAGGGATGGAGCAAAACCTCCCATGTCTGAACGGATCTGAGTGGACCCCCCAGGACACAGTATCATTAAGTCCTGTAATCTCTCTCCATTTTAGTAACATATTGCTTTCCATTATTCCTGTAAATGAAATGACAGGTTATATCATGTTAAATTCCACCTGCCAAACTATTATATATTATCTTGACCCCTCTGAATCTACTTGCAGACTTTCCACCCTCTCTTGGTAATTTAATCTCTTGCTTACCACAGTGACATCACCAAACTCAGTACCTGTATATCTGTTCAATTTCTCTTCATAAGACAAACACTTCAAACATGGAATCAATCTAATGAAGCTCCTCTGAATTGCCTCCAATGGAAATAGCTCATTCTGCAGGACACCCAAACTGTACTCCAGTTGCAGCCTCACTAATGCCTTGCATAGCTACACCAACACTCCCTACCTTTTTACTCTATCCTTTTATAAATAACCACTGAAATTATGCTTGCAGTTCTCATTACGACAATACCCGCAGGCAGGTTTTCTATGATATGCAAGCAGACACCCAGATCCCTCTGCACCTAAGCACTTTGAACTTTCTCTCCATTTAGATAACAATTTGTCTTTCTATCACACTGGCCAACTTGAATAGCCCCATATTTATTCACTTCAATTTTCCTTGCCAAATGTTGGCCCGTTCACCCAACCTATCCATATAGTTTTAAAATCTCTTGCATCATCATTCCGAAGTAATTTCCCACCAATGTTCGTGTCATCTGAAAATGTGGCATCGTATTTTCTATCCCATCAACCGAGTACAGTAATAACATCGATCGCAAATGGTTGAGGCATGAAAACTGAAATCAATGGCACCCCACAAATTGCATTTGCCAAAATAAAATGACACACTTATTCCATCTGACTCCATTTTGTTGGATAACCAATCCTCCATCCATGCTAATACATTACTCCTAAACCCATGTTGTCTCATCTTACCACTTACTCTTTGGAGAAGCGATTTATCCGATGCCTTCAGGAAGACCAGATATGTTCCATCTCCAGGATTCCCACGATCCACCTTGTTTGTGACATCTTCAAATAACTCAACCAAATAATTGAAACACGATTTAGCCTTCATAAAACCATGTTGACTCTGACGAATTGTGGTTTAAGTTTGCAAATGTCCTGAACAATGGATTCTAATAATTTGCCTTAAATTACAACAGTTTATTGTTACACTTTAGTCCCTAATGTATGCCATTATTACAAGTTCTTCCCTTTCGAAAACCTTTACTTTTTCTTTGAATTCCTGTTTAATGGGCACAAGGTTTTAAGAGATCTGCTCCAATTGCTGTGTAAGATCCATGTGTGACTGAATGGAGTCATTATCCTGCTGGTGTACAATATCGATGGGCTGACGTCTTTCTGGTTTTCCCATGTTGTCGTCTCCAAGGCCAGAATAACCTCATCCTGTTGATGCTTTAGAGGATTGGGAGATTATGGAATCTTCCTGTTGCTGTGTAACATTTTAAAGGGCTGATGGGTCTTCTCATACTTCGCCATAACAGGTGGATATACTGAACGGTCTCCTTATGTATCCTGAAGATGGGACCGAGGGATTGATTGGTCTTCTCTTCTTCCCATACAACAATCACGTGTCTAAATTACCTCTTCCTTTCTCATGAAAGAAGTCTCAGATAGTTTTTATTCTTATCCAATTCCCTTGCAATAGGCTCGGTTGGTCTGAATGGCCTCCTGTTATCCCAGTGTAACAATCTCCAGTCAATGTGTGACCTCTTCCAGTTCCTATGTTACAGACATGATGAGGCTGAATGGACTGATCCTGTTGCTGTTTAACAGGATACTGGTGCAGCATAGGCTCGAGTGGCTGATTGGCCTCCTTCTGTCAGTGTATATCAGGCTCCAGGGGCTGAATAGCCTCGTCCTGTTTTGGTGTAACAGGTTTGAAAACCTGAATATCCTCCTGTTGTTCTTGTGTAACAGGCTGGAGAACGGAATGGATTCCTCCACTATCTGTGTAATTCACTTCACATGTTGAATCCTTCTATCATCTATGTTCAAATAAGATCATCTTCAATTTTTGTAAACTCCAATGGCTACTGGGTCAACCTGATCATCCTTTCATTATAAGTTAGCACCTTCATTGCAGGAATCAGTTGAGGGAACCATCTCTGAGCTGCGTCCAATTTAAAACATCCATTCTTCATTGAAGAGATTAAATCTGTACACACTACTCCAGATGTGATCTCACTAAGACCTTGTACAGCAGCAGCAATACTTTACCAGCCTGCTTTAAGGTTCCCACCCAGCTCAGAGATGTCTCAGCTCTCTGGGGGAATACAGAGCATTGTTGGAAGATCATTGTCCAAAGGGGGTGCGACGGGGGAGGTAGCTGGGATTGCGATAGGTAGATGAAGGTGAGGTTGAAAGTGATAGGTGATTAAGGGAGACAGAACGCCTCATCTGCTGCAACCATTAAACCCAATGTGGTCTTCTCTACATTGGCGAGGCAGGAGGTCAACTTGTGGAGCATTTCAGCGAACATCTCTGGGACGGCCAGACTGAACAACTCCACCGCCTTTTGGCTGAGCACTTTAAATCCCCTTCCCACTCTGCCAAGGACATAAGGGCACTGGGCCTGCTCTATCGCCAAACCCAAACCACCAGAAGCCTGGAGGAAGAAAGCCTCATCTTCTGTCTTGGGACCTTCCAAACACAGGGGGTTATAGTGGATTTCTCCATTTCCTCTAATCCCACCTTATCCTACTCCAAACTTCCAAGTTAGCACCGCTCTTTTGAATGTTCCTATGTGTCCACCTTCCTCCCTATCAATCTGGTCCATCCTCCTCTCCGACTATCACTTTCAACCCCACCTTCATCTGCCTATTAGATAAAAGGAGGTAGCTTAGAAAAATGCCAAGTGTTGCAGTAACCCAGTGGATTCAGAGAAATGTAGGACCCAGCAAAGGATGACCAAGAATCTGAGAAAAAAATCAAAATGAGAAAAAGCGTGCAAACGAAAGAAAAACATAAAGACTGCTAAAAAGCGTCTATACTGCTTGAAAAGAAATAAAAACAAGGTCAAATGTGGAACAGTTGGTGTGCGTTCAGGATAATTTACTGCAGAGAACAGAGAAATCGCAGAGAAAAGAAACAGTTTCTTTGTGTCTATCTTCATGGAAGAATGTCCAGAAAATCTTCCAGAAATACCAAGTGACGCTGGGACTTGTGTAAGTAAAGCCTAAGATCATTCTTATCTTTGTAAAGAAAGCTGGATCGAATATTTATAAATCTGACAGACTAGATGTACTTGATACAAGAATTTCAGAGGAAGCAGCAATAGACATATTGATTACATCGAGGATTTTCACTTTATTTTCCGACACATTCCCGAAAGGCATTTAGCCAATCTGGATCAGGCAAAGGTTATAAATATTATCCAACAGTTCAAGAAAGGATGAAGATGGAGAGTGGTGAACTACAGACCAGTTATCTTGTCACCCGCAGTCAGGTGTGTGTTGGACTCGATTACAAAGAACATGCTACTAGATATTTAGAAGGTAATAACATAACTGGGGAGTGTGAGAATGTACCGATGAAAGGAAAACCAGAAGTGGCAAACATATTTTTGGAATGGTTTGAGGATGATTCTTGTGGACATAGGCAATGATGAACCAATGTATAACGGATAGTTGGATATTCCTGAGCTTTTTCTAAAGAACTCACCCTGTAAGTTCATAAGAAAAATTAAAGCGAGAGATATTGGGAAGAATATATGCCACTGGGAAAGTAAAAATTCAGTTTGCAGTCATGTGAATGTAATTGGAAGATAGAGGATGTCTAGCACCAGTTGCATCGAGCGTTGGTGAGACTAAACATAGAATATTGTGTACCGTTCGGAGTCCCAATCTAAGAAAGAATATATTGACTACAGAGGAACTTTAAAGGGTATTATCCAGATTAATCCGTAAAATGGCAAGATTGTCTGACTGGGAACCTCAGCCTGTGATCTCGAGTTTCAAAACATGAGAGGTGATTGTAGTGACTCTGAGAAACATCGAAAGGACTGAATAACAGAGGGACATGAAGAAGTACAGGTAGGCGAGATAAGGGAGAATTCCACGATATTCTACACGGACAAGTAGAAGAGAATAATCAGCAAACAGTTAGTGTCCATTAGAAACCAAAGGGACAATCTGTGTGTCAAGCTGGAGAACATTGATGGATTGTTACATGAGACCTTCACATCTATTTTACTTGGGAGAAGGAGGATGCAGGTACAGAATTCAAGAAGATGGACTAGGAAGCTCTTGAACAGATTGATGTAAAATACGATCAGGGATTTGAGGTTTTGTTCTGTACAAATTTGGACCAATCTCCATGTCTGAATGAGTTGTATTACAGGCGGTTGTTGGGGTCAAAGGAGGAAAGATACTGACTGAATATTTTAATTAGAATCTGACCATAGGGGAGGTACCAGAGAACTAGAGAACTGCGAATACAATTCCACTTCACAGTAAGGATGTGAGAGATAGACCAGAGAACTATAGACGAGCGAGTATTAGATCACTGTTAAGGAAACTACTGGATAAAATAGGTAAGGAGAAAATCGAACTCCAATCAGAGTTGCAAGGTTTGATCAGGGATAATCATCATGACTTTATCAGAAGGAAGTCACATCCAATGGATTTGATTGAATTAGTTTGAGGAGGTAGATTATTTAGTTTTGTAGGAAGGCCTTTGACAAATTTCCACCTGGGAAACTGAAAAATAAAGTAAAATCTCACAATATGATGGATAACTTGACAAGTTACAACGAAAATTGTCTTAGTAGCAGGCAACAGAGGGTGGTGGGAGAAGGCTGTTTGTGTGACTGGAAACCAGTGTCCCCTGGTGTACCACAGAGATCAGTGTTGTGTCCCTTATTCTTTGTGTTATTCATAACAAAATATAGATCTGAATGTGGAGGGGGCTAGGTGGAGAGTGGGGAAGGTGTGATAAGTAAGTGTATGTTTGACATAAAGATTGGCTGGGTGGTTCGCAGTGAGGGGGAAGGCCTTAAGTTGACAGGAAGATGCAGATGAAATGGTCAGATGGGCACATCAATGGCAGATGGAATGTAACCCTGATAAATATGAGGTGATGCACTTTGGGAAATGGAACCAGGCAGGGGAGGACTCAATGAATGGCAGCACACTGGGAAGCTCAGATTGTGCTTCTCCACACATCCCTGAATGTGATTGGACAGGTTAATGCTTAAAAATGTGTTGCTGGAAAAGCGCAGCAGGTCAGGCAGCATCAAAGAAACAGGAAAACCGATGTTTCGGGCAGATTCCTGAAGAAGGTTTATGCCGGAAACGTTGATTCTGCTGCTCCTTTGATGCTGCCTGACCTGCTGCGCTTTTCCAGCAACACATGTTTGAAGCTCTGATCTCCAGCATCTGCATTCCTCACTTTCTCCTGGACAGGTTAACGGGCTAGTTAAGAATTGGACCTTGGGTGTAGCGTTTCCTAATCAGGGTGTAGATTATAAGAGCAATACAGGGCTTTGGTTCGGCAAAAATGGAGTACTGTATGTAGCTCCGGGAACCACATTCCAGGAAGGATGTGATTGTACTGGAGAGGGTGCAGAGGTGATTCACCAGGATGTTCCCTGGAATGGATCATATCAGCTATGGAGAGAGGCTGGATAAGCTCGGGTTGTTTACTCTGGAGCAGCGAAAGCTGAGGAGTCAGTGATTCAGATGGATAAGTTTATAAGCGACACGGACAGGGTGGATAGGCAGCAGCTGTTCCTTTTAGTGAGAGGGTCAAGTACAAAGGAGCACACTTTTACAGTGGGGGCAGCACGGTGGCACAGTGGTTAGCACTGCTGCCTCACAGCGCCAGAGACCCGGGTTCAATTCCCGCCTCAGGCGACTGACTGTGTGGAGTTTGCACATTCTCCCCATGAAGAGTTTGAGATTCAGAGATGATTTAAACATTTTTTCACCTCGAGGTCTGGGGTTCGGGGATTACTTCCTGAGAGGGGAATGATCACCTCACAATCGTTAAAAAGTACTTGGACGAGCAATTGGAAGTGTCATAACATTCCAGGCTATGGGCCTGCTGTAGGAAAGTGGGACTAGTATAGAGCGTGCTGTATTTCTGTTGGCACAGAGTCTATGCCCCTGTGAGTATATGGTGTGGAAGGTCAATTATTGAGCAGTTTAAGGCAGGAATTGATGGATTTCTGCAGAGTTATATTCATAAGGGTTATCAGAGTGAACTGTATTAGCTTGTTAAATTATGTCAATGTGAGAAATATGAGAAAACAAGTGCAGTTTCCTTACAGTTTGAAACCAGAGAATGGAGAATGGGGAACAGGGAAATGGCAGAACTATGAAGCCACTACTTCAGTTCTGTCTTCACAGAACTTTCCAACAATACAAGGAAAACCGAGTGTATTGTGGGAAAATGGTAGAGTACATGGAACAATAAACATAGTAAGTAAATGGTTTAGCAGAAATTATTGTTGTTGAAAGTAATGGTCATAGACAACACCAACATAGATTTATGAAATGGGAATTATGTTTGAGAAACAAACTGGGAGACAAATGAAAGAGAAGCAATGGATGTAAAACATTTTGATTTTTAGAAAAATGTTGGTAAAGCTCCAAGCCTAATTTGCAAAATCAAATCTGAGTGGATTGGGGCTAATATATGGACATGTTTCGAGAATGGGACAGCTGGCAGGAAACAGTGAATCGAAATAAACAGACTCAACAAGTAATAGCCTGACATTTTCTGAAAGGTATGATTTGTTGAGTATGACTATGTCCCAGACTCCCCATTACCTTCCCCAGATATCTCCTGTCTCATCAGCAGGACGGACACAGCAGACGTGGCGGCACAGTGGGATACAGTTGGAAGGGAATTGCTCTTGGAGTCCTCAACAGTGACTCCGTATCCCATAAAGTCTCATGGCATTAGTTTGCACATGGGAAAGGAAACCTCCTGCTGATTACCATGTACCAGCCTCTCTCAACTGATGACTCAGTACTCCTCCATGCTGACCAATACTTGGAGGAAGCACTGAGGGTAGCACGTACGCAGGATGTACTCTGGGTGGGGGATTTCAATGTTCACCACCAACAGTTTCTCAGCTACAGCATTACTGATCGAGCTGGCCGGGTCCTAAAGGACATAACTGGCGGCAGGTGGTGAAGGAACCAACAAGAGGAAAATACATCTTGAACACAGCCTTACTAATCTGCCAGTTGCAGAAGTATCTGTCCATGACAGTATCGGTAAGAGTGACCACCGCATAGTCATTGTGGAGATAAAGTCACACCTGCACATTGAGAATAACCTCCATCATTTGGGTGGGACTAACACAGTGTATAAGATAAGGCTGATGCATTCGCAACAATCTTCAGTCAGAAATGCTGTGTGGATGATCCTCCAGTTGTCCACAGCGATTCAGTTACCAGTCATCAGCCAATTTGATTCAGTCCACGCGATATCCAGAAATGATTGGAGATACTGGATACTCCATAGGGTCCATAATCTGACAATATTCTGGTAATAGTACTGAATACTTGTGCTCCATAACTTGCCACTCCCCTAGCCAAACTGTTTCAATACAGTTACAACAACGGCTTTCCCGATTATGTAGAAAATTACCAAAGTATCTCCTGTATATAAAAAGCAAAACAAATCCAATCCGGCCAATTCCCACCCCATCAGTCTACTCTCGATCATCAGTAAAGTGGTGGAATGTCTCAGTGCTTTTAAGCTGCACCTGCTCAGCAATAACCTGCTCAATGACGACCAGTTTGGGCTCCACCAGGGCCACTCAGCTCCTGACCTCATTACCGTGGTTCAAACATGGACAAAAGAGCTTAATTACAGAGGTGGGGTGATAGTGACAGCCCTTTAAGTCAAGGCTGTCTTCTACCAAGTGTAGTATCAAAGGGCCTGAACAAAACTGGAATCAATGGGTATCAGAGGCAAACTCCCCGCTGGTTAGAATCGTATCTGACACGTAGGAAGGTGGTCATGGTTGATAAAGGTCAGTCAACTCAGCTCCAAGTCTGCAGGAGTCCCTCGAGCAGTGGCTGAAAACTTCTTCAGGACTGCTTCATCAATGACCTTCCTTCCATTTTAAGGTCAGAAGTGGGGATGTTCGCCAATGATTGTACAATGTTCTGCAACATTTGTGGCTCCTCAGATACTGAAGCAGTCCATGTTCAAATGCGACAAGATCTGGACAGTATCCAGGCTGAAAAATGGCAAGTAATATACAGGCCCCACAAATGCTAGACCATGACTATCACCAATAAAATACAATCTAACCTGCCCCTTGGTATTCAATGGTGTTACTATCACTGAATCCCCCAGTATCAAAGTCCTGGTGGGTAATCATTGCTCAGAAACTCACTGGTCTCACCACATAAACACAATAACTACAAGAGCAAGTCAGGAGCTAGGAATACTGTGGTGAGTAACTCACATCCTGATTTCCAAAAGTCTGTCCATCATCTACAATGCATAAGTCAGAAGTGTGATAGAAGACTCCCAATTTGCCTGGATGAGTGCAGCCCCAACAACACGCAAGAAGCTTTATACCATCCAGGACAAAGCAACCAGTTTGATTGTCCCTATATCCACAATGCTCCACCATCAACGCTCAGCAGCAGCAGCAGTGTTTTACTATCTATATGCTGCAGTGAAATGATTCATCAAAGATCCTCAGAGACCATCTTCCCAACACACGATCACGTCTATCTAGAAGGACAAGGGCTGCAGATGTATGGAAGTACTATCATCTTTAGGTTCCCTCCAAGCCATTCACCATCCTGACTTGGAAATACATCACCGCTCCTTCATAGCCGCTGGGTCAGATTCCCGGAATTCCCTCCCTAATGGCATTGGAGGTCAACAGCAGCAGGTGGACTGCAGCGTTCAACAAAGCAGCTCACCACCACCTTCTCAAGGACAACTAGGGACAGGCAATAAATGCTGGCCCAGCCAGTGACACCCAGATTCACGAAATAAATAAATAGAAATTAACAGAGGAAGGTTGCTGAGGTCTCGCAGGGATCGGTGCTTGGGGCCCAGCTGTTCACAATACCCATTAAACATTGGGTTGCTGGAATCAGATACAATATATCCCAGCCTGCTGACAGCACTAACGCATGTGGGATTGTGAGTGGGTGAGGAGGATGTAGAAAAGCACTGAGAAGACGAAGACAAGTGGAGTGAAAGGGTAAATACGTGACAGACGGAGAACAATGTGGATAGAGGTGACGGTGTGCCCTTTGGTGGAAACGATAAATTGGCAGCCGACCATTTGAAAAGGATTGGTTGAAACATGTTGATTTACAAAGGGACGTATGCTCCTTTTTGTTGTTTCCTTCTGCATAAACCACTGAGGCCCCTGCAGCGCAGTGAGTCCTGTAACCAGAAGTCAGTACTGGGCATGGCATTGGCACGCTGCCCAGTGTATATACAACCAGCAAGTGGGGAGCTATAACATTGAAAAGTATCTGGATCTCCTTGTACACCAGTCACTGAAAGCAATATTGCAGGAAAGAAGATAAATGGTGTGCTGACCTTCGTTTCAGGGGGATGTGAGTCCAGGAGAAATGGTGTCTTAATGTAGCTGTACAGGGACTTGGTGAGACATCATCTCAAACATTGTGCAGTATTGTGGACAGTTCTCATCTCCATACCTAATAAAGGACAAACCTGACATTGACAAAAAGCAGTGAAGGATGACCAGACTGATATCTGGGATGGCGAGCTTGTTGTGGGAGCAGTGTTTGTGGTGACTGAGCCAGTATTCCATGGGGTTTACGAAAATGAGTGGAGAAATCAGTGAAATGTATAAAACTCTGACAGGGTGAGACAGATTGGAAGCAGGGATGATAATTCCCCTGGCTGGTACAGGCAGGTCACTCTGCATTGAGATAAGAATAAATGCCTGTACTCACTAACTGGGGAACCTGGGGAATTCACTCGCACCTGGAAACCAAGACACTAATTATAAATAATGATTTAGAGACAGTAAAGGGATGGTGGGAGAGCAGGAGTACGGTGTGGAAATGAAGGACCAACCATCATTATATTGAGTTGGGTAGCAAACTCGATGGACCAAACGTACTACTGCACCGCCTATTTTATAGCTTCCCAAGGTTACTCACATTAACGGATTTGTATATCGCGTGGGGCAAGTGCATTGTGGAGATTTTTTTCATGAACTAGAATGGGGAGGCTCAAAGTGTTGTATGATCTACTCCTTTCCCAATGTTTCTGTGCAGTCTGGGGGAAAGCTCGGTAAATGTTGTCACAAGCTCTCAGATGTGAGGAAGGAGGTTTCTGCAGGGTCGACAGGACTGTGTTCCCATTCCCTTTTCCGACATTGATGCTGAGGCCGGGTGTTCTGTCCGGTTTCATCCTTTCAGACCTCGGAGTAGTTTGATACAAATGAGTGCCTTTATTGGCCGTTTCAGAGACCATTGAATTGTTTATCACATGTCAGGGTCTTTGGAGTCAGTTTTAGGCCAGCCCAGAAAATCACGGGAGATTCACTTCCTAAAAGTACATTGGAGAAGGAAATTCTGTTTACAATCCATATTGGCTTCAAGGTCACTGTTACTGACCCCAGATTTTAGATCTCGATATTTTATTAATTGCTTTTAACTTCCACCCCCTGCCAGAATATTAGCCTGGTCTGGATTAATAATCCAGTGACATTTATACAGCACCATATCCACATGGGGATCTATCGGAAACCATACTGAACGGGTTACTTCTGTGCTGCTTGACATCTCTGTCAAAAAGAAATCCCACCAATTTGGCTGTTATGATGGGACTGAGGGGGTAGTAATTGGTCAGTTTGTAATATTTCCCGTCTTAGTGGACAGGACACAACTGAATAATTTTCCACATTGCCAGGGAGATGTCAGGTTTGGAGCTGGAATGAAACAGCTTCCCCAGGGACACGGCTTGTTGTGCAGCACAAGTCTTCAGTCCTATTGCAGGAATGGGGTCAGGACCCATTGTCTGTGTCGTATCTACTGTGTTCAGCTGTTTATTCATGTCAGATGCAGCGAATCAAATTGGCTGAAGACTGTCATCTGTGATTTTGTGGGCATCATGATGAGAGTGAGGTGTATCATCGACTCAACACTTCTGGCAGAAGATGGTGCAGATAAAATATCCTTCTCTTTTACACTGATGTGCAGGTCTGTTCCATTATTTAGGATGGGGATGTTTGTGGAACCCTCTCCTCCAGTCATTTGTTTAATCGTCCATCACCATTTATGACTGACTGTGGCAGAACTGCTGGGCTTCGTTCAGATCTGTTGGTCAAGTCCCGTAGCTTTAATGAGTTAGCATCAGGTTAAGGTTCATGTGATTCTGACTCTGACATGTTCACCCACACTCGTCACTGAGCCATAGATGGTGTTGATGGTAATGACAGACTGAGGTGTCATCCTGGCAAAAAGTTACAGGTTGTGGTTGAATGCTGTTCTGCTTCTCCTGCTGCTGTGGTTTACAGCACTACATAAATACGCAGTTTCGAGCTGCAATATCTGCAATGCAATTCTGCTGTCTGTTCGCCAATTCTCACTGAGACCCATTCACCCATCAGCGCTGCACTCAGTGACCTAACCTAGTTTCTGATGTGGAAATACTTCCATTTTCAAACTCTCATTCTGCTGAGGGTCTGTCTCCCTGGGTCTTGCTTCCAATCTGACACATTCCACAAAAACATTTAACTGATCTTAATTTAAAAGTTTAATTCAAATGTTTAATTCACCTGAATCTTTTTCCTTGAGAAATACCATCTTCTGTGTTGAAAGTGAATGTGTTTCCTCTGTTTCTCTCCCTGACCATGATTAACATCTCTGTAGACAATAGACCATAGGTGCAGGAGTAGGCCATTCTGCCCTTTGAGCCTGCACCACCATTCAATATGATCATGGCTGATCATCCTTAATCAGTATCCTATTCCTGCCTTATTTCCATAACCCTTGATTCCACTATCCCTAAGAACTCTATCCAACTCTTTCTTAAATGAATCTGGAGACTGGGCCGCCACTGCCCTCTGGGGCAGAGCATTTCACACAGCCACCACTCTATGGGTGAAGAAGTTTCTCCTCATCTCTGTCCTAAATGGTCTACCCCATATTTTTAAGCTGTGTCCTGCCTCCAGAGAGTCCAATCCTTTAATAATCTTACATGTCTCAATCAGATCCCCTCTCAGTCTTCTAAACCCAAGAGTATACAAGCCCAGTCGCTCCAGTCTTTCAGCGTAAGGTAGTCCTGCCATTCCAGGAATTGACCTTGTGAACCTACGCTGCACTCCCTCAATAGCCAGAATGTATTTCCTCAAATTTGGAGACCAGAACTGCACACAATACTCCAGGTGTGGTCTCACCAGGGCCCTGTACAGCTGCAGAAGAACCTCTTTGCTTTTATACTCAATCCCTCTTGTTACGAAGGCCAGCAATGTATTAGCCTTCTTCACTACCTGCTGTACCTGCATGCTTGCCTTCATTGATTGGTGTACATGAACACCCAGGTCTCTCTGTACTGCCCCTTTACCTAAGTTGATTCCATTTTGGTAGGTAATCTGCCTTCCTGTTCTTGCCACCAAAGTGGATAACCATACATTTATCCAAATTAAACGGCATCTGCCATGCATCTGCCCACTCAACTAACCTGCTCAGGTCACCCTGTAATCTCCTAACATCCTCCTCACATTTCACCCTGCCACCCAGCTTAGTATCATCAGCAAATTTGCTAATGTTATTACTAATACCATCTTCTATATTATTAATATGTATTGTAAAAAGCTGCGGTCCCAGCACTGATCCCTGCGATACCCCACTGGTCACTGCTTGACATTCCAAAATAGAGCTGTCTATCACTACTCTTTGTTTCCTGTCAGCTAACCACCTTTCAGTCCAAGTTAGTACTTTGCCCCCATTACCATGCGCCCTAATTTTGCTCACTAACCTCCTATGTGGGACTTCATCAAAAGCTTTCTGAAAGTCCAGGTACACTACATCTACTGGATCTCCCATGTCCATCTTCAGAGTTACAGCCTCAAAAAAATCCAGAAGATTAGTCAAGCATGATGTCCCCTTCATAAATCCATGCTGACTCTGACCTATCCTGTTACTACTATCCAGATGTGTCGTAATTTCATCCTTTATAATCGACTCCAGCATCTTTCCCACCACTGATGTCAGACTGACTGGTTTATAATTTCCTGCTTTCTCTCTTCCACCTTTCTTAAAAAGTGGTCCAACATTAGTCACCCTTCAATCCGCAGGAACTGATCCCGAATCTATTGAACTCTGGAAAACAATTACCAACGCATCCACGATTTCCCGAGCCACCTCCTTCAGTACCCGGGTTCTAGACCATCAGGCTCCGGGGACTTATCAACCTTCAGATCTGACAGTCTTTCCAACACCAATTCCTGGCAAATATAAATTCCCTTCAGTTCAGGTCCTTCAGCCACTGTTACCTCAGGGATTGTTTGTGTCTTGCCCAGTGAACACAGATCCAAAGTACCAATTCAATTCTTCTGCCATTTCTTTGTTCCCCGTAATGTATTCCCCTGTTTCTGTCTTCAACGGCCAAATTTTAGTCTTAACCATTTTGTTTTTTGCCTTTCACATACCTAAAAAAGCTTTTACTATCTCCCTTTATATTTTTGGCCAGTTAACTTCGTACCTCATTTGTTTTCTCCGCATATTTCCTTCTTAGTAATCCTCTGTTGTTCTTTAAAAGCTTCCGAGTCTTCAGTTTTCCCACTTATCTTTGCTGAGTTATACTTTTTCTGTTTTAACTTTATATGTTTCTTAACTTCCCTCGTCAGCCACGGCCACCCATGACTCCTCCTAGGATCTTTCTTCGTTTTGGAATGAACTGATCCTGCATCTTCTGCATTATACACAGAAATATCTGCCATTGTTCTTCCACTGTCATCCCTGCTAATGTATTGCACCATTTAACTTTGGTCAGCTCCTCCCTCATAGCTCCATTATTCCCTTTATTCAACAGAAATATTATCACTTCCGATTGTACTCTCTCCCTCTCAAATTGCAGATTGAAACTTATTGGATTATGGTCACTACTTCCTAATGGCTCATTCACTTCGAAGTTCCTGATCAATTCTGGTTCGTTGCACAATACCAGATCCAGAATTGCCTTCTCCCTGGTCTGCTCCAGCACCAGCTGTTCTAAGAATCCATCTCTGAGGCACTCCACAAAGTCTCTTTCTTGGGGTCCAATACAATCCTGATTCTCCCAGTCTACCTGAATGTTGAAATCCCCAATAACAACTGTAGTGATATCTTTGTGACAGACCAATTTCAGCTCCTGATTTCACTTATATCCGACATCCAGACTACTGTTTGGGGGCCTGTAGATAACTCCCAAGAGGGTCTTTTTACGCTTAGAATTTCTCAGCTCTATCCACACTGACTCTACATCCCCTGACTCTAGGTTCCACCCGCACAAGGGACTGAATATCACCTCTTGCCAACAGGGCCATCCCACCCCCTCTGCCCGTCAGTCTGTCCTTACGATAGCACGTGTAGCCTTGAATATTCATTTTGCAAGCACTGTCCACTTGAAGCCACGTCTCAGTTATCACTAGAATATGGTATCTGCCAATTTTCAAAAGAGCCTCAAGCTCATCCATCTTATTTATCATACTTCGTGCATTCATATTTAAAGTATTTTTTTAATTTGTTCCTGCCCTCTCTCTTCTCATCAACTCCTATTTCACGCAACCTGACAGTATGATCCCTTTTTGCGTTTTCTGCTTCATTGATACAGTTGTCTTTCTTGACTTCCCTTGTTCTAACTTTCCCTTCAATTTCCTTCTTCAACATCCAGTTTGTCCCCTCCACCACGCCCCCCACCCCTCCCCACCCACTTAGTTTAAACGCAGCTGTGTTGCAGTAGCAAACCTGCCTGCCAAAATGCTGGTCTCCAACCTATTAAGGTGCAAACTGTCTCTCTTGTATAATTTATGCTTACCACAAAACATACCCCAGTGATCCAAGAATTTAAATCCTTGCTTCCTGCACCAGTTCCCCAGCCACACGTTCAAGTCCATTATCTCCCTGTTTCTGGCCTCATCAGACTGAGGAACTGGAAACAAACCGGAGATAACCACCCTGGACATCCTGCTTTTCAGCCTTCTTCCTAGTTCTCCGAAGTCCCGCTGTAGTATGTTCCTCCTCTTCTTCCCAACATCATTTGTGCCAACATGTACCACCACGTTTGGCTCTTCATCTTCGTCCTTGAGGATTTCCTGCACTCTGTCTGTGATGTCTTTAACCCTAGCACCAGGAAGGCAACGCACCATCCTTAAGTCCCGCCTGCTGCCACAAAATCCCGTCAGTTCCTCTCACTGTGGAGTCCCCTATTACCACGGCTCTGTGCAATGTCCGACTCTACCGCTCTGTCTCATCGCCAACTTTTGATTGACAGACCTGGCCGCCTGGCGGACTGACAGTGTCATCTGTCTCGACTGTTTCCAAACGATTCAACTTGTTCCTGACAGGTACTTCCCCCGGAGTCTCTTGCACCTGTCTCCTCTCTGCCTTCCTCATCGTCTGCTCTCTTCTGGTATGGTCGGTGTAATAACCTCACTGAAGGTCTTGCCCAGAAAGATATCGTTCTCTCGGATGAGCCTAAGGTCCTCGAGTTCTTTCATCAGCGCTGCAACATGCTCGGTCAGTAGCTGAACGTGCACACACTTTCCACACATATACGAGCCAGACACACCAGAGTCGTTGACCTCCCACATCAAGCACGTAGTGCACTGAACCAGCTGGGCAGTCATGTCTTCACCCTCTTCAACTGTGGCATAATCACTTCACTCAACCTCCTTGCCAAAGACTTCTGAGCAAAAGCCTCACTCTTCACTCTGTAGTGTCAGTGATGCCAGCCTTATGTAGTTTCAGAGCCATTGAATTCTCTGGATTCCCAATCATCTTCACCACGTTGTATGTTTCCTCTTTTGGTCTGAGGCCTTATCACTCGTGGCTGCCTTGTCCCTCAATGTTTGGCAATTCCTGTGTGCTGTGGTCCTTTGTACAGTGCACATACAATATGTTCAAATGCTGGGTCTGATGCCAGAACTTTTCTTTCCAATAATATGACAGACACTAACTTTGGAAAGAACCCAGCAGGCCAATATATTGAATTCCCGGAAGAAAGGGGATTAACTAAAATAAGTTGGGACACGAGAAGCAAGAATTTATAACACACATCCTGATAAGAATGAGACTAGAGTTGGGAATATCAGAAAAGGGGGAAAGTTAAGAGAAAGGAAAGGTATCACTTCAGATGAGGATCAAATAATGTTTTAATGCTTTATAAATTTTGTACATCATGTGCATCATTTTTCGTTAACTGTGTCTCCGTTGCTCATTCAGAATGTGTTGTACACATATGAAAAATTTTATTTATCTGAACACACACTGATTAAACAGTATATATAAAATCATTTTTCCTCCATTTCAAACTGTCCTGTTGTCGTGCTAGCAGGACATGTGAACACTAACTGGCCACCAAAAGACATGACCCACTATCACAAAGAAGGACACCACGTTGACTGTGACAACACACACTTCCTAGGACAAAGCCACGCACGGAACTTCTGAGAGGCATGACATTCTAGCCAGACGTACATCAATAAACGTATCAATTTAGATCCTAACTACCTTTCCTTGAAAAAAACTGGAAAAAACATCATGCGCCTTAAGAAACCAAGACCTATAAATAGAGAGGTGGGACATACCAACAGTGCGTCACCAGAGACTCTCCCTGATGATGTTACCTAGTCATGGTGACGAAACATCTGAAAACAGACCTTCAAGCTCAGCGAGCTCACTTACACACTTGTAAATGGCTATCTTTCTCTTAATAGTGGAATTTGGGACTTCTCTGTCATTCAGGTTTTAACAGATTATGAGGCGAGGTGAACTTTTCTGTGTGTGTGGTCTTAATTAACAGAGGGGTTAGACAACGACATCATAACGGTTTGAGGGCTTGTCGTATGGGATTTGAACAGATTTTGGCTTTAAAAGGTCCCAGCAGATTCCATCACTTGGCAGTTAGTGACCTAGATCTTCAAATAAAACAGGTGACAAAATTCATTTAATTTTGCTTCCTTGTGGTTGGTTAAATTAAAAGAAATGGATTTTAACATTACTAAGGAGGTTCTGAGGTTTGAAGATGATTCACAAGTTTGCCGACAAAGTTTAGAAAGACAAAGGAAGGGCATCCTTTTAGAATTAACATGTAGATTAGAATTGGGTTTCACCAGGGACAAAAGGAAAGCTGTCACCAGAATGGAGTTGGTCAAGCACTTTGGTGTATCAGAGAAGCAGGAAACTGCAGTCGAGTTGGAAAAAAACTTAAATTGCAAGTTGGGCAATTGGAGTTAGAAGATAAAGAGAGAGACTGAAAGAGATAGGTAAGTAACAGGTAGTAATAAAACGAGAATCTTTCTTGCCAATTCCTTTATTCGTAGAACCTTTCACGTGGCTTATGATTAATTGTGGAGCTCCCCTTTCTAAAGTAAAAGTGGAAACCAATATTTGCTGATCATAATGGATGTGTCTACCAGATTTCCATGGATAATTCCATTATGGGGTGTTAAGGCAAAAAGGGAGGTAGAGGAGTTGTTGGTACCTTTACTCACTGTGAGCTACGCAGTGTGATTCAGTCAGACCAAGGGTCTCATTTTACCGCTCAGCTGTTTACGGACGTCATGGATAGCTTCGGCACGCAGCAGTTTAAATCAAGTGCATCCCATCCCGAATCGCAGGGGGCCTTGGAAAGTTGGCATCAGAAGCTGAAGACAATATTAACAGCGTACTGTCAGAATTACCCAAATGATTGGAATAAAGGCGTCTCATTATATTGTTTGCCATTGGAGATGCCCCAAATAAATCTGCTCACTTTACATCCTTTGAGTTAATATTCATATATGAAGTGAGAGGTCCTTTGAAATTAATTAAATTTAAATTGACAGACCGAAGTCGGAGATCTCACACTTGGATGATGTATCTGAGGTAAGGGAGAAATTAGATGGAGTAGGTGAGTTAGCTAAACAACACCTGAAGAGGGCACAGCATGGAATGAAGCAGGTGACAGATAAAAACGCTGAAACTTTGACGATTTCCCGTGGGATGACATATTAGTATTGCCAGCAGTGGTAGGAAATCCCTTCAAAGCCAGGTATAGTGGCCCCTTTCAAATTAAAAAAATGTTGAGTCAGTTAAACTATCTGGTAAAGGTACTGGATATGACAAAAAATGCTAGAGAATGTCATGTGAATGAATAATGCTCCAGATACATTGAAGACTGAGGAACAGAGTTGTGGCCAGCTGAATAAATTGTGCAGTTTATCTGTATGATGTAGTGATCTTTAGCAAGTGATTGAAAGCTCACATGTTACAGTTGGCAGAGCATGTTGAATGATTGCAAGAAGCAAACTTGGTAATAAACTTAAAGAAAACAGAATTCGCGAAGGCAGAGGTGATGTTCTTGGGACATTACATTGGACATGGAAGGTTGACCCCACGGAACACAAATACGAAGGGCTTTGAGGAATTTCCACGACCATCCTCGAAGTAAGAGGTGCTTCGATTTTTGGAACTGAGTGGATTCTATCGGAAGTTTGTTGCAAACTTCAGCAGCGTATTGGCACCCCTGATGGATTTATTAAAGAAGAACACAGAATTGTGGTGGACAGAACAATGCCAGGAGGCATTAGAGAATTTTAAAGCCGAATTAATCATCGCACCAGTTTTAGCTGCACCAAATATTTTGAAAAATTTGAAAATTGTATTTGATGCTAGGGGTATAGGTGTCGGAGAAGTATTGATACAGCAAGATGATGTTGGAATTGAATGGCCAATTAGCTACTTGTCGGAAAAAACAATATCCACCAGAAAAAAAATACAAAATCTCCCTTATTGTAAAAGAATGATTAAGTTTCGCACGGGACTGACAATATTTTGATGTTTGGATTAGTGGTGCTGGAAGAGCACAGCAATTCAGGCAGTCCGAGGATTTTGCCTGTCCTCGGCTGCTGCCTGAATTGCTGCGCTCTTCCAGCACCACTAATCCAGAATCTGGTTTCCAGCATCTGCAGTCATTGTTTTTACCTCAATATTTTGATGTTTATATGACAAACAAATTGTCAGAGATGGTTGTGGACAACGACAACCCTCTCGCTTTTTTTTTAATATTTAAAGAACAGAATATGAGACTATTTCATTGGAGTCTTATGTTACCGACTTTAACCTTACAAAACGTACATGCAGTGGGTCCTAAAATGCGATAGCAGATGTGTTATCCTAGGTTTAAAGGAAAAAGTTTCGATAAGATTTGACCTATTGCAGTGTTATATATGTGTGCAGAATTAATATGTATGGTATGGCTGAGATTAATACTTTTGGAATTCATAATAATGGGATTAAGAATTAGAGGAAAAGAAATGAAACCATTTTTTCATTCTGCTGGTTCATGTTTTTATTTTCTGAAGTTGGGAGGTATTATGAAGCCGAAAGCATGTCCGGTCACTTTCAGACAGAACGGGTTTTGCTGAATAGAAAGTACAGCCACAGATGCCAGCTAAAGTTCACTCTGTTCCACATGTCACCATTAGCTGGGAAATGGATACCTGAGTTTTGGTTTCTGTTTTGACAACAATTCAAATAAAACCAAAGAGTTTAAATAATGCTCAGGATACCAGAAGCCAACGGAATTTGAATATTATTGTTTGGGCACCTGGAAAGCAATCAAATTATGAGAATTATTGTATCATGGGGAGTATATAAACCCAGCATTTTGAACACGTGAGGGAGAGCCATTGCCATCCAACAGCAGTGTAACTGCTGTAGAGCAGAAGTGTTAACTGGCCATCTCAAACACTTTCTATCAAATATACATGTCCATTTAAAAGCTACTTGCAATATATAAAAAAACATGACCCAGGGAGATCAGCAGCTGGAAGAGTGAACACAGCGGGGAAGATGGATTCTGTGTGGTCTTGAGATTGTAATGTTTAATATGTGGGTTGTTGGAACAGCATATTTTTACAGAGTTGGAGTCAGATATTAAGTTGCTAAGAAAAGAGGGGCGTGTATTTGAGAATAGTTGTTGTTTAGTATTCACTATTAAAGATAAGAAACTAACTTGTTATTTTTTGTTTAAATAGTGGAATGTAGGAGATCTGTGTTGCTCATATTTTAAAAGATTACGAGCTTTTCTGGGTGTTTGGCTTTAATTAACAGAGGGGTTCAACTCTACTTTGTAAATGTCCACCCACGCTCACCCCATTTCCCTGCAGTTGGCCCATATCCTTCCAGTCCTTTCCTATCCACATATTTATCCAAATGCTTTTGAAATATTGTTAATGTACCCCCTCAGCCCCATCTGCTGGCAGCTCAACCATGTACCATCTCTGGGTAAAGAAGTGACCCCCCAGGTTCCCTTTTATTCCTTCCACTTTAACCTTAAACTGATCCCATCCAGTCCTCAATTCTCTACACCTTGGAAGAAGACTGAGAGCATTGACCCTATTCATCTCCCTCGTGATCTTATATAGCTCTATTCGGACACCCTACACGCTAAGGAAAATGTCCTAGCTCGTCCAACATCTCCCTATAACTCAGACCATCGGGTCCTGGCAACGTCTTTGTGAATTTCTTCTGCACTATTTCTAGTTTAATAACATCCTCCTGATAACAAAGGTGACAAAACTGAACACAATACTCCAAGTGCGGCCTTACTAAAGTCCTGTGTAACTGCAACATAAATTCCCAACTCTATACTCAATATCCTGCCTGATGAAGGCCAATGTGCCAACAGCCTTCTTCACTGCCCTCTCTACATGTGACTCCACTCTGAGAGAACAGTGCACCTGAACACCAAGGTCTCTCTGCCCACTACACCCCTTAAGGCCCTCTCATTCACCGTGAAACTCCTACCTTGATTTGAGTTTCCATAATGCAAGACCTCACACTTCTATATTCAATTCCATTTGCAATTTCTCGGCCCACTTCCCCACCTGATTATGGTCCTGCTGCAATTTCTGATAAACTTCCTCACTGAACATGCTCCCACTCACTTTAATGTCATCTGCAAACTTACTAATCATATCTTGTACATTCTCAACCAAATCATAGATAACAAACAGCAATGGACCCAGCCTCCAGTCTGACAAGCATCCTTCCACGAAACCCTCTGCTTCCTATCAACAAGCCAACTGTGTATCCAATTGGCCAGTTCCCCCAGCATTCCATGTGATGTAACCTTCCTGAACAGCCTACCATGTGGAAACTTATCAAAGGTCTTACTGAAATCCATAGAGACTATGGCTGATGCTCTGCCTTCGTCAACTTTCTTGGTCACTTCATCAAAGAACTCTAACAAATTTGGGAAGCATGATCTCCCACTCACAAGTCTATGCTGACTGCTCCGAATCAAACCCTGTGTAAGTAATAGGTGCAGTCAATGGTATGCTGTCCTTCATTGTAAGATGATTCGAGTACATAAGTAAAGCCGTCTTCCTGTTGTTGTAAAGCCTTGCTGAGAGTTCATTTGGGGCACTCTGTACAGATTTGATCTCCTTTGTAAGGAATTATCTCCTTACCACAGATACGGGTGATGGTAACATGAGGATAGAGTGAAGAAGCTGAGTGTTTAATCAGTAGAGCTGTGAGAGACGAAGAAATGGTGATGCTGAAACGCGAGGAGTGGCAGCGATCACTTATTTCCAAAAGAGACATTGATAGGGTGAGAAATTCCATACTTTACCTAGAATTGATTGGTTTGATTTATTGTCATGTGTACCTCAGTACAGGGAAACACTTTATTTATGAGCAGTGGAGGCAGGTCATAGTAAGGATGAACTGGCAGATCATAGGGTGGAAATAGGCTTGGACAGAAGAAGGCGTTCAGGTTACACTGAACAGGACGTGCACTAGACAAGATCAACATGAGTAATACCATCATTATTTGAACTTAGAGAGTCCATTAATCAGTCTAACGTGACTTTCCTAATAGTTTATATGTCTTAATTAACTCTCCCCACGTTATTGTGCAGTCGGTGTGTGAACCCGTACTGAATGCTATGTTGCTCACAATCCCTAACAGCAGCCACAATACATTCCATCTGAAACAGGTAGCCATTCCCACCAGCATCCGCCCTACATAGAAACACCAGGCTGTCTTCTCGGAGATGAAAGATGCCTTTTTGAGACTTCACACAAGACATATGGCTTCCCTTCTCACCACTAGAACACCACGTTAAGTGTGTATCATGAGCGACGGCGCCACGAGGAACAACGTGGAGCAATCTGTCTGTGCAGCCTCTGCTCCACTTGGTCATCATATTAGAGCATCATTAGGAGATAGTGAGGACTGTGGGTGCTGGAGATCAGAGTAGACAGTGGTTTGCTGGAAAAGCACAGCAGGAGAGTCGACGTTTTGGGCATAAGCCATTCATCAGGATCAGCATCAATTATCTCATTCTATCCCCGTGTAAGTGCATTGAGGTGGGAATGGCCTCCTGCTGTTCCTGTGTAAGTGACTCAAGGGATTGAATGGCTTCTTCATCGTCTGTTTGGACAGGGCCAAGAGGCTGATTGGGATACCCCTGGTTCCTGTTTGACAGCTCGATGTGCTGACAAGTGTGATGATGTTGCAGCTTTAAGAGGTTATTTTGTCCTGGTTTCTTTTAAGAGAGAGATTGAATGATCGTTACCAAGCTGGCGAGTTAAGACCACTTGAGTAAACAGCTAGGGAAGCCTTGTGTTTATTTAAATAAAGACTGAATGGGTGTGGCCAGCTCTCACAGATTAGGATCTCTGGGTTTTGCTTTCTCAGTAATAACAGAAACTATTGGGGTCTCCATAGAGTTGGAAGCTTCAGTGGATGTCTCCTGGCTGCTACACTCTCTTAATTTTCTCTTGCTGCTATTTTTAATTCCTGGATTGGAGATATATTTGTGACGTTCTGTGTCTGAATATTCCTTTTTGCCAAGGGCTGTGGTTATGTGATTTTCCTGTATTGGAACAGTTCATTAGTAATCACTCCACGATCTATTATTCTGTTAACTTGGCCAATAGAATTAAGTTATTCTAAATTTCCCTTTCCTTGGTTTCATTTTATCTTCCGTGTTTAAATAAATGGTGTTTTGCTTCACAACGAGTAGTTTGACCAGTCACATTGCATCTGGAACAGACAGTTTACATTTCATTTAAAATATGAAAATATTAGAGTCTAGGTTACCGCCCTCAAATATTTTTGAGGGGCTCTGGCGTGGTCCATCACACTAGACTCCTTCTCTTCCTGAGTTATATGCTGGAGGCACTGAATGGGCTGTCCCTGTTCTTCTCCAATACTGTCAATGGTCTGAATGACTTCCTCATATTCCTGTGAAACCAGAGTGAGCTGCTGAATGAACTCTTGTTTTACTGTGGCAATGTGCAGTGTCAGGCAGTGCTGTTACATGAATGTTACAGACACTTTACCGGAACAAACCTCTGAACATTGTGGAATCTTCAGTGACCATCCCCACATTCTGATCTTATGGTGGGGAGGGTAGTGGCGGGGAGACATTGATGAAGAAGCTGAAGATGTTTGTGAAGAGGAAGCTACCCTGAGGATCTCGCACAGAGGTGACCCAGGACTGAGATGATGAACATCTTCCTTTGTGCCATGTTTGATCCCAAACACTGGAGAGTTTACTCTGATTCCCATTAAGTCCAGTTTTGTTAAGTTCCTTGATGCCAGCAGAAGTTAACCACTGCCTTGATATCAGGGCCAGTCATTTTTGTCTGAACCCTTGTATCAGCCTCTTTTGTTCATATCAAGAGGTCATGGTATAGGAGCAGCAAGGGTTTTCTTCAAACAGGTGGTATTGAATGTCAGGATTTCTGTTCTCAACACTGTTCGGGGAGCTAGATGACTGAAAGTGTTTCAAGACAAGGTCGATGGATATTGACCTGTCAGAGAATTGAGGGCTATGAAGAATTGGGAATGAAAGAGGATTTGAGACCAAGAGCAGATCAGTCATGATCTTAGGGAAGGGCAAGGCAGGCTTGGGGAGTGAACGACCTCCCCCTGTTTCTGATGTACTCACATTCTGTTATTGAAAAGTTAGTGGGTGTTATTTTCATGAATGTGCAATTACTGAATATTGCAGCCAGGGAGACCAGAGGATTTTGTGAGTCATCTGTGGGTGAGGTAAGTTGTCTGTATTCTCAGTGAATTTGGGTCTACAACATGACCAACAAATGAAGCACAAGTTGCAGAGAGGGAAAATTTTGTAAAGCGAGATGAGGGGCCTCTTTCATACCCAGCCTGGGTTTTCCAATTACATTTCCCAAATCACCTCAAAGCCTGTGGGACTGTCTTGAAGGGCTGAATGGTCTTCTCTGTTTCTGTGCATCAGGTTATAGATGTAAGTAGCCTCCAACTGCTCCTGTCTAGCAGGTATGAGGGGCTGAATGGAATACAGAAACATGGGACTGAGAAGCAGGAGTGGGCCATTAGATATTTTGAGCCTTCTCCACCAGGCACTAAGATTGTGGCTGATCAGGTTGTGGACTCAGCCCCACTTTCCTGACTGTATCCCATTATCCGTGACTCACTTCCCTGTCAAATATTTAACTAACGCAGTTTTCAGTCCATGTGAACATCGAGGCACAATAAAAACTTCCAGTGAAGAGATTTCCCACTTGAAAGGTCCTTTAAGAATTTTTCGTCATTCTTCTTATAGAATCCTGCAGAGAGCCCTGCAGAACGGAAACAGACCTGTTAGTCCATCTGTTCACTCCGGTCAGATATCAAATCTGATTTAGTCTCATTTGCCAGCATTTGGCCAATATTCCTCCTGAAGTTGTACCACCTTGACCACTTCCTCTGACAGCAATTTCTGTACACACAACACTCTCTGTGTGAAACATTTATTTTCAGGTCCTTTCTAAATCATTCGCCCTCTCCCCTTCAACCTATGCTCTCTTGTTCTGGACCCCCCTATCCTAGGATCAGAACGTGGCTATTCTGAATATCCATGCCCCTGATGATTTTATACACCTCTATAATGTCACCCCTCAGCCTCTGACACTCCAGGGGGAAACACCTCAACCTAATCAACCTCTCCTCGAAGCTCAAACCTCCAGTCCTGGGTCATCTGTGTAAATCGTTTCTGCAGGCAACCGAGTTGTACGCAGTATTCTTAAAGTGGCCTCACCAACATCCTGGGAGAGTTGGATTTGGCTGAATTCCCTTTGCTTTAGGCAGTGAGGAGATTCCAGTGAATTCTGGTCAGGGATCACCCAAAGGGTAGTACGTTGGTTAGCACTGCTGCCTCACAGCACCAGGGACTTGGGGTCGATTCTAGCCTTGGGTGACTGTCGATGTGGAGTTTGCACATTCGCCCCTTGTCTGTGTGAACTTCTAATGGGTGATCCAATTTCTTACCACAAACTGTGTAGGTTCGGTAGATTGGTCATGCTAAATTATCTGTAGTGTTCAGGGATATCTCGGTTACGTACATTCGTCAGAGGTAAATATAGGGAATTGGATTGGGAAGGTGGATATGGACTTGTTGGCCCGAAAGGCCTGTTTCCACACTGCAGGGATTCCATTAAAATAAGAATGGTAACGATGACTTTAGAGGTTCTTTTAGCTCGCACACATTGCTGTGATGAGGAACAATGAAGGAGTGGGAGCGCAAGAGGCCGTTCCTTCTCAGGCAGATTACATTTTCTCCCTCTCTGAGCTGAATCACACAGGAATGTCATCCTCTCCCAAACTGTACCATGTGAGGTCTCCTTGTACATTGTCCAAACTATGTCCCCATCACATTCCCTGTTCCATGTAGGTGCACCATTGCTGCTGTCATACATACACAGAGCCATACCTTTAGCAGAAAATGGTCTCGGTCAATTTGAAATATGTTTACATGTCTCTGCGTCATTAAAAATAAATGTTTAATTTATTCAGAATACCTGTGTTAAAATGAACGCATTGTTTAAACAAATACAGAAATTGCTGGAATAGCTCCTTTTACATGCTATATTTGTACCAGCCTCCACCAGTTCCTTTGGCAGCTCATTCCATACGCACACCCAACCTCTGTGTGTAAAGGTGCCCTTTAGGCCTCATCAAAACCTTTCCCCCTCTCACTTTCAAACAATGCCCTCTCGTATTGGACGCCCCTAACCTGGGGAAGACCCCTGACTACTCACCCTATCCATGGCCATTTTGATTTTATAAACCTTTACTTCTGCAAAATATGACTCCAATCAACACGAATGGCTGTACTTTCAGTCATCCTGGGCCTAAATTCTGAAATGCAATACTGACACCTCTTCCTTCTCCATCAAGTCACAATTCTAAATCCATTTTAATCAGTTTGTTCAGATGTATTATGAGACACTTCTGTGGGATTTGCACCTAGACCTTTGTGCCCGGAGGTAGGGACACTAGCACCACTCGGCAATACCCATAAAGCTGTAACATTATTCTCCTGTGTGTTTGTTCATCAGCCTGTTCTGACATGATGTGACATACCTCTGCAACAGGCAGGACTTGAATCCAGACCTTCTAGTCCAGAGCTTGGAGCACTACCCCACAAGTTCAGGAATTGGAATCAAATCCAGAGATCTGGCTCAGAGGCAGGGACACTACCCAGCACACTACCATACCCAGATTTTGAGTCATATTTTAGAGCCCACTTTCAGCTCGGTGTGGATTTATTACAATCAGGTTACCATTACTGAATTACAAAAAACAATTTGTATTATTAATCAAATGCAAGATATTTGTCTCAACTGTCGGACATTGAGTGCATGTGCTGTGCCATCGAAATTAACTATGACCATCTTTAATTGCTATTATCTGTAGTCTGCAATATTAGGGAAAGAAATCTTGCAGACACACTCTGCCCAATGAAGGGTCTCAAATAGGTATTTATTACTGAACACCAGAGACAAAGGAAGAGCTTAATTTCTGGTCCCCCAACTCTAACGTGCGACTGCCTTCTTCCTAAAACAAAGAAATGATACCAGGCCAGTTATTACTGTCCAGCCTCTCCTCCTCACTGACTGTTTCTTCAATCTGTTCCACCTCCCCCTATCCATACAAGGCAACCCAAGCTCGGGGTCTTTGTGAAAATCAAGGCCGGAGTGTGCAGGCCTCCTGGAGAGGGGGATGAGCATTTTAAAACTGAAGGGGTGGGTGAGGTGGCAATAATATCACACACTGGACTGGGGCGGGGGGGCAGATGGAGTTGAGTTTGGATTAATGCGAGATGTTGGATTTGGTAAATCAAACAAGAGTAGGACCTATACAATTAAAGGCAGGGCCTTTGGCAGTGTTGTAGGACAGAGACCTAGGCCGTCAGGTATAATTCTTTAAAATTTGGATCTCATACAGATAGTGTGGTTAAGAAGGTGTTTAACACAATTGTCTTCATTGGTCAGACCTTTGAGTACCGGAATTGGGACGTCATGTTGTGGTTGTACAGGACATTGGTGAGACTGCTTCTGGAATACTGTGTCCAGCCTGGTCATCCTGCCCGCTCATTCCATAGGCACACCACCCTCTGGGTGAAAAAGCTGCCCCTTAGGTCACTTTTAAATGTTTCCCCTCTCACTTTAAACCTATGTCCTCTAGTTTTGGTCTCCCAGTACCCTTCGAAAACACCTTGACTATTCACTTTGATATTACTGACATGATATAATTAAGCTGGAGAGTGTTGAGAACAGATTAACTTGGATGTTTCTGGGAATGAAGGGAGTGAGCTATAAGGAGAGGCTGGTAGGCTGGGATGTTTTTCACTGGAGAGTATGAGATTAAGGGGTAACTTTACAGAGGTTTAAAAATCATGAGGGGTACAGATAAGCTGAAGGGCTGATGTCTTTTCCCTCAAGGTGGGGATTCAAAACTGAGGGATATTTTAAGGTGCGAGGAAAAAGATTTACATAAGTCATGAGAGGTAATTATTTGAGATAGAATCTGGCTTGTGTATGGAATGAACTTCCAGAGGAAGTGGTAAAAGCAGGGACAGTTACAACGTTTAAAGGACATTTAGATCAATCCATGGATAAGACATCAGTTTGGATGGTGCTGTGAGCAGCTGCCCTCTCCCTCCCCCTCTCTGAATGAATCCCTGTTGGTTTTCACCCTCTGCCAATGCCTGTGCAGTGGCGTATGGAGGCCAGCAGAGGGTGGCATTGCATCACTTTAAGCACCACAGAGACTACCAGACCTGCCCCACACAGAGACACACAGATACACACAGGGGGATGGTTAGGGCACTACGTGAAGCTCATCTGGTAACTTAAACTACACATAAAGAAATGCTCAATTCGCCTCGTAAACTGTTAAAATATGGGTGACAGATCTACCAAATCCCACTGTTTAAATAAAAACATCAATTTATTTTTTAACTCTGAAAGTGAACATTTTACATTAACTATTCACAACTCTGGGACCCCCCCCCCCCACCTTTCTATTAACTGCTTATTTCCCGACTCCAGCTCTATAGCAATATATTGTTTCTGGGTGTGCTATCCTCTCGTATCTCAGGTGCTTGTAAGCTTTCAGTTCAGAACGGCATTCACCCTCGCTTAAAGGTACAGTACACGCTTTCAACTTCATCACATTATACCCTGATGAATATAGATAGGTGGAACCTATCCGGATTTCTCTTGCTCTGTGGTTTGTCAATAATTCATTTGATCCGTCTGGTGTGTGTCAGGACTTTTGTTGCTCCATTGACAGCATGTCATTATTCGACATTGTCCATAGGAATATATCAGTATTTCACTTGCTCACACGCGTGTATGTGGGGCAGGATTTCAGTTGTTTCATGGGGACTGTGACGCTATAACAATCTCAATGTTTGTAGATGGCACCGAACCTGGAAGAACTCTGAAGTCTATGGAGGACAGTGTGGAACTCTAACAGGACAATCACACGTTGGTGTCGTGTTCAGGTTTATGGCAGATGGGGATTAATGCAGAGCAGTGTGAGGTGATACACTTTGGTAGGAACGACAATGAAAGACAGTTTAAAACAGGCTGTGCCATTATAAAGGGGCTGCAGGAGCAGAGAGCGCTGGGTGTATATGAGCACAGATTGTTGAAGATGTCAGGAAAAGTGGGGATGGCCGTAACTATCACAGATTAGTTTCAGAATCTGAGCTGTTTACAGGAGGAGGTGTAGGAGGGAGCCTCCGTGTTCCCTTCCTGCGAGGTGGGGGAGACGATATGTTGTGAGCCCACCCTCCTGCCCACCGAGACCGTGGGGATTCCATTTGTACCAGCTCGACACAAAAGGGAGATGGCATCATGGCCACGGCTTCTAAGTTGTGCCGGGGGGAACCGGAGCTGCCAGTGGGTTTAAAGTGAGAATTGCCCTTCACTGATCATTGCTCCTTACTCGGTCGGTGGGACGTGGATGTTTCAGAATCTCCACACGAGGTGTCCCTCTCCTCTCCAGCTCATACCATGGTCCTCCCCACATGGCAGGGGGAGGGGGTGAGGGAACGGATATCGGGCAGTTCACCACCCGGATAGGCCCTTCCTGTCCTATTTCAGGCTGTTTCTCCTGGGATGGGAGAAAGGGAGGGAGAGAGGGAGGGAGGGAGTGGGTGGCCCTGCTGTTAGTGCTGGTGTAGGTGGGGGACATGGTCATGGTGAGGTGTCCGGAGGGAGTCAGTCCACAGTGTTGCATCCATGCAGTGTTATTAATGTGGTGGGGGGGTAAAGTGGTTTAAGAGAGAGAGAGAGAGAGAAAGAGACAGACAGAGACAGAGAGAGACAGAGACAGAGAAAGAGAGAGAGAAGGTGCTGCATGCGGCAGTGAGAGTGGTGCACCATGAGCCTTGTTCGGGGGTTGGTGCTGTAACAGATATACAGTGAGTGTGAGGGAGCAGAGACAATACCGTGACCCTTATCCTGACAGAGCAGGGAAGGTTATTGATTCTTGTCCTATATTGCTGAACATTTCTTCAGACCACAGATACTGCACTGAGCTGGGTGGGGACGTCAGACCATGCTCGGTGGGTCTGGTGGTATGGCCCACTCTGGGAAGAGAATGGTCCCCCTCTGTACTAGCCCATTCACCAGGACCTCCGTGCTCCTGTCGACAAACCGTGGTGTAATTACCCCTTATCTGCCAGGCTCGGGGTAAACTGTGCAGGGCAGCTCCAAACGGAGAAAGCTCAACCGTGTGCTCAGTGGCCTTTTAAAGATGGCGCCAGTGTCATGGATCATGGAATATCCAGGGACACCCGGGCGATGGTGAGTACCTCCAGCCATATTGGGTTGGAGAATCGGGCTGGTATTGAATGAGAGGGACACCATGGGGTAGGGTGGGTAGTTAATGAGGTGATTTCGATAAGATAGCACCAGGAAACTAGCTCGGCCTAGTGTAGATGATCCCTCCGTCACAGTCAATGGAAATGGCACTGAGACAAATTATTGTTAGATTTAGCCCAATGAGTCAAAGACTCTGCTGACCCTACACGCAGATACAAAGCTCTGCATCATCTGAACTCCCACCAATATCATGTTTACCTACAATTCCTGGAAACACTTATGTTACAGGATGCTGATAAAATGTTTTCATTTCTGCATTCTGAAACTTGGGAACACATCCTTCCATAACACTGTCTCTCAGTCTCCCCCTCTCTGTCTATTTCCCATACCCCTCCCATTTGTTTTTGTTTAAACTGATTCCTCCTCCATCTCTGTATCTCTGTGGCAGTGATGTTCACACTCACAGCACCCACTTGTCAGGGCACAATGGAGATACGGAGTTGTAAGTGGATGTGAGCTGCACATCCTGTCCCTTCCAGCCCGGGCTGCAAGTTTCCCCACGCTGGGCAGTGATCTAACACAATGTTACAGATCAATGCACTGGGGTGGTGTACACAGTCCTACATGCTGGGAGGGTAACTGCTCCTGGTTTACAGATCAATGCAATGGGGTGCTGTACACAGTCCTACATGCTGGGTGGGAAAATGCTCCTGATTAACAGATCAAAACACTGGGGTGGTGTACAAAGTCCTACATGCTGGGAGGGTAACTGCCCCTGGTTTACAGATCAATGCACTGTTTTGGTGTACACAGTCCTACATGCTGGGAGGGTAACTGCCCCTGGTTTACAGATCAATGCACTGTTTTGGTGTACACAGTCCTACATGCTGGGAGGGTAACTGCTCCTAGTTTACAGATCAGTGCACTGGGATGGGGTACATAGTCCTACATGTTGGGAGGGTAACTGCTCCTGGTTTACAAATTAATTCACGGGTGACCAATGCACAGGTCACTGTGCTGGTCAGGCTATCTGGTTGAGGTTTATAGATAATGCCCTGCTGTGGTCTGCACTTCTCCCGCTGCTGGACAGATATCTAGTCCGGGGTTATAGATCAATGCACTGCTGTGGTCTGCACAGCTCCCCGTGTTGGACAGATATCTAATCTGGGTTTATAGATCAATGCACTGCTGTGGTCTGCACTTCTCACCGCGCTGGACAGATAAGTGGTCTGGGATTATAGATCAATGCCCTGATCTGATCTGTGCAGTGCTCCACTCTGGACAGATTACTGGGTTGTACTGAGCAGGACAATGGCCTGGTCTGGACAGTATTCCACGGTGAACATATATCTCCTCTGGGTTGATGGTGTCTGGGCTGGTTCTGTGAGGTGGATTGAGAATGTGGTATATCTAATCATTTAAGCTGATCTGGCGATGCCTTTAGTTCCCATTCCTGTGATTGGACTCTCTGTCTCTCACCCCATTAATGTTACAGTGTGCCCAGGCACAGTATATCATGTTGGTGGGGTGGGTAGGGGGAACGGTGATGGACAGGTCAAGGAATTCCCTGGAACGTTCTGCCCCCAACATTCTATAACTGCCATTACCCGGAACATTCTGTCCCCGACATTCTATAACCGACACTCCCCGGAACGTTCTGTCCCTGACATTCTATAACTGACATTCCCCGGAACGTTCTGTCCCCGACATTCTATAACTGACATTCCCCGGAACATTCTGTCCCTGACATTCTATAACTGACATTCCCCGGAACGTTCTGTCCCTGACATTCTATAACTGACATTTCCCGGAACGTTCTGTCCCCGACATTCTATAACTGACATTTCCCGGAACGTTCTGTCCCCGACATTCTATAACTGACATTTCCCGGAACGTTCTGTCCCCGACATTCTATAACTGACATTCCCCGGAACGTTCTGTCCCTGACATTCTATAACTGACAGTCATTCCCCGGAACGTTCTGTCCCTGACATTCTATAACTGACATTCCCCGGAACGTTCTGTCCCTGACATTCTATAACTGCCATTCCCCCGAACGTTCTGTCCCTGACATTGTTTGTGAATGGCCGGACGTCAGTGAATTGAACAAACGATAAGATCCCGAGGGAAGAGATCCTGTTCCAGGGAGAAGGAGACACTGTTCCGAAGGCCCCTCAGGCAGTTAAAGGGGTGAATACGTTTTCCCTGCGTTTACATTTCTCCACGACACAGGATCGACCACAATTTAGACCAAAATACAGAAATTCCCAAACTCCGTTTGTCTTCAGAAAAATTGGGAGAGAATCCTTCAGGACAGCAACCTTTCCACCCTCCGTATTAGGAACTGGGAAGGAGTGACCTGTGTCTGCTCTCGAGTGAGCGAGTGTGTGGGAATGTTCTAGAAACCATCTGTCCTTATGGATGTGTCTCTGTGTGTTTGGGGAGGGAGGGTTTCTTGTGGTTTATGTCACATTTTTGTCAGTAATTCAGATCTTCCCATTTGTTATTCCAGCTCCAATTATTTTAATAAATCCCTGAATACAGGGACACATTTGGAAATCTCACTGGGTCCCCAGTCAAACGGGTCCCTTTGCCTCCAGGCTGATGGAGAATGGGTTTGTTTTCCTTCCTCACAGTTAACGTAGTGACCATCTACGTCCTGCTTTATAAAGATTGTGGATTGTCTCCATGTGTCAGACGTTACCTGGGGGCCATGGCAGCGGCGGATCTCCTGGTCATTATCCTCGACCTGATCCTGAGACACATTCCCATTGTTTATCAGGAACAGTTTTATTTCCTGAAGGACTCCGTCCCCGTGTGTAATATCCACGCCGTCCTGCTTTTTGCAGCCACTGACTGCTCTGTCTGGTTCACCATCACTTTCACCTTTGATCGGTTTGTGGCCATTTGTTGCCAGAAGCTGAAAAGTAAATATTGCAGTGAGAAGACGGCGGCTGTGGTTCTGGGAGCAGTGACTGTGCTGAGCTGTTTAAAGGACATTTCCTGGTATTTTATGCTCTCGGCTCGGTATTGGCTGGTGAACGACCCCTGGTTTTGTGATGTAACAGTCGCTGTTCGATCCTCCAGTGTCTGGGTCACAATCGAGTTCCTCCACCACATTCTAACCCCGGGGCTCCCATTTCTCCTGGTTCTGCTGCTCAATGTTCTCACCGTCAGACACATTGTAGTGACCAGCAGAGCCCGCAGGAGACTCCGCGCTCACACCAATGGGGACGCTCAGTCTGACACTGAAATGAGAAACAGAAAAAAATCCATCATTTTACTGTTTGTGATCTCGGCCAATTTCATCCTGTTATGGTCAACGTTCATGCTGTTTTCTCTATGGGCCCGGATGTATGATTTTGGGTATCAGTCTGTGTTTCTCGATCCCTTTGTGCAGGAATTGGGCTTCATGCTGCAGCTCTTTAGTTGCTGCACCAACACCGCGATTTATGCCGTGACCCAGACGAAGTTCAGGCAGCAGCTGAAGAATGTGCTGAAATATCCCTTCACTCAAATCCATCCATCCATCAAATTCCCTCATTAATCAATCCATCCGGGATTTTCTCATTTCAGTTCAGTGTTTCAGCGATGGAGCAGCCTGTCGCTATGGTAGCAGACTGAGGGTAGCGCTGGGTTGTCCATCCTTATCCCACAGGGGGGTTACAGGGAAACATTTCAATGTTTCTCACAACTCAGGGGCCAGTGAGAAAAGGCACCATCCCACTGACTGTATCCATCACTTCCATTTGTAACCAATAAAAATGTTGATTAAAGCGTGCCGAGCAGCAGAGTGACTGATGTTGCTGTGTGTCTTTGTGTTGGAGAAGCTGAGCTGGAGAGAGACAGACTCAGCCCCAAGTCCTGGTCCTCAGGGAAGTGGAGGGCACCGGGCCCTGAGCTCAGGAGCTGGGTTTAACTCCCTCTGTCCCCCACCCCCACTCCAACCTGGCCTCCCCATTTCCTCCCCCCCCCACTCTTCCACCTCAATTCTCTCCCTCTCTCTCTCTTTCTGCACACTGTGTCTCTCTCACCTCCTCTCCCTTTCACTCTCTCTGGTCCCCTCTCAGACACCCCTCCCCCACAACCCCGGTTTCTCCACCTGCCTCCACTATTCTTTCTGCCTCACTCTCCGTCTCTCTCTCTCACACCCCCAACATGAGTTTCTCCACCTGCCTCCATTCTTCTCTCTCCCCCTCACCCTCACTCTCTCTCTACTGCCATCTCTGTCTCCCTCCCACAATTTCGTCTCTACCCCAATTTCCCCACTTCCCACATCTCTCGATCATCTCACCCCCACCCCCCACACGCAGCCTCACCACTAACCCCCAGTCTCTAGGTTAGAGGGAGAGGGAAGGACTAGGGAGACAGAGTGTGTCAGAGAGAGAGGAAGGGCAGGACAGGAGGGAGAGAGATTGAGTCAGAGAGAAACGGAGGGAAGTGGGGAGAGAGAGAGAGACACCGAGGGAGGGGGATCGAGAGTGGGAGAAGATGGAGATAGAGTGAAGGAGCAGAGAGAGACAGAGGGAGAGAGAGGGGGATGGGAGAGATAAGGTGAGGGAGGGAGAGAGAGAAATAGGGGAGGACATAATGAGAGAGGGGTCAGAGAGAGGGGGGACAGAGAGAGGGGGACGGAGAGAGGGGGACAGAAAAGGGGGGAGATAGAGAGTGCGACAGAGAGAGGGGCACAGAGAGTGGGGTACAGAGTGGGGGGGGAGAGAGGGGGTCAGAGAGAGGGGGACAGAGAGTGGGGGATGGAGAGAGTGGGGGACAGAGAGAGAGGGGGGACAGAGAGAGAGGGGGCAGAGAGAGAGGGAGCAGGGAGAGAGGGAGCAGGGAGAGGGCGACAGAGGGGGGCAGAGAGGGGGGAGAGATCGACGGGACAGAGAGAGGGGGACAGAGAGAGTGGGGGAGAGAGAGAGAGGGGACAGAGAGAAGGGGGGACAGAGAGATGGTGACAGAGAGGGGGGGACAGAGAGAAGGGGACAGAGAGAGGGGTACAGAGTGGGAGAGAGAGAGGGGGTCAGAGAGAGGGGGACAGAGAGTGGGGGGATGGAGAGAGTGGGGGACAGAGAGAGGGGTACAGAGAGAGGGGACAGAGAGAGGGCGACAGAGTGGCGGTCAGACAGCGGGGGGGAGAGAGAGAGGGGACAGAGAGAGGGGGACAGAGAGAGAGGGGGAGATAGAGGGGACAGAGAGAGGGGGACAGAGAGAGGGGGACAGAGAGAGGGGAAGATAGAGGGGACAGAGAGAGGGGGGACAGAGAGTGGGGGACAGAGAGGGTACAGAGTGGGGGGGAGAGAGGGGGTCAGAGAGAGGGGGACAGAGAGTGTGGGGATGGAGAGACTGGGGGACAGAGAGACTGGGGGACAGAGAGAGTGGGGGACAGAGAGAGGGGGACAGAGAGTGGGGGACAGAGAGAGGGCGACAGAGTGGGGGTCAGACAGCGGCGGGGAGAGAGAGAGGGGACAGAGAGAGGGGGAAAGAGAGAGGGGGGAGATAGAGGGGACAGAGAGAGGGGGACAGAGAGAGAGGGGGAGATAGAGGGGACAGAGAGAGGTGGACAGAGAGAGGGGGACGGAGAGAGGGGAAGATAGAGGGGACAGAGAGAGGGGGGCAGAGAGTGGGGGACAGAGAGTGGGGGACAGAGAGTGGGGGACAGAGAGGGTACAGAGTGGGGGGGAGAGAGGGGGTCAGAGAGAGGGGGACAGAGAGTGGGGGGATGGAGAGAGAGGGGGACAGAGAGAGAGGGGGACAGAGAGAGAGGGGGACAGAGAGAGAGGGGGACAGAGAGGGGGACAGAGAGAAGGGGGCAAAGAGAGGGTGACAGAGAGGGGGCCAGAGAGAAAGGGGAACAGAGAGAGGGGGGCAGAGAGAGGGGTACAGAGAGAGAGGCGGAGAGAAAGAGGGGGACAGAGAGAGAGAGGCGGGTGGGAGAGAGAGGGGGTCAGAGAGAGGCGGATGGCAGAGAGAGAAGGACAGAGAGAGAGGGAACAGAGAGAGGGGTACAGAGAGAGAGTGTGAAAAAGAGGGGGGATAGAGAGAGGCGGGTAGGAGACAGAGGGGGACAGAGAGAGAGGGGGACAGAGAGAGGGGGCAGATAGCGGGGCAGAGGGAGAGGCAGGTGGGAGAGAGACGGGGTCAGAAAGAGGGGGACAGAAAGAGGGCGATAGAGAGAGGGGGCAGAGAGAGGGGTACAGAGAGAGAGGCGGAGAGAAAGAGGGGGACAGAGAGAGAGGCGGGTGGGAGAGAGAGGGGGTCAGAGAGAGGCGGATGGCAGAGAGAGAAGGACAGAGAGAGAGGGAACAGAGAGAGGGGTACAGAGAGAGAGTGTGAAAAAGAGGGGGGATAGAGAGGCGGGTAGGAGACAGAGGGGGACAGAGAGAGAGGGGGACAGAGAGAGGGGGCAGAGAGCGGGGCAGAGGGAGAGGCAGGTGGGAGAGAGACGGGGTCAGAAAGAGGGGGACAGAAAGAGGGCGATAGAGAGAGGGGGCAGAGAGCGGGGGAGAGAGAGAGGCGGTTGGGAGAGAGAGGGGGTCAGAGAGAGGGGAACAGAGAGAGGGGGACAGAGAGAGGAGGACAGAGAGTGAGGGGGACAGAGAGAGAGGGGGCAGAAAGAGGGTGACAGAGAGAGGGGGACAGAGAGAGGGAGACAGAGAGAGGGGAGACAGAGAGAGGGGAGACAGAGAGAGGGGAGACAGAGAGAGGGGAGACAGAGAGTGGGGGACAGAGAGGGTACAGAGTGGGGGGGAGAGAGGGGGTCAGAGAGAGGGGGACAGAGAGTGTGGGGATGGAGAGACTGGGGGACAGAGAGAGTGGGGGACAGAGAGAGGGGGAAGAGAGAGGGCGACAGAGTGGCGGTCAGACAGCGGGGGGGAGAGAGAGAGGGGACAGAGAGAGGGGGACAGAGAGAGAGGGGGAGATAGAGGGGACAGAGAGAGGGGGACAGAGAGAGGGGGACAGAGAGAGGGGAAGATAGAGGGGACAGAGAGAGGGGGACAGAGAGACGGGGACAGAGAGAGGGGAAGATAGAGGGGACAGAGAGAGGGGAGACAGAGAGAGCGGGAGACAGAGAGAGCGGGAGACAGAGAGAGAGGGGACAGAGAGAGAGGGGACAGAGAGAGAGGGGACAGAGAGAGAGGGGACAGAGAGAGAGGGGTGCAGAGAGAGAGGGACAGAGAGAGAGAGGGGGACAGAGAGAGTGGGACAGAGAGAGGGGGGTCAGAGAGAGGGCGACAGAGAGGGGTGGAACAGAGAGCGCGGGACAAAGAGAGAGGGGGACAGAGAGAGAGGGTACAGAGAGAGAGGGGGACAGAGAGTGGGTACAGAGAGAGAGGGGGACAGAAAGAGAGGGGCAGAGAGAGAGGGGGGCAGAGAGAGAGGGGGTCAGAGACAGAGGGGGTCAGAGAGAGAGGGGCAGAGAGAGAGGGGGACAGAGAGAGAGGGGCAGAGAGAGAGGGGGGGCAGAGGGGGGGACAGAGAGAGTGGGGGACAGAGAGAGGGGCAGAGAGAGAGGGGGTCAGAGGGAGGGACAGAGAGAGGGGGACAGAGAGAGAGGGGGCAGAAAGAGGCAACAGAGAGAGGGGGACAGAGAGAGAGGGGGACAGAGAGAGGGGGGAACAGAGAAAGGAGGAACAGAGAGAAGGGGGGATAGAGAGACGGTGACAGAGAGGGGGGCAGAGAGAGGGAGACAGAGAGAGGGGGACAGAGAGAGAGGGGGACAGAGAGAGGGGTCGGGTGGCAGAGAGAGTGGGGGCAGAGAGATGGCAACAGAGAGGGGGTCAGACAGCGGGCGGGAGAGAGAGAGGGGACAGAGAGAGGGAGGCAGAGAGAGAGGGGGACAGAGAGAGGGGACAGAGAGAGGGGGACAGAGAGAGAGGGGGACAGAGAGAGGGGTCGGGTGGCAGAGAGAGTGTGGGCAGAGAGATGGCAACAGAGAGGGGGTCAGTCAGCGGGCGGGAGAGAGAGAGGGGACAGAGAGAGGGAGGCAGAGAGAGAGGGGGACAGAGAGAGGGGAAGATAGAGGGGACAGAGAGAAGGGGACAGAGAGTGGGGGACAGAGAGGGTACAGAGTGGGGGGAGAGAGGGGGTCAGAGAGAGGGGACAGAGAGCGGGGCAGAGAGAGGGAGACAGAGAGAGGGGGACAGAGAGAGGGGGGGACAGAGAGAGGGGTCGGGTGGCAGAGAGAGTGGGGGCAGAGAGATGGCAACAGAGAGGGGGTCAGACAGCGGGCGGGAGAGAGAGAGAGGGGACAGAGAGAGGGAGGCAGAGAGAGAGGGGGACAGAGAGAGGGGAAGATAGAGGGGACAGAGAGAGGGGGACAGAGAGTGGGGGACAGAGAGGGTACAGAGTGGGGGGGAGAGAGGGGGTCAGAGAGAGGGGGACAGAGAGTGTGGGGATGGAGAGAGGGCGACAGAGTGGGGGTCAGACAGCGGCGGGGAGAGAGAGAGGGGACAGAGAGAGGGGGACAGAGAGAGGGGGGAGATAGAGGGGACAGAGAGAGGGGGACAGAGAGAGAGGGGGAGATAGAGGGGACAGAGAGAGGTGGACAGAGAGAGGGGGACGGAGAGAGGGGAAGATAGAGGGGACAGAGAGAGGGGGGCAGAGAGTGGGGGACAGAGAGTGGGGGACAGAGAGGGTACAGAGTGGGGGGGAGAGAGGGGGTCAGAGAGAGGGGGACAGAGAGTGTGGGGATGGAGAGACTGGGGGACAGAGAGAGTGGGGGACAGAGAGAGTGGGGGACAGAGAGGGGGGCAGAGAGAAGGGGGCAGAGAGAGGGTAACAGAGAGGGGGTCAGAGAGCGGGGGAGAGAGATAGGGGACAGAGAGAGGAGGACAGAGAGAGGGGGAGATAGAGGGGACAGAGAGCGGGGGAGAGAGATAGGGGACAGAGAGAGGAGGACAGAGAGAGGGGGAGATAGAGGGGACAGAGAGAGTGGGACAGAGAGAGGGGGACAGAGAGAGGGGGACAGAGAGAGGGGGACAGAGAGGGGTACAGAGTGGGGGGAGAGAGGGGGACAGAGAGTGGGGGGATGGAGAGAGTGGGGGACAGAGAGAGAGGGGGACAGAGAGAGAGGGGGACAGAGAGGGGGGGCAGAGAGAAGGGGGCAAAGAGAGGGTGACAGAGAGGGGGCCAGAGAGAAAGGGGAACAGAGAGAGGGGGGCAGAGAGAGGGGTACAGAGAGAGAGGCGGAGAGAAAGAGGGGGACAGAGAGAGAGAGGCGGGTGGGAGAGAGAGGGGGTCAGAGAGAGGCGGATGGCAGAGAGAGAAGGACAGAGAGAGAGGGAACAGAGAGAGGGGTACAGAGAGAGAGTGTGAAAAAGAGGGGGGATAGAGAGAGGCGGGTAGGAGACAGAGGGGGACAGAGAGAGAGGGGGACAGAGAGAGGGGGCAGAGAGCGGGGCAGAGGGAGAGGCAGGTGGGAGAGAGACGGGGTCAGAAAGAGGGCGATAGAGAGAGGGGGCAGAGAGTGGGGGAGAGAGAGAGGCGGTTGGGAGAGAGAGGGGGTCAGAGAGAGGGGAACAGAGAGAGGGGGACAGAGAGAGGAGGACAGAGAGTGAGGGGGACAGAGAGTGAGGGGGACAGAGAGAGAGGGGGCAGAAAGAGGGGGACAGAGAGAGGGAGACAGAGAGAGGGAGACAGAGAGCGGGAGACAGAGAGAGGGGAGACAGAGAGAGCGGGAGACAGAGAGAGCGGGAGACAGAGAGAGCGGGAGACAGAGAGAGCGGGAGACAGAGAGAGCGGGAGACAGAGAGAGCGGGAGACAGAGAGAGCGGGAGACAGAGAGAGCGGGAGACAGAGAGAGCGGGAGACAGAGAGAGAGGGGACAGAGAGAGAGGGGACAGAGAGAGAGGGGACAGAGAGAGAGGGGACAGAGAGAGAGGGGACAGAGAGAGAGGGGACAGAGAGAGAGGGGTGCAGAGAGAGAGGGACAGAGAGAGAGAGGGGGACAGAGAGAGGGGTCGGGTGGCAGAGAGAGTGGGGGCAGAGAGATGGCAACAGAGAGGGGGTCAGTCAGCGGGCGGGAGAGAGAGAGGGGACAGAGAGAGGGAGGCAGAGAGAGAGGGGGACAGAGAGAGGGGAAGATAGAGGGGACAGAGAGAAGGGGACAGAGAGTGGGGGACAGAGAGGGTACAGAGTGGGGGGAGAGAGGGGGTCAGAGAGAGGGGACAGAGAGGGGGGCAGAGAGAGGGAGGCAGAGAGAGAGGGGGACAGAGAGAGGGGAAGATAGAGGGGACAGAGAGAGGGGGACAGAGAGTGGGGGACAGAGAGGGTACAGAGTGGGGGGGAGAGAGGGGGTCAGAGAGAGGGGGACAGAGAGTGTGGGGATGGAGAGACTGGGGGACAGAGAGAGTGGGGGACAGAGAGAGTGGGGGACAGAGAGAGGGGGACAGAGAGAGGGCGACAGAGTGGCGGTCAGACAGCGGGGGGGAGAGAGAGAGGGGACAGAGAGAGGGGGACAGAGAGAGAGGGGGAGATAGAGGGGACAGAGAGAGGGGGACAGAGAGAGGGGGACAGAGAGAGGGGAAGATAGAGGGGACAGAGAGAGGGGGACAGAGAGACGGGGGAAGATAGAGGGGACAGAGAGAGGGGAGACAGAGAGAGCGGGAGACAGAGAGAGCGGGAGACAGAGAGAGCGGGAGACAGAGAGAGCGGGAGACAGAGAGAGAGGGGACAGAGAGAGAGGGGACAGAGAGAGAGGGGACAGAGAGAGAGGGGACAGAGAGAGAGGGGACAGAGAGAGAGGGGTGCAGAGAGAGAGGGGTGCAGAGAGAGGGGGGTGCAGAGAGAGGGGGACAGAGAGAGAGAGGGGGACAGAGAGAGAGAGGGGGACAGAGAGAGAGAGGGGGACAGAGAGAGAGAGGGGGACAGAGAGAGGGGGGTCAGAGAGAGGGCGACAGAGAGGGGTGGAACAGAGAGCGCGGGACAAAGAGAGAGGGGGACAGAGAGAGAGGGTACAGAGAGAGAGGGGGACAGAGAGTGGGTACAGAGAGAGAGGGGGACAGAAAGAGAGGGGCAGAGAGAGAGGGGGGCAGAGAGAGAGGGGGTCAGAGACAGAGGGGGTCAGAGAGAGAGGGGCAGAGAGAGAGGGGGACAGAGAGAGAGGGGCAGAGAGAGAGGGGGGGCAGAGGGGGGGACAGAGAGAGTGGGGGACAGAGAGAGGGGCAGAGAGAGAGGGGGTCAGAGGGAGGGACAGAGAGAGGGGGACAGAGAGAGAGGGGGCAGAAAGAGGCGACAGAGAGAGAGGGGGACAGAGAGAGGGGGGAACAGAGAAAGGAGGAACAGAGAGAAGGGGGGATAGAGAGACGGTGACAGAGAGGGGGGCAGAGAGAGGGAGACAGAGAGAGGGGGACAGAGAGAGAGGGGGACAGAGAGAGGGGTCGGGTGGCAGAGAGAGTGGGGGCAGAGAGATGGCAACAGAGAGGGGGTCAGACAGCGGGCGGGAGAGAGAGAGGGGACAGAGAGAGGGAGGCAGAGAGAGAGGGGGACAGAGAGAGGGGTCAGAGAGAGGGGGACAGAGAGAGAGGGGGACAGAGAGAGGGGTCGGGTGGCAGAGAGAGTGGGGGCAGAGAGATGGCAACAGAGAGGGGGTCAGTCAGCGGGCGGGAGAGAGAGAGGGGACAGAGAGAGGGAGGCAGAGAGAGAGGGGGACAGAGAGAGGGGAAGATAGAGGGGACAGAGAGAAGGGGACAGAGAGTGGGGGACAGAGAGGGTACAGAGTGGGGGGAGAGAGGGGGTCAGAGAGAGGGGACAGAGAGGGGGGCAGAGAGAGGGAGACAGAGAGAGGGGGACAGAGAGAGAGGGGGACAGAGAGAGGGGTCGGGTGGCAGAGAGAGTGGGGGCAGAGAGATGGCAACAGAAAGGGGGTCAGACAGCGGGCGGGAGAGAGAGAGAGGGGACAGAGAGAGGGAGGCAGAGAGAGAGGGGGACAGAGAGAGGGGAAGATAGAGGGGACAGAGAGAGGGGGACAGAGAGTGGGGGACAGAGAGGGTACAGAGTGGGGGGGAGAGAGGGGGTCAGAGAGAGGGGGACAGAGAGTGTGGGGATGGAGAGACTGGGGGACAGAGAGAGTGGGGGACAGAGAGAGGGGGACAGAGAGAGGGCGACAGAGTGGCGGTCAGACAGCGGGGGGGAGAGAGAGAGGGGACAGAGAGAGGGGGACAGAGAGAGAGGGGGAGATAGAGGGGACAGAGAGAGGGGGACAGAGAGAGGGGGACAGAGAGAGGGGAAGATAGAGGGGACAGAGAGAGGGGGACAGAGAGACGGGGACAGAGAGAGGGGAAGATAGAGGGGACAGAGAGAGGGGGTCAGAGAGAGGGGGACAGAGAGTGTGGGGATGGAGAGAGGGCGACAGAGTGGGGATCAGACAGCGGCGGGGAGAGAGAGAGGGGACAGAGAGAGGGGGACAGAGAGAGGGGGGAGATAGAGGGGACAGAGAGAGGGGGACAGAGAGAGAGGGGGAGATAGAGGGGACAGAGAGAGGGGGACAGAGAGAGGGGGACGGAGAGAGGGGAAGATAGAGGGGACAGAGAGAGGGGGGCAGAGAGTGGGGGACAGAGAGTGGGGGACAGAGAGTGGGGGACAGAGAGTGGGGGACAGAGAGTGGGGGACAGAGAGGGTACAGAGTGGGGGGGAGAGAGGGGGTCAGAGAGAGGGGGACAGAGAGTGTGGGGATGGAGAGACTGGGGGACAGAGAGAGTGGGGGACAGAGAGAGTGGGGGACAGAGAGGGGGGCAGAGAGAAGGGGGCAGAGAGAGGGTGACAGAGAGGGGGCCAGAGAGAAAGGGGAACAGAGAGAGGGGGGCAGAGAGAGGGGTACAGAGAGAGAGGCGGAGAGAAAGAGGGGGACAGAGAGAGAGAGGCGGGTGGGAGAGAGAGGGGGTCAGAGAGAGGCGGATGGCAGAGAGAGAAGGACAGAGAGAGAGGGAACAGAGAGAGGGGTACAGAGAGAGAGTGTGAAAAAGAGGGGAGATAGAGAGAGGCGGGTAGGAGACAGAGGGGGACAGAGAGAGAGGGGGACAGAGAGAGGGGGCAGATAGCGGGGCAGAGGGAGAGGCAGGTGGGAGAGAGACGGGGTCAGAAAGAGGGGGACAGAAAGAGGGCGATAGAGAGAGGGGGCAGAGAGAGGGGTACAGAGAGAGAGGCGGAGAGAAAGAGGGGGACAGAGAGAGAGGCGGGTGGGAGAGAGAGGGGGTCAGAGAGAGGCGGATGGCAGAGAGAGAAGGACAGAGAGAGAGGGAACAGAGAGAGGGGTACAGAGAGAGAGTGTGAAAAAGAGGGGGGATAGAGAGAGGCGGGTAGGAGACAGAGGGGGACAGAGAGAGAGGGGGACAGAGAGAGGGGGCAGAGAGCGGGGCAGAGGGAGAGGCAGGTGGGAGAGAGACGGGGTCAGAAAGAGGGGGACAGAAAGAGGGCGATAGAGAGAGGGGGCAGAGAGCGGGGGAGAGAGAGAGGCGGTTGGGAGAGAGAGGGGGTCAGAGAGAGGGGAACAGAGAGAGGGGGACAGAGAGAGGAGGACAGAGAGTGAGGGGGACAGAGAGAGAGGGGGCAGAAAGAGGGTGACAGAGAGAGGGGGACAGAGAGAGAGGGAGACATAGAGCGAGGGAGACAGAGAGAGGGGAGAGAGAGAGAGGGGAGACAGAGAGAGGGGAGACAGAGAGAGCGGGAGACAGAGAGAGCGGGAGACAGAGAGAGCGGGAGACAGAGAGAGAGGGGACAGAGAGAGAGGGGACAGAGAGAGAGGGGACAGAGAGAGAGGGGACAGAGAGAGAGGGGACAGAGAGAGAGGGGACAGAGAGAGAGGGGTGCAGAGAGAGAGGGACAGAGAGAGAGAGGGGGACAGAGAGAGTGGGACAGAGAGAGGGGGGTCAGAGAGAGGGCGACAGAGAGGGGTGGAACAGAGAGCGCGGGACAAAGAGAGAGGGGGACAGAGAGAGAGGGTACAGAGAGAGAGGGGGACAGAGAGTGGGTACAGAGAGAGAGGGGGACTTAAGAGAGGGGCAGAGAGAGAGGGGGCAGAGAGAGAGGGGGTCAGAGACAGAGGGGGTCAGAGAGAGAGGGGGTCAGAGAGAGAGGGGGACAGAGAGAGAGGGGCAGAGAGAGAGGGGGGGCAGAGGGGGGGACAGAGAGAGTGGGGGACAGAGAGAGGGGCAGAGAGAGAGGGGGTCAGAGGGAGGGACAGAGAGAGGGGGACAGAGAGAGAGGGGGCAGAAAGAGGCAACAGAGAGAGGGGGACAGAGAGAGAGGGGGACAGAGAGAGGGGGGAACAGAGAAAGGAGGAACAGAGAGAAGGGGGATAGAGAGACGGTGACAGAGAGGGGGGCAGAGAGAGGGAGACAGAGAGAGGGGGACAGAGAGAGAGGGGGACAGAGAGAGAGGGGGACAGAGAGAGGGGTCGGGTGGCAGAGAGAGTGGGGGCAGAGAGATGGCAACAGAGAGGGGGTCAGACAGCGGGCGGGAGAGAGAGAGGGGACAGAGAGAGGGAGGCAGAGAGAGAGGGGGACAGAGAGAGGGGGGTACAGAGAGAGAGGGGGCAGAGAGAGGGCAACAGAGAGGGGGTCAGAGAGCGGGGGAGAGAGAGAGGGGACAGAGAGAGGGGGGCAGAGAGAGATGGGAGAGAGAGAGGGGGACAGAGAGAGAGGGGGACAGAGAGAGGGGGGGACAGAGAGACGGTGACAGAGAGAGGGACGACAGCGAGAGAGGGGGACAGTGAGGTGGTAGAGGGAGAGGCGGGTGTGAGAGAGGGGGTCAGAGACAGGGCGACAGAGAGAGGGCGACAGAGAGAGGGTGACAGCGAGAGAGGGTAACAGAGAGAGTGGGGACAGGGAGCGGGGGAGATAGAGGGGGTCAGAGAGAGAGAGGGGACAGAGAGAGGGGGAGATAGAGCTGGTCAGAGAGAGAGTGGGGGACAGAGAGAGCGGGACAGAGAGAGGGGGGACAGAGAGAGGGGGGACAGAGAGAGGGGGGACAGAGAGAGGGGGGACAGAGAGAGGGGCGACAGAGAGAGGGGCGACAGAGAGAGGGGCGACAGAGAGAGGGGCGACAGAGAGAGGGGCGACAGAGAGAGGGGCGACAGAGAGAGGGGCGACAGAGAGAGGGGGAACAGAGAGAGGGGGAACAGAGAGAGGGGGAACAGAGAGAAGGGGGGATAGTAAGACGGTGACAGAGAGGGGGGGCAGAGAGAGGGAGACAGAGAGAGGGGTACAGAGTGGGGGAGAGAGAGGGGGTCAGAGAGAGGGGAAAGAGGGGGGGGCAGAGAGAGTGGGGGCAGAGAGAGAGGGGGCAGAGAGAAAGGGTGACTGAGAGGGGATCAGAGAGCGGGAGAGAGGGGGGGCAGTGAGAGAGGGATAGAGTGAGGGGGACAGAGAGAGGGGGGCAGAGAGAGAGGGGGCAGGGAGAGAGGGTGACAGAGAGGGGGTCAAAGAGCGGGAGAGAGAGAGAGGGGACAGAGAGAGGGGGCAGAGAGAGGGGAACAGAGAGAGAGAAGGGACAGAGAGAGGGATCGTGGGGGCAGAGAGAGTGGGACAGAGAGAGTGGGACAGAGAGAGGGGCGACAGCGAGAGAGGGGGCAGAGAGATGTGGGGCAGAGAGAGAGGGGGCAGAGAGAGAGGGGGCAGAGAGAGAGAGGGGGCAGAGAGACGGCGACAGAGAGAGGGGCGACAGAGAGCGCGGGCGACAGAGAGGGGGTCAGAGAGCGGGAAGAGAGAGAGGGGGACAGAGAGGGAGGGGACAGAGAGAGGGGGACAGAGAAAGGGGGGGACAGAGAGAGGGGGGCAGATAGAGGGGGGACAGAGAGAGGGGGGCAGATAGAGGGGGGACAGAGAGAGGGAACAGAGGGAGGGGGAACAGAGAGAGGGGGACAGAGAGAGGGGGACAGAGAGAGGGGGACAGAGAGAGGGGGACAGAGAGAGGGGGACAGAGAGAGAGGGGGTACAGAGAGAGGAGGACAGAGAGAGGGGGACAGAGAGAGGGGGACAGAGAGCGGGAGAGAGGGGACAGTGAGAAGGGGATAGAGAGAGGGGGACAGAGAGGGGGGCAGAGAGATAGGGGGCAGAAAGAGGGCAACAGAGAGGGGGTCAGAGAGCGGGGGAGAGAGAGGGGACAGAGAGAGGGGGACAGAGAGAGGGGGGCAGAGAGAGAGGGGGCAGAGAGAGGGGGTGACAGAGAGGTGGTCAGAGAGCGGGAGAGAGAGGGGACTGTGAGAGGGGGATAGAGAGAGGGGGACAGAGAGTGAGTGGGACAGAGAGTGAGTGGGACAGAGAGAGAGGGGGCAGAAAGAGGGAGACAGAGAGCGAGGGAGACAGAGAGAGAGGGGACAGAGAGAGAGAGGGGTAGAGAGAGGGACAGAGAGAGAGAGGGGGACAGAGAGAGAGAGGGGGACAGAGAGAGAGAGGGGGACAGAGAGAGTGGCACAGAGAGAGGGGGGTCAGAGAGAGGGCGACAGAGAGGGGTGGAACAGAGAGAGCGGGACAAAGAGAGAGGGGGACAGAGAGAGAGGGTACAGAGAGAGAGGGGGACAGAGAGAGACGGGGTCAGAGACAGAGGGGGTCAGAGAGTGAGGGGCAGAGAGAGAGGGGGACAGAGAGAGAGGAGGACAGAGAGAGAGAGGGCAGAGAGAGAGAGGGGGCAGAGGGGGGGACAGAGAGAGTGGGACAGAGAGAGAGGGGGACAGAGAGAGGGGTCGGGTGGCAGAGAGAGTGGGGGCAGAGAGATGGCAACAGAAAGGGGGTCAGACAGCGGGCGGGAGAGAGAGAGAGGGGACAGAGAGAGGGAGGCAGAGAGAGAGGGGGACAGAGAGAGGGGAAGATAGAGGGGACAGAGAGAGGGGGACAGAGAGTGGGGGACAGAGAGGGTACAGAGTGGGGGGGAGAGAGGGGGTCAGAGAGAGGGGGACAGAGAGTGTGGGGATGGAGAGACTGGGGGACAGAGAGAGTGGGGGACAGAGAGAGGGGGACAGAGAGAGGGCGACAGAGTGGCGGTCAGACAGCGGGGGGGAGAGAGAGAGGGGACAGAGAGAGGGGGACAGAGAGAGAGGGGGAGATAGAGGGGACAGAGAGAGGGGGACAGAGAGAGGGGGACAGAGAGAGGGGAAGATAGAGGGGACAGAGAGAGGGGGACAGAGAGACGGGGACAGAGAGAGGGGAAGATAGAGGGGACAGAGAGAGGGGGTCAGAGAGAGGGGGACAGAGAGTGTGGGGATGGAGAGAGGGCGACAGAGTGGGGATCAGACAGCGGCGGGGAGAGAGAGAGGGGACAGAGAGAGGGGGACAGAGAGAGGGGGGAGATAGAGGGGACAGAGAGAGGGGGACAGAGAGAGAGGGGGAGATAGAGGGGACAGAGAGAGGGGGACAGAGAGAGGGGGACGGAGAGAGGGGAAGATAGAGGGGACAGAGAGAGGGGGGCAGAGAGTGGGGGACAGAGAGTGGGGGACAGAGAGTGGGGGACAGAGAGTGGGGGACAGAGAGTGGGGGACAGAGAGGGTACAGAGTGGGGGGGAGAGAGGGGGTCAGAGAGAGGGGGACAGAGAGTGTGGGGATGGAGAGACTGGGGGACAGAGAGAGTGGGGGACAGAGAGAGTGGGGGACAGAGAGGGGGGCAGAGAGAAGGGGGCAGAGAGAGGGTGACAGAGAGGGGGCCAGAGAGAAAGGGGAACAGAGAGAGGGGGGCAGAGAGAGGGGTACAGAGAGAGAGGCGGAGAGAAAGAGGGGGACAGAGAGAGAGAGGCGGGTGGGAGAGAGAGGGGGTCAGAGAGAGGCGGATGGCAGAGAGAGAAGGACAGAGAGAGAGGGAACAGAGAGAGGGGTACAGAGAGAGAGTGTGAAAAAGAGGGGAGATAGAGAGAGGCGGGTAGGAGACAGAGGGGGACAGAGAGAGAGGGGGACAGAGAGAGGGGGCAGATAGCGGGGCAGAGGGAGAGGCAGGTGGGAGAGAGACGGGGTCAGAAAGAGGGGGACAGAAAGAGGGCGATAGAGAGAGGGGGCAGAGAGAGGGGTACAGAGAGAGAGGCGGAGAGAAAGAGGGGGACAGAGAGAGAGGCGGGTGGGAGAGAGAGGGGGTCAGAGAGAGGCGGATGGCAGAGAGAGAAGGACAGAGAGAGAGGGAACAGAGAGAGGGGTACAGAGAGAGAGTGTGAAAAAGAGGGGGGATAGAGAGAGGCGGGTAGGAGACAGAGGGGGACAGAGAGAGAGGGGGACAGAGAGAGGGGGCAGAGAGCGGGGCAGAGGGAGAGGCAGGTGGGAGAGAGACGGGGTCAGAAAGAGGGGGACAGAAAGAGGGCGATAGAGAGAGGGGGCAGAGAGCGGGGGAGAGAGAGAGGCGGTTGGGAGAGAGAGGGGGTCAGAGAGAGGGGAACAGAGAGAGGGGGACAGAGAGAGGAGGACAGAGAGTGAGGGGGACAGAGAGAGAGGGGGCAGAAAGAGGGTGACAGAGAGAGGGGGACAGAGAGAGAGGGAGACATAGAGCGAGGGAGACAGAGAGAGGGGAGAGAGAGAGAGGGGAGACAGAGAGAGGGGAGACAGAGAGAGCGGGAGACAGAGAGAGCGGGAGACAGAGAGAGCGGGAGACAGAGAGAGAGGGGACAGAGAGAGAGGGGACAGAGAGAGAGGGGACAGAGAGAGAGGGGACAGAGAGAGAGGGGACAGAGAGAGAGGGGACAGAGAGAGAGGGGACAGAGAGAGAGGGGACAGAGAGAGAGGGGTGCAGAGAGAGAGGGACAGAGAGAGAGAGGGGGACAGAGAGAGTGGGACAGAGAGAGGGGGGTCAGAGAGAGGGCGACAGAGAGGGGTGGAACAGAGAGCGCGGGACAAAGAGAGAGGGGGACAGAGAGAGAGGGTACAGAGAGAGAGGGGGACAGAGAGTGGGTACAGAGAGAGAGGGGGACTTAAGAGAGGGGCAGAGAGAGAGGGGGCAGAGAGAGAGGGGGTCAGAGACAGAGGGGGTCAGAGAGAGAGGGGGTCAGAGAGAGAGGGGGACAGAGAGAGAGGGGCAGAGAGAGAGGGGGGGCAGAGGGGGGGACAGAGAGAGTGGGGGACAGAGAGAGGGGCAGAGAGAGAGGGGGTCAGAGGGAGGGACAGAGAGAGGGGGACAGAGAGAGAGGGGGCAGAAAGAGGCAACAGAGAGAGGGGGACAGAGAGAGAGGGGGACAGAGAGAGGGGGGAACAGAGAAAGGAGGAACAGAGAGAAGGGGGATAGAGAGACGGTGACAGAGAGGGGGGCAGAGAGAGGGAGACAGAGAGAGGGGGACAGAGAGAGAGGGGGACAGAGAGAGAGGGGGACAGAGAGAGGGGTCGGGTGGCAGAGAGAGTGGGGGCAGAGAGATGGCAACAGAGAGGGGGTCAGACAGCGGGCGGGAGAGAGAGAGGGGACAGAGAGAGGGAGGCAGAGAGAGAGGGGGACAGAGAGAGGGGGGTACAGAGAGAGAGGGGGCAGAGAGAGGGCAACAGAGAGGGGGTCAGAGAGCGGGGGAGAGAGAGAGGGGACAGAGAGAGGGGGGCAGAGAGAGATGGGAGAGAGAGAGGGGGACAGAGAGAGAGGGGGACAGAGAGAGGGGGGGACAGAGAGACGGTGACAGAGAGAGGGACGACAGCGAGAGAGGGGGACAGTGAGGTGGTAGAGGGAGAGGCGGGTGTGAGAGAGGGGGTCAGAGACAGGGCGACAGAGAGAGGGCGACAGAGAGAGGGTGACAGCGAGAGAGGGTAACAGAGAGAGTGGGGACAGGGAGCGGGGGAGATAGAGGGGGTCAGAGAGAGAGAGGGGACAGAGAGAGGGGGAGATAGAGCTGGTCAGAGAGAGAGTGGGGGACAGAGAGAGCGGGACAGAGAGAGGGGGGACAGAGAGAGGGGGGACAGAGAGAGGGGGGACAGAGAGAGGGGGGACAGAGAGAGGGGCGACAGAGAGAGGGGCGACAGAGAGAGGGGCGACAGAGAGAGGGGCGACAGAGAGAGGGGCGACAGAGAGAGGGGCGACAGAGAGAGGGGCGACAGAGAGAGGGGCGACAGAGAGAGGGGCGACAGAGAGAGGGGGAACAGAGAGAGGGGGAACAGAGAGAGGGGGAACAGAGAGAAGGGGGGATAGTAAGACGGTGACAGAGAGGGGGGGCAGAGAGAGGGAGACAGAGAGAGGGGTACAGAGTGGGGGAGAGAGAGGGGGTCAGAGAGAGGGGAAAGAGGGGGGGGCAGAGAGAGTGGGGGCAGAGAGAGAGGGGGCAGAGAGAAAGGGTGACTGAGAGGGGATCAGAGAGCGGGAGAGAGGGGGGGCAGTGAGAGAGGGATAGAGTGAGGGGGACAGAGAGAGGGGGGCAGAGAGAGAGGGGGCAGGGAGAGAGGGTGACAGAGAGGGGGTCAAAGAGCGGGAGAGAGAGAGAGGGGACAGAGAGAGGGGGCAGAGAGAGGGGAACAGAGAGAGAGAAGGGACAGAGAGAGGGATCGTGGGGGCAGAGAGAGTGGGACAGAGAGAGTGGGACAGAGAGAGGGGCGACAGCGAGAGAGGGGGCAGAGAGATGTGGGGCAGAGAGAGAGGGGGCAGAGAGAGAGGGGGCAGAGAGAGAGAGGGGGCAGAGAGACGGCGACAGAGAGAGGGGCGACAGAGAGCGCGGGCGACAGAGAGGGGGTCAGAGAGCGGGAAGAGAGAGAGGGGGACAGAGAGGGAGGGGACAGAGAGAGGGGGACAGAGAAAGGGGGGGACAGAGAGAGGGGGGCAGATAGAGGGGGGACAGAGAGAGGGGGGCAGATAGAGGGGGGACAGAGAGAGGGAACAGAGGGAGGGGGAACAGAGAGAGGGGGACAGAGAGAGGGGGACAGAGAGAGGGGGACAGAGAGAGGGGGACAGAGAGAGGGGGACAGAGAGAGAGGGGGTACAGAGAGAGGAGGACAGAGAGAGGGGGACAGAGAGAGGGGGACAGAGAGCGGGAGAGAGGGGACAGTGAGAAGGGGATAGAGAGAGGGGGACAGAGAGGGGGGCAGAGAGATAGGGGGCAGAAAGAGGGCAACAGAGAGGGGGTCAGAGAGCGGGGGAGAGAGAGGGGACAGAGAGAGGGGGACAGAGAGAGGGGGGCAGAGAGAGAGGGGGCAGAGAGAGGGGGTGACAGAGAGGTGGTCAGAGAGCGGGAGAGAGAGGGGACTGTGAGAGGGGGATAGAGAGAGGGGGACAGAGAGTGAGTGGGACAGAGAGTGAGTGGGACAGAGAGAGAGGGGGCAGAAAGAGGGAGACAGAGAGCGAGGGAGACAGAGAGAGAGGGGACAGAGAGAGAGAGGGGTAGAGAGAGGGACAGAGAGAGAGAGGGGGACAGAGAGAGAGAGGGGGACAGAGAGAGAGAGGGGGACAGAGAGAGTGGCACAGAGAGAGGGGGGTCAGAGAGAGGGCGACAGAGAGGGGTGGAACAGAGAGAGCGGGACAAAGAGAGAGGGGGACAGAGAGAGAGGGTACAGAGAGAGAGGGGGACAGAGAGAGACGGGGTCAGAGACAGAGGGGGTCAGAGAGTGAGGGGCAGAGAGAGAGGGGGACAGAGAGAGAGGAGGACAGAGAGAGAGAGGGCAGAGAGAGAGAGGGGGCAGAGGGGGGGACAGAGAGAGTGGGACAGAGAGAGAGGGGGACAGAGAGAGGGGTCGGGTGGCAGAGAGAGTGGGGGCAGAGAGATGGCAACAGAAAGGGGGTCAGACAGCGGGCGGGAGAGAGAGAGAGGGGACAGAGAGAGGGAGGCAGAGAGAGAGGGGGACAGAGAGAGGGGAAGATAGAGGGGACAGAGAGAGGGGGACAGAGAGTGGGGGACAGAGAGGGTACAGAGTGGGGGAGATGGAGGGGGTCAGAGAGAGATGGGGAACAGAGAGAGGGGGACAGAGAGAGGGGGGACAGAGAGAGGGGGGACAGAGAGAGGGGGGACAGAGAGAGGGGGAACAGCAAAAGGGGGAACAGAGAGAAGGGGATAGAAAGACGGTGACAGAGAGGGGGTGCAGAGAGAGGGAGACAGAGAGAGGGGTACAGAGTGGGGGAGAGAGAGGGGGTCAGAGAGAGGGGGACAGAGAGTGGGGGGACAGAGAGGGGGGCAGAGAGAGTGGGGGCAGAGAGAGCGGGCAGAGAGAAAGGGTGACAGAGAGGGGGTCAGAGAGCGGGAGAGAGAGAGAGGGGGCAGTGAGTGCGGGATAGAGAGAGGGGGGGCAGAGAGGGGGGGGCAGAGAGAGAGGGGGCAGAGAGAGAGGGGGCAGAGAGAGAGGGGGGCAGAGAGAGAGGGGGGCAGAGAGAGAGGGGGGCAGAGAGAGAGGGGGGCAGAGAGAGAGGGGGGCAGAGAGAGGGCGACAGAGAGGGGGTCAAAGAGTGGGCGAGAGAGAGGGGGACAGGAGTGAGGGGAAAAGAGAGAGGGGGACAGAGAGTGGGGAACAGAGAGAGGGGGACAGAGAGAGGGGGACAGAGAGAGGGGGACAGAGAGAGGGGGACAGAGAGAGGGGGACAGAGAGAGGGGGACAGAGAGAGGGGTCGGTGGGGGCAGAGAGAGCGGGGGCAGAGAGAGGGCAACAGAGAGGGGTTCAGAGAGTGGGGAGAGAGGATGTCAGAGAGGGTGGGAGAGAGAGGGGACAGATAGAGGGGGACAGAGAGAGAGGGGACAGAGAGAGAGTGGGACAGAGAGACGGTGACAGAGAGAGGGGGACAGAGAGTGGGGGACAGAGAGGGGATCAGAGAGAGAGGGGGTCAGTGAAAGAGAGGGGGACAGAGAGAGAAGGGGGCAGAAAGAGGAGACAGAGAGAGGGGGACAAAGAGAGAGAAGGACAGAGAGAGAAGGGGTCAGAGAGAAGGGGGGACAGAGAGAGGGGGTCAAAGAGAGAGGGAACAGAGAAAGGTGGGACAGAGAGAAGGGGGATAGAGAGACGGTGACAGAGAGGGGGTAGAGGGTGAGAGAGAGAGGGGTACAGTGTGGGGGAGAGAGGGTGGGTCAGAGAGAGGGAGACAGAGAGTGGGCGGATGGAGAGAGTGGGGGATAGAGAGAGAGGGGGGACAGAGAGGTGGGCAGAGAGAGGGGGCAGAGAGAGGGCGACAGAGACAGGGACAGAGGGAGGGGGGGACAGAGAGATGGGGGACAGAGAGACTGTGACAGAGTGGGGGCAGAGAGACGGGGACAGAGAGAGGGGGACAGAGAGAGGGGGACAGAGAGGGGACAGAGAGGGGGCAGAGAGAGATGGGGGAACAGAGAGCGGGGAACAGAGCGAGGGGGCAGAGAGAGGCGATCAGACAGAGAGACGGATCGAGAGAGAGGGTGACAGAGAGAGCGGGGACAGAGAGAGAGAGGACAGAGGGGAGAGGGGGTGACCAGAATCGGTGGGAGGCAGAGAGAGGGGGACAGAGCGAGAGGGAACAGAGGGAGAGGGGACAGAGAGATGGTGATAGAGAGGGGGCAGAGAGAGGAGGGACAGAGAGAGGGGGACAGAGAGAGAGGGGGACAGAGAGAGGGAGAACAGAGAGAGTGTGACAGAGAGAGGGGGACAGAGAGAGGGGGACAGAGAGAGAGGGGGACAGAGAGAGGGGGGGACAGAGAGAGGGGGACAGAGAGAGGAGGGACAGAGAAAGGGGGACAGAGAGAGGAGGGACAGAGAGAGGAGGGACAGAGAGAGGAGGGACAGAGAGAGGAGGGACAGAGAGAGGAGGGACAGAGAGAGGGGGACAGAGAGAGGGGGACAGAGAGAGAGGGGGACAGAGAGAGAGGGGGACAGAGAGAGAGGGGGACAGAGAGAGAGGGGGACAGAGAGAGAGGGGGACAGAGAGAGAGGGGGACAGAGAGAGGGGGACAGAGAGAGGGGGACAGAGAGAGGGGGACAGAGAGAGGGGGGGACAGAGAGAGGGGGGACAGAGAGAGGGGGGACAGAGAGAGGGGGGACAGAGAGAGGGGGGACAGAGAGAGGGGGGACAGAGAGAGGGGGGACAGAGAGAGGGGGGACAGAGAGAGGGGGGGACAGAGAGAGGGGGACAGAGAGAGGGGGGCAGAGAGAGGGGGACAGAGAGAGGGGGACAGAGAGAGGGGGACAGAGAGAGAGAGGGGGACAGAGAGAGAGGGGGACAGAGAGAGGGGGGGACAGAGAGAGGGGGACAGAGAGAGGGGGACAGAGAGAGAGGGGCAGAGAGTGATAGGGGCAGACAGAGGGGGACAGAGTGAGGGGGCAGGGAGAGAAGGACAGAGAGAGGGGGACAGAGAGAGGGGGGCAGAGAGAGAGATGGGAAAGAGAGAGGGGCAGAGAGAGGGTGACAGAGAGTTGGGGAGATAGGGTGGGTCAGAGAGTGAGAACAGAGAGAGAGGTACAGAGTGAGGGAGACAGGGGTGGTCAGAGAGGGGGTGTCAGAGAGAGGGGGACAGAGAGTGGGTGGATGGAGAGAGTGGGGGACAGAGAGAGAGGGGACAGAGAGGGGGCAGACCGAGAGAGGGAGAGATAGAGAAGACAGAGTGAGGGGGACAGAGAGAGAGGGGGATAGAGAGAGAGGGGGCAGAAAGAGGCGACAGAGAGAGGGGGCCAGAGAGAGAGGGGGCCAAAGAGAGAGGAGGCCAGAGACAGGAGGCAGAGAGAGAGGGGCAGAGAGAGAGGGGGAACAGAGAGTGGGAGAGATAGAGAGAGAGGGGCAGAGAGCGATGGGGGCAGACAGAGGGGGGCAGACAGAGGGGGACAGAGTGAGGGGGCAGAGAGAGAGGGACAGAGAGAGGAGGACAGAGAGAGGGGGCAGAGAGAGAGGGGAAAGAGAGAGGGGCAGAGAGAGGGTGACAGGGAGTTGGGGAGATAGAGGGGGTCAGAGAGTGGGGACAGAGAGAGGGGTACAGAGAGTGGGGGGATGGAGAGAGTGGGGGACAGAGAGAGGGCAGAGAGACAGGGAGAGATAGAGGGGACCGAGAGAGAGGGGGACCGAGAGAGAGGGGGACCGAGAGAGAGGGGGACCGAGAGAGAGGGGGACAGAGAGAGAGGGGGACAGAGAGAGAGGGGGACAGAGAGAGAGGGGGACAGAGAGAGGGAGGACAGAGAGAGGGGGAGACAGAGAGAGGGGGAGACAGAGAGAGTGGGAGACAGAGAGAGGCGGGTGGGAGAGAGAGGGGGACAGAGATGGGGGAACAGAGAGAGCGGGACTGAGAGAGTGGGGGACAGAGAGAGAGGGGGACAAAGAGGAGGGATAGAGAGATGCGGGTGGGAGAGAGAGGGGAAGAGGGGGACAGAGAGTGGGGAGATGGAGAGAGTGGGGACAGAGAGAGAGAGAGAGGGAGACAGAGAGAGCGGGCGACAGAGAGGTGGTCAGAGAGCGGGGAGAGAGAGAGGACACAGAGAGAGGGGGACGGGGGTCAGAGAGAGGGGGGCAGTGAGAGAGGTGGGTAGAGAGAGGGGAGAGAGAGAGGACACAGAGAGATGGGGACGGGGGTCAGAGAGAGGGGGTCACAGAGAGAGGGGGCAGAGACAGGGGGCAGAAAGAGAGGATGACAGGGAGGGGGTCAGAGAGCGGGAGAGATAGAGGGGACAGTGAGATGGGGATAGAGAGAGGGGGACAGAGAGAGGGGACAGAGAGAGAGAGGGAGACAGAGGGGGGTCAAAGAGCAGGGGGGAGAGAGAGAGGGGACAGAGAGAGGGGGACAGAGAGAGGGGAACAGAGAGAGGGGAACAGAGAGAGAGGGGACAGAGAGAGGGGTCGGGGGGCAGAGAGAGTGGGACAGAGAGAGTGGGACAGAGAGACGGGCGACAGCGAGGGCGGGCAACAGAGAGAGGGGGACAGAGAGCGGGGGAGATAGAGGGGGTCAGAGAGAGAGGGGGACAGAGAGAGGGCAGAAAGAGGCAACAGAGAGAGGGGGACAGAGAGAGAGGGGGACAGAGAGAGGGAGGGACAAAGAGAGGGGGAACAGAGAAAGGTGGGACAGAGAGAAGGGGGGACAGAGAGACGGTGACAGAGAGAGGGGACAGAGAGAGGGAGACAGAGAGGGGGGACAGAGAGGGGGGACAGAGAGGGGGGGACAGAGGGGGGGTGGACAGAGAGAGAGGGGGGCAGAGAGAGGGAGGGACAAAGAGAGGGGGAACAGAGAAAGGTGGGACAGAGAGAAGGGGGGATAGAGAGACGGTGACAGGGAGAGCGGGCAGAGAGAGGGAGACAGAGAGGGGGCTCAGAGAGGGGGGTACAGGGGTGGGGGACAGAGAGAGGTGTCGGGGGGCAGAGAGAGCGGGGGCAGAGAGAGGGCAACAGAGAGGGGGTCAGAGCGCGGGGGAGAGAGGGGATCAGAGAGCGTGGGACAGAGAGTGGACAGATAGAGGGGGACAGAGAGAGAGGGGGACAAAGAGAGAGGGGGCCAGAGACAGGAGGCAGAGAGAGAGGGGCAGAGAGAGAGGGGGAACAGAGAGTGGGGGAGATAGAGAGAGGGGCAGAGAGCGATGGGGGCAGACAGAGGGGGGCGGACAGAGAGATGGGGCAGAGAGAGAGGGGAAAGAGAGAGGGGCAGAGAGAGGGTGACAGGGAGTTGGGGAGATAGAGGGGGTCAGAGAGTGGGGACAGAGAGAGGGGTACAGAGAGTGTGGGGATGGAGAGAGTGGGGGACAGAGAGAGGGCAGAGAGACAGGGAGAGATAGAGGGGACAGAGAGGGAGGGACAGAGAGAGAGGGGGACAGAGAGAGAGGGGGACAGAGAGAGAGAGGGGGACAGAGAGAGAGAGGGGGACAGAGAGAGCGGGCGACAGAGAGGGGGTCAGAGAGCGGGGAGAGAGAGGGCGACAGACAGAGGGGGACAGAGTGGGGGAGACAGAGAGCGAGGGAGACAGAGAGAGAGGGGACAGAGAGAGAGGGGACAGAGAGAGAGGGGACAGAGAGAGAGGGGACAGAGAGAGAGGGGACAGAGAGAGAGAGAGGTGTAGAGAGAGAGGGACAGAGAGAGAGAGGGGGACAGAGAGAGAGAGTGGGACAGAGAGAGTGGGACAGAGAGAGGGGGGTCAGAGAGGGGTGGAACAGAGAGAGCGGGACAAAGAGAGAGGGGGACAGAGAGAGGGTACAGAGAGAGAGGGGGACAGAAAGAGAGGGTACCGAGAGAGAGGGGCAGAGAGAGAGGTGGTCAGAGATAGAGGGGGTCAGAGAGAGAGGGGCAGAGAGAGAGGGGGACAGAGAGAGAGGTGTCAGAGAGAGAGAGAGGGGGCAGAAAGAGGCAACAGAGAGAGGGGTACAGAGAGAGAGGGGGACAGAGAGAGGGGGACAGAGAGAGGGGGAACACAGAAAGGAGGAACAGAGAGAAGGGGGGATACAGAGACGGTGACAGAGAGGGGGGGCAGAGTGGGGGGGCAGAGAGGGGGGCAGAGAGAAAGGGTGACAGAGAGGGGGTCAGAGAGCGGGATAGAGAGAGGGGGACAGAGAGGGGGTCAAAGAGGGGGGCAGAGAGAGGGGGACAGGAGTGAGAGGGACAGAGAGAGGGGGATAGAGAGAGGAGAACAGAGAGAGGGAAACAGAGAGAGGGGGACAGAGAGGGGGGTCGGAGGGCAGAGAGAGCGGGGGCAGAGAGAGGGCAACAGAGAGGGGGTCAGAGAGCGGGGGAGAGAGGAGGTCAGAGAGCGTGGGAGAGAGAGGGGACAGATAGAGGGGGACAGAGAGAGAGGGGACAGAGAGAGAGGGGCTCAGAGAGCCGGCGACAGAGAGAGGGGGACAGAGAGTGGGGGAGATAGAGGGGGTCATAGAGAGAGGGGGTCAGTGAGAGAGAGGGGGACAGAGAAAGAAGGGGGCCGAAAGAGGAGACAGAGAGAGGGGGACAGAGAGAGAGGAGGACAGAGAGAGAAGGGGTCAGAGAGCGGGGGGGGGGGACAGAGATAGGGGGGACAGAGATAGGGGGGACAGAGAGAGGGGGGACAGAGAGAGGGGGGGCAAAGAGAGGGTGAACAGAGAAAGGTGGGACAGAGAGTAGGGGGGATAGAGAGACGGTGACAGAGAGAGGGGGCAGAGGGAGAGAGAGAGGGGTACAGTGTGGGGAGAGAGTGGGGGTCAGAGAGAGGGGGACAGAGAGTGGGCGGATAGAGAGAGTTGGGGATAGAGAGAGAGAGGGGGACAGAGAGAGAGGGGACAGAGAGGGGGGCAGAGAGAGGGGGCAGAGAGAGGGCGACAGAGAGGGGGTTAGAGAGCGGGGGAGAGAGAGGGGACAGAGAGATGGGAACAGAGAGAGGGCGACAGAGAGAGAGGGGGCAGAGAGATGGGGGCAGAGAGAGGGGGCAGAGAGAGGGGGCAGAGAGAGAGGGGGCAGAGAGAGGGGGCAGAGAGAGAGGGGGCAGAGAGAGAGGGGGCAGAGAGAGAGGGGGCAGAGAGAGAGGGGGCAGAGAGAGAGGGGGCAGAGAGAGGGGGACTGAGAGACGGCAACAGAGAGAGGGGCGACAGAGAGAGCGGGCGACAGAGAGAGCGGGCGACAGAGAGAGCGGGCGACAGAGAGGGGGTCAGACAGCGGGGAGAGAGAGAATACACAGAGAGAGGGGGACAGAGAGAGGGGGGGACAGAGAGGAGGGGCAGAGAGAGAGGGGACAGAGAGAGGGGTCGGGGGGCAGAGAGAGTGGGACAGAGAGAGTGGGACAGAGAGAGGGGCGACAGCGAGAGAGGGCAACAGAGAGAGGGGGACAGAGAGCGGTGGAGATAGAGGGTGTCAGAGAGAGAGGGGGGTCAGAGAGAGATGGGGCAGAAAGAGGCAACAGAGAGAGGGGGACAGAGAGAGAGGGGGACAGAGAGAGGGAGGGACAAAGAGAGGGGAACAGAGAAAGGTGGGACAGAGAGAAGGGGGGATAGAGAGACGGTGACAGAGAGAGGGAGAGAGAGAGGGGAGACAGAGAGGGGGGGACAGAGGGGGGGAACAGAGAGAGATAGGGTCAGAGAGAGGGGGTACAGAGAGAGAGAGGGGGTCAGAGAGATAGGGGTCAGAGAGAGAGGGGGTACAGAGAGAGAGGGGAACAGAGAGGGGGGCAGAGGGGGGGGGACCAGAGAGGGAACAGAGAGAGAGGGGGACAGAGAGAGGGGGCAGAAAGAGGGGGGCCAGAGAGAGAAGGGGCAGAGAGATGGGGCAGAGAGAGGCCAACAAAGAGAGGGGACAGTGAAGTGGGGGACAGAGAGAGTGGGGGACGAGCTGGACAGAGAGAGGGGGGACAGAGAAACTGTGACAGAGAGGGGGCAGAGAGACGGTGACAGAGGGGGGGACAGAGAGAGGGCGATAGAGATGGGGGAACAGAGAGCGGGAAACAGAGCGAGGGGGCAGAGAGAGGGGGTCAGAGAGAGAGAGGGATAGAGAGAGAGGGGGACAGAGAGAGAGGGGACAGAGAGAGAGGGGACAGCGAGAGAGAGGGCAGAGGGGGGAGGGGGGGGACCAGAGTGGGGGTGCAGAGAGAGGGGGACAGAGCGAGAGGGAACAGAGGGAGAGGGGACAGAGAGATGGTGACAGAGTGGGGGCAGAGAGAGGAGGGACAGAGAGAGGGAGAACAGAGAGAGAGGGGGACAGAAAGAGAGGGGGACAGAGAGAGAGGGACAGAGAGAGAGGGACAGAGAGAGAGGGGGGGACAGAGAGAGGGGGCATAGAGAGGGTACAGGGAGAGGAGGGACAGAGAGAGGGCGACAGAGAGAGAGGCGGACAGAGAGAGGAGGGACAGAGAGAGGGGGACAGAGAGAGGGGGACAGAGAGAGGGGGACAGAGAGAGGGGGACAGAGAGAGGGGGACAGAGAGAGGGGGACAGAGAGAGAGGGGACAGAGAGAGAGGGGACAGAGAGAGAGGGGGACAGAGAGAGAGGGGGACAGAGAGAGAGGGGGACAGAGAGAGAGGGGGACAGAGAGAGGGGGACAGAGAGAGGGGGACAGAGAGAGGGGGACAGAGAGAGGGGGACAGAGAGAGGGGGGGACAGAGAGAGGGGGACAGAGAGAGGGGGACAGAGAGAGGAGGGACAGAGAGAGGGGGACAGAGAGAGGGGGACAGAGAGAGAGGTGAACAGAGAGAGAGGGGGACAGAGAGAGGGGGACAGAGGGAGAGGGGGACAGAGAGAGGGGGAGCAGAGAGAGGGGGGACAGAGAGAAGGGGGGACAGAGAGAAGGGGGGACAGAGAGAGAGGGGGCAGAGAGAGGGCAACAGAGAGGGGGTCAGAGCGCAGGGGAGAGAGAGGATCAGAGAGCGTGGCAGAGAGAGGGGACAGATAGAGGGGGACAGAGAGAGAGGAGGACAGAGAGAAACGGGGTCAGAGAGAGGGGGGGCAGAGAGAGAGGGGGCAGAGAGAGGGGGACAGAGAGATGGCAACAGAGAGAGGGGCGACAGAGAGAGCGTGCGACAGAAAGGGGGTCAGAGAGCGGGGAGAGAGAGAGAGTACACAGAGAGAGGGGGACAGAGAGAGGGGGGACAGAGAGGAGGGGGACAGAGAGGGGGTCAGAGAGAGAGGGGGCAGAGAGAGGGCGACAGAGAGGGGGTTAGAGAGCGGGGGAGAGAGAGGGGACAGAGAGATGGCGACAGAGAGAGAGGGGGCAGAGAGATGGGGGCAGAGAGAGAGGGGGCAGAGAGAGAGGGGGCAGAGAGAGAGGGGGCAGAGAGAGGGCAACAGAGAGGGGGTCAGAGCGCAGGGGAGAGAGAGGATCAGAGAGCGTGGCAGAGAGAGGGGACAGATAGAGGGGGACAGAGAGAGAGGGGACAGAGAGAGAGGGGGACAGAGAGACGGCGACAGAGAGAGGGGGACAGAGAGAGGGGGACAGAGAGAGGGGGAGATAGAGGGGGTCAGAGAGAGGGGGGTCAGTGAGAGAGAGGGGGACAGAGAGAGAAGGGGGCAGAAAGAGGAGACAGAGAGAGGGGGACAGAGAGAGAGGAGGACAGAGAGAAACGGGGTCAGAGAGAGGGGGGCAGAGAGAGAGGGGGCAGAGAGAGGGGGACAGAGAGAGGGCAACAGAGAGAGGGGCGACAGAGAGAGCGTGCGACAGAAAGGGGGTCAGAGAGCGGGGAGAGAGAGAGAGTACACAGAGAGAGGGGGACAGAGAGAGGGGGGACAGAGAGGAGGGGGACAGAGAGGGGGTCAGAGAGAGAGGGGGCAGAGAGAGGGCGACAGAGAGGGGGTTAGAGAGCGGGGGAGAGAGAGGGGACAGAGAGATGGCGACAGAGAGAGAGGGGGCAGAGAGATGGGGGCAGAGAGAGAGGGGGCAGAGAGAGAGGGGGCAGAGAGAGAGGGGGCAGAGAGAGAGGGGGCAGAGAGAGAGGGGGCAGAGAGAGAGGGGGCAGAGAGAGAGGTGGCAGAGAGAGAGGGGCAGAGAGAGGGGGGCAGAGAGACGGCGACAGAGAGACGGCGACAGAGAGAGGGGCGACAGAGAGAGCGGGCGACAGAGAGAGGGTCAGAGGGCGGGGAGAGAGAGAGTTCACAGAGAGAGGGGGACAGAGAGAGGGGGGGACAGAGAGGAGGGGCAGAGAGAGGGGGGACAGAGAGAGGGGGGACAGAGAGAGGGGGAACAGAGAGAGGAGGGGCAGAGAGAGCGGGGACAGAGAGAGGGGGAACAGAGAGAGGGGGGGACAGAGAGAGGGGGGGACAGAGAGAGGGGGGGACAGAGAGAGGGGGGCAGAGAGAGGGGGGCAGAGAGAGGGGGGCAGAGAGAGAGGGGGCAGAGAGAGGGGACAGAGAGAGGGGGGCAGAGAGAGAGGGGGCAGAGAGAGGGGGTGACAAGAGAGGTGGTCAGAGAGCGGGAGAGAGAGGGGCCTGTGAGAGGGGGACAGAGAGAGGGGGCAGTGAGAGAGGGGGCAGAGAGAGAGGGCGACAGAGAGGGGATCAAAGAGCGGGGGTGAAAGAGAGGGGACAGAGAGAGGGGATAGAGAGAGGGAGACAGAGAGAAGGGGACAGAGAGAGGGCGACAGAGTGAGGGGGACAGAGTGAGGGGGACAGAGTGAGGGGGACAGAGTGAGGGGGACAGAGAGAGGGGAACAGAGAGAGGGGAACAGAGAGAGGGGAACAGAGAGAGGGGAACAGAGAGAGGGGAACAGAGAGAGGGGAACAGAGAGAGGGGAACAGAGAGAGGGGGACAGAGAGAGGGGGACAGAGAGAGGGGGACAGAGAGAGGGGGACAGAGAGAGGGGGACAGAGAGAGAGGGGGACAGAGACGGGGACGGGGTTCAGACAGAGGGGGCAGAGAGAGAGGGGGCAGAGTGAGAGGGGAGAGAGAGAGGGAGACAGAGAGAGAGGGGGCAGGGAGAGAGGGTGACAGAGAGGGGGTCAAAGAGCGGGGGAGAGAGAGAGGGGACAGAGAGAGGGGGATAGAGAGAGTGGGACAGAGAGAGTGGGACAGAGAGAGGGGCGACAGCGAGAGAGGGGGACAGTGAGGTGGTACAGGGAGAGGCGGGTGTGAGAGAGGGGGTCAGAGAGAGGGCGACAGAGAGAGGGCGACAGCGAGAGAGGGCACCAGAGAGAGGGGGGACAGAGAGCGGGGGAGATAGAGGGGGTCAGAGAGAGAGGGGGACAGAGAGAGGGCGACAGAGAGCAGGGGACAGAGTGTGGGGGAGATAGAGCTGGTCAGAGAGAGAGTGGGGGATAGAGAGAGCGGGACAGAGAGAGGGGGAACAGAGAAAGGGGGAACAGAGAGAAGGGGGGATAGAAAGACGGTGACAGAGAGGGGGGGCAGAGAGAGGGAGACAGAGAGCGGGGTAAATAGAGGGGGTCAGAGAGAGAGAGGGGGGACAGAGAGAGGGGGTCAGAGAGAGAGGGGGTCAGAGAGAGAGTGGGGGACAGAGAGAGTGGGGGTCAGAGAGAGGGCGACAGAGAGCAGGGGAAAGAGAGTGGGGGAGATAGAGGGGGTCAGAGAGAGAGAGGGGGGACAGAGAGAGGGGGGACAGAGAGAGGGGGGACAGAGAGAGGGGGACAGAGTGGGGGAGACAGAGAGCGAGGGAGACAGAGAGAAAGGGGACAGAGAGAGGGGACAGAGAGAGAGAGGTGTAGAGAGAGAGGGACAGAGAGAGAGAGTGGGACGGAGAGAGTGGGACAGAGAGAGGGGGGTCAGAGAGAGGGCGACAGAGAGGTGTGGAACAGAGAGAGCGGGACAAAGAGAGAGGGGGACGGAGAGAGGGTACAGAGAGAGAGGGGGACAGAAAGAGAGGGTAGCGAGAGAGAGGGGCAGAGAGAGAGGTGGTCAGAGACAGAGGGGGTCAGAGAGAGAGGGGCAGAGAGAGAGGGGGACAGAGAGAGAGGGGTCAGAGAGAGAGAGGGGCAGAAAGAGGCAACAGAGAGAGGGGGACAGAGAGAGAGGGGGACAGAGAGAGAGGGACAGAGAGAGGGAGAACACAGAAAGGAGGAACAGAGAGAAGGGGGGATACAGAGACGGTGACGGAGAGGGGGGACAGAGAGAGGGAGACAGAGAGAGGGGTCCAGACAGTGGGGGGGGCAGAGAGAGGGTGACAGAGAGAGGGTCAGAGAGCGGGAGAGAAAGAGAGGGGGCAGAGAGAGGGGGATAGAGAGAGGGGGACAGAGAGGGGGTCAAAGATTGGGGGAGAGAGAGGGGACAGAGTGAGGGGGACAGAAGTGAGAGGGACAGAGGGGGGGGGATAGAGAGAGGAGAACAGAGAGAGGGAAACAGAGAGAGGGGGACAGAGAGGGGGGTCGGGGGGGCAGAGAGAGGGGGCAGAGAGAGGGGGACTGAGAGGGGGATCATAGAGCGGGGGAGACAGGAGGTCAGAGAGCGTGGGAGAGAGAGGGGACAGAAACAGAGGGGCTCAGAGAGCCGGCGACAGAGAGAGGGGGACAGAGAGTGGGGGAGATAGATGAGGTCAGAGAGAGAGGGGGTCAGTGAGAGAGACGGGGACAGAGAGAGAAGGGGGCCGAAAGAGGAGACAGAGAGAGGGGGACAGAGAGAGAGGAGGACAGAGAGAGAAGGGGTCAGAGAGGGGCGGGGACAGAGAGAGGAGGGGACAGAGAGAGGGGGGGCAAAGAGAGGGTGAACAGAGAAAGGTGGGACAGAGAGAAGGGGGATAGAGAGACGGTGACAGAGAGAGGCGGCAGAGGGAGAGAGAGAGAGGGGTACAGTGTGGGGGAGAGAGGGGGGGTCAGAGAGCGGGGGACAGAGAGTGGGCGGATGGAGAGAGTTGGGGAAGAGAGAGAGAGGGGGACAGAGAGAGGGGGACAGATAGGGGGGCAGAGAGAGGGGGCAGAGAGAGGGCGACAGAGAGGGGATTAGAGAGAGGGGATAGAGAGATGGGGACAGAGAGAGGGGGCAGAGAGATGGGGGCAGAGAGAGGGGGCAGAGAGAGGGGGCAGAGAGGGAGGGGGCAGAGAGAGAGGGGGCAGAGAGAGAGGGGGCAGAGAGAGAGGGGGCAGAGAGAGAGGGGGCAGAGAGAGAGGGGGCAGAGAGAGGGGGACAGTGAGACGGCAACAGAGAGAGGGGCGACAGAGAGAGCGGGCGACAGAGAGGGGGTCAGACAGTGGGGAGAGAGAGAGTACACAGAGAGAGGGGGACAGAGAGAGGGGGGGACAGAGAGGAGGAGCAGAGAGAGGGGGTACAGAGAGAGGGGGACAGAGAGAGGGGGGCAGAGAGAGGGGGGCAGAGAGAGGGGGGGCAGAGAGAGGGGAAACAGAGAGAGGGGAAACAGAGAGAGGGGGAACAGAGAGAGGGGGAACAGAGAGAGGGGGAACAGAGAGGGGGGGAACAGAGAGAGGGGGGAACAGAGAGAGGGGGGAACAGAGAGAGGGGGGAACAGAGAGAGGGGGGAACAGAGAGAGGGGGGAACAGAGAGAGGGGGGAACAGAGAGAGGGGGGCAGAGAGCGGGAGAGAGAGAGGGGACAGTGAGAAGGGGATAGAGAGAGGGGGACAGAGAGAGAGAGGGTGACAGAGAGAGGGGGGACAGAGATAGGGGGCAGAAAGAGGGCAACAGAGAGGGGGTCAGAGAGGGGGGCAGAGAGAGAGGGGGCAGAGAGATAGGTGACAGAGAGGTGGCCAGAGAGCGGGAGAGAGAGGGGACTGTGAGAGGGGGACAGAGAGAGGGGGCAGTGAGAGAGGGGGCAGAGAGAGAGGGCGACAGAGAGGAGGTCAAAGAGCGGGGGAGAAAGAGAGGGGGATAGAGAGAGGGAGACAGAGTGAGGGGGGACAGAGTGAGGGGGGACAGAGTGAGGGGGGACAGAGAGAGGGGAACAGAGAGAGGGGAACAGAGAGAGGGGAACAGAGAGAGGGGAACAGAGAGAGGGGGACAGAGAGAGGGGGACAGAGAGAGGGGGACAGAGAGAGGGGGACAGAGAGAGGGGGACAGAGAGAGGGGGACAGAGAGAGGGGGACAGAGAGAGGGGGACAGAGAGAGGGGGACAGAGAGAGGGGGACAGAGAGAGAGGGGACAGAGACGGGGACGGGGTTCAGAGGGGGGCAGAGAGAGAGGGGGCAGAGAGGGGGCAGAGAGAGTGGGCGGAAAGAGAGGATGACAGAGGAGGGGTTAGAGAGCGGGAGATTGAGAGAGGGGGCAGTGAGATGGGGATAGAGAGAGGGGGACAGAGAGAGAGGGGGCAGGGAGAGAGGGTGAGAGAGGGGGGCCAAAGAGCGGGGGAGAGAGAGAGGGGACAGAGAGAGATATAGAGAGAGGGGAACAGAGAGAGAGAAGGGACAGAGAGAGGGGTCGGGGGGGCAGAGAGAGTGGGACAGAGAGAGTGGGACAGAGAGAGGGGCGACAGCGAGAGAGGGGCACAGTGAGGTGGTACAGGGAGAGGCGGGTGTGAGAGAGGGGGTCAGAGAGAGGGCGACAGAGAGAGGGCGACAGCGAGAGAGGGCACCAGAGAGAGGGGGGACAGGGAGCGGGGGAGATAGAGGGGGTCAGAGAGAGAGGGAGTCACAGAGAGAGAGGGGGACAGAGAGAGTGGGGGTCAGAGAGAGGGCGACAGAGAGCAGGGGACAGAGAGTGTGGGAGATAGAGGGGGTCAGAGAGAGAGGGGGGACAGAGAGAGGGGGACAGAGAGAGGGGGGATAGAAAGACGGTGACAGAGAGGGGGTGCAGAGAGAGGGAGACAGAGAGAGGGGCACAGAGTGGGGGAGAGAGAGGGGGTCAGAGAGAGGGGGACAGAGAGTGGGGGGACAGAGAGGGCGGCAGAGAGAGTGGGGACAGAGAGAAAGGGTGAGAGAGAGGGGGCAGTGAAAGGGGGATAGAGAGAGGGGGACAGAGAGAGGGGGACAGAGAGAGGGGGGCAGAGAGAGGAGGTGACAGAGAGGTGGTCAGAGAGGGGACTGTGAGAGGGGGATAGAGAGAGGGGGACAGAGAGAGGGGTACAGAGAGAGGGCGACAGAGTGAGGGGGGACAGAGTGAGGGGGGACAGAGTGAGGGGGCACAGAGTGAGGGGGGACAGAGTGAGCGGGACAGAGAGAGAGGGGGACAGAGACCGGGACAGGGTTCAGACAGAGGGGGGCAGAGAGACAGGGGGCAGAAAGGGGGTCAAAGAGCGGGGGAGAAAGAGAGGGGACAGAGAGAGGGGGCTAGAGAGAGGGAGACAGAGAGAGGGCGACAGAGTGAGGGGGGACAGAGAGAGGGGAACAGAGAGAGGGGAACAGAGAGAGGGGAACAGAGAGAGGGGAACAGAGAGAGGGGACAGAGAGAGAGGCGGACAGAGACGGGGACGGGGTTCAGACAGAGGGGGGGGCAGAGAGAGGGGGGCAGAGAGAGAGGGGGCAGAGAGAGAGGGGGCAGAGAGAGAGGGGGCAGAGAGAGAGGGGGGAGAGAGGGGGGGCAGAGAGAGAGGATGACAGAGAAGGGGTTAGAGAGCGGGAGATAGAGCGAGGGGGCAGTGAGATGGGGATTGAGAGAGGGGGACAGAGAGAGAGGGGGCAGGGAGAGAGGGTGACAGAGTGGGGGTCAAAGAGCGGGGGAGAGAGAGAGGGGACAGAGAGAGGGGGATAGAGAGAGGGCAACAGAGAGAGAGAAGGGACAGAGAGAGGAGTCGGGGGCAGAGAGAGTGGGACAGAGAGAGTGGGACAGAGAGAGGGGCGACAGCGAGAGAGGGGGACAGTGAGGTGTTACAGGGAGAGGCGGGTGTGAGAGAGGGGGTCAGAGAGAGGGCGACAGCGAGAGAGGGCAACAGAGAGAGGGGGGTCATGGAGCGGGGGAGATTGAGGGGGTCAGAGAGAGAGGGAGTCAGAGAGAGAGAGGGGGACAGAGAGAGTGGGGGTCAGAGAGAGGGCGACAGAGAGCAGGGAACAGAGAGTGTGGGAGATAGAGGGGGTCAGAGAGAGAGGGGTGACAGAGAGAGGGGGACAGAGAGAGCGGGGACAGAGAGAGGGGGGACAGAGAGAGGGGGGACAGAGAGAGGGGGGACAGAGAGAGGGGGGACAGAGAGAGGGGGGACAGAGAGAGGGGGGACAGAGAGAGGGGGGACAGAGAGAGGGGGGACAGAGATACGGGGAACAGAGATACGGGGAACAGAGAGAAGGGGGGATAGAAAGACGGTGACAGAGAGGGGGTGCAGAGAGAGGGAGACAGAGAGAGGGGTACAGAGTGGGGGAGAGAGAGGGGGTCAGAGAGAGGAGGACAGAGAGTGGGGGGGACAGAGAGGGTGGCAGAGAGAGTGGGGGCAGAGAGAAAGGGTGAGAGAGAGGGTGTCAGAGAGCGGGAGAGAGAGAGAGGGGGCAGTGAGAGGGGGATCGAGAGAGGGGGACAGAGAGAGGGGGCAGAGAGAGAGGGGCAGAGAGAGAGGGGCAGAGAGAGGGGGGCAGAGAGCGGAGGAGAGAGAGGGGACAGAGTGAGGGGGACAGGAGTGAGGGGAAAAGAGAGGGGGGACAGAGAGAGGGGAACAGAGAGAGGGAAACAGAGAGAGGGAAACAGAGAGAGGGAAACAGAGAGAGGGAAACAGAGAGAGGGAAACAGAGAGAGGGAAACAGAGAGAGGGAAACAGAGAGAGGGAAACAGAGAGAGGGGGACAGAGAGAGGGGGACAGAGAGAGGGGGACAGAGAGAGGGGGACAGAGAGAGGGGTCGGGGGGGCAGAGAGAGCGGGGGCAGAGAGAGGGCAACAGAGAGGGGGTCAGAGAGCGGGGGAGAAAGGTGGTCAGAGAGGGTGGGAGAGAGAGGGGACAGATAGAGGGGGACAGAGAGAGAGAGGGGACAGAGAGAGAGGGGGACAGAGAGACGGCGACAGAGAGAGGGGGACAGAGAGTGGGGGAGATAGAGGGGGTCAGAGAGAGAGGGGGTCAGTGAGAGAGGGGGGACAGAGAGAGAAGGGGGCAGAAAGAGGAGACAGAGAGAGGGGGACAGAGAGCGAGGAGGACAGAGAGAGAAGGGGTCAGAGAGAGGGGTTGGACAGAGCAAGGGGGACAGAGAGAGGGGGGGCAAAGAGAGGGGGAACTGAGAAATGTGGGACAGAGAGAAGGGCGTTAGAGAGACGGTAACAGAGAGAGGGGGCAGAGGGAGAGAGAGAGAGAGGGGTAAAGTGTGGGGGAGAGAGGGTGGGTCAGAGAGAGGGGGACAGAGAGTGGGGGACAGAGAGTGGGGGACAGAGAGTGGGGGACAGAGAGAGGGGGACAGAGAGAGGGGGACAGAGAGAGGGGGACAGAGAGAGGGGGACAGAGAGAGGGGGACAGAGAGAGGGGGGATAGAGAGAGGGGGGATAGAGAGAGGGGGGATAGAGAGAGGGGGAGACAGAGAGAGGGGGGCAGAGAGAGGGGGGCAGAGAGAGGGGGGCAGAGAGAGGGGGACAGAGAGAGAGGTGGACAGAGCGAGGGGGCAGAGAGAGAGAGGCAGAGAGGGATAGGGGCAGACACAGCGGGACAGAGTGAGGGGGGCAGGGAGAGAGGGACAGAGAGAGGGGGACAGAAAGAGGGGGGCTGAGGGAGGGTGACAGAGAGTTGGGGAGATAGAGTGGGTCAGAGAGTGAGAACAGAGAGAGGGGTACAGAGTGAGGAAGACAGGGGGGTCAGAGAGGGGGTGTCAGAGAGAGGGGGACAGAGAGTGGGTGGATGGAGAGAGTGGGGGACAGAGAGAGAGGGGGACAGAGAGGGGGCAGAGCGAGAGAGGGAGAGATAGAGGAGACAGAGAGAGGGGGACAGAGAGAGGGGGCAGAGAGAGGGGGACAGAGAGAGAGGGGTCAGAAAGAGGCGACAGAGAGAGAGGGGGCCAGAGAGAGAGGGAGCCAAAGAGAGAGGAGGCCAGAGACACGGGGGCAGAGAGAGAGGAAAAGAGAGAGAGGGGGAACAGAGAGTGGGGGAGATAGAGAGAGAGGGGCAGAGAGCGATGGGGGCAGACAGAGGGGGACAGAGTGAGGGGGCAGACAGAGGGGGACAGAGTGAGGGGGCAGAGAGAGAGGGGAAAGAGAGAGGGGCAGAGTGAGGGTGTCAGGGAGTTGGGGAGATAGAGGGGGTCAGAGAGTGGGAACAGAGAGAGGGGTACAGTGAATGGGGGGATGGAGAGAGTGGGGGACAGAGAGAGGGCAGAGAGACAGGGAGAGATAGAGGGGACAGATAGAGGGGACAGAGAGAGGGGGACAGAGAGAGGGAGGGACAGAGAGAGGGGGACAGAGAGAGGGGAACAGAGAGAGGGGGGACAGAGAGAGAGGCGGGTGGGAGAGAGAGGGGTACAGACATGGGGGAACAGAGAGAGCGGGACTGAGAGAGTGGGGGACAGAGAGAGAGGGGGACAAAGAGGAGGGATAGAGAGATGCGGGTGGGAGAGAGAGGGGACAGAGGGGGACAGAGAGTGGGGAGATGGAGAGAGTGGGGGACAGAGAGAGAGGGGGACAGAGAGAGAGAGGGGGGAACAGTGAGAGCGGGAGACAGAGAGGGGGTCAGAGAGCGCGGATAGGGAGAGGACACAGAGAGAGGGGGACGGTGGTCAGAGAGAGGTGGGCAGAGAGAGGGGGGGGCAGAGAGAGAGGGGGCAGAGAGAGAGGGCAGAAAGAGAGGATGACAGAGAGGGGGTCAGGGAGCGGGAGAGAGAGAGAGGGGACTGTGAGATGGGGATAGAGAGAGGGGGACAGAGAGAGGGGACAGAGAGAGAGAGGGAGACAGAGTGGGGTCAAAGAGCAGGGGAGAGAGAGAGGGAACAGAGAGAGGGGGACAGAGGGAAGGGAACAGAGAGAGAGGGGACAGAGAGAGGGGGCAGAAAGAGGGGGGCCATAGAGAGAAGGGGCATAGAGACGGTGACAGAGACGGGGCAGAGAGAGGCCAACAAAGAGAGGGGACAGTGAAGGGGGGGACAGAGAGAGGGGGGACGGGGGGGCGAACAGAGAGACGGTGACTGAGAGGGGACAGTGAGGGGGGACAGAGAGAGGGTGGGACGAGCGGGACAGAGAGAGGGGGGACAGAGAAACTGTGACAGAGAGGGGGCAGAGAGCGGGCGACAGAGGTGGGGGACAGAGAGAGGGTGATAGAGATGGGGGAACAGAGATCGGGGAACAGAGCGAGGGGGCAGAGAGAGGGGGTCAGAGAGAGAGAGGGATAGAGAGAGAGGGGGACAGAGAGAGAGGTGACAGAGAGAGAGAGGACAGAGGGGGGAGGGGGGACCAGAGTGGGGGTGCAGAGAGAGGGGGACAGAGCGAGAGGGAACAGAGGGAGAGGGGGCAGAGAGATGGTGACAGAGTGGGGGCAGAGAGAGGAGGGATAGAGAGAGGGAGAACAGAGAGAGAGGGGGACAGAGAGAGAGGGGGCAGAGAGAGGGGGCAGAGAGAGGGGGGACAGAGAGAGGGGGACAGAGAGAGAGGGGGGACAGAGAGAGAGGGGGGACAGAGAGAGAGGGGGGACAGAGAGAGAGGGGGGACAGAGAGAGAGGGGGGACAGAGAGAGAGGGGGGACAGAGGGAGAGGGGGGACAGAGGGAGAGGGGGGACAGAGGGAGAGGGGGGACAGAGGGAGAGGGGGGACAGAGAGAGGGGGGACAGAGAGAGAGGGACAGAGAGAGAGGGACAGAGAGAGAGAGGGACAGAGAGAGGAGGGACAGAGAGGGGGACAGAGAGGGGGACAGAGAGAGAGGGGAACAGAGAGAGAGGGGAACAGAGAGAGGGGAACAGAGAGAGGGGGACAGAGAGAGGGGGACAGAGAGAGGGGGACAGAGAGAGGGGGACAGAGAGAGGGGGACAGAGAGAGGGGTACAGAGTGGGAGAGAGTGAGGGGGCAGAGAGAGGGGGACAGAGAGTGGGTAGAGAGAGGGCAACAGAGAGAGGGGGACAGAGACCGGGGCAGAGAGAGGGGGCAGCGAGAGGGTGACAGAGAGAGAGAGGGGGACAGAGAGAGGGGACAGAGAGAGGAGGGACAGAGAGTGGGCGACAGAGAGAGAGGGGACAGAGAGAGGGGACAGAGAGGGGGGACAGAGAGGGGGGACAGAGAGGGGGGGACAGAGAGAGAGGGGGACAGAGAGAGAGGGGAACAGAGAGAGAGGGGTCAGAGAGAGGGGGACAGAGAGAGGGGGACAGAGAGAGGGGGACAGAGAGAGGGGGACAGAGAGAGGGGGACAGAGAGAGGAGGGACAGAGAGAGAGGGGGACAGAGAGAGAGGGGGACAGAGAGAGGGGGACAGAGAGAGGGGGACAGAGAGAGAGGGACAGAGAGAGGGACAGAGAGAGGGACAGAGAGAGGGACAGAGAGAGGGACAGAGAGAGGAGGGACAGAGAGAGGGTAACAGAGAGAGAGGGTAACAGAGAGAGAGGGTAACAGAGAGAGGGGGACAGAGGGAGGGGGACAGAGAGAGGGGGGACAGAGAGAGGGGGGACAGAGAGAGGGGGGACAGAGAGAGGGGGGACAGAGAGAGGGGGGACAGAGAGAGGGGGGGACAGAGAGAGGGGGACAGAGAGAGGGGGACAGAGAGAGAGGGGGGCAGAGAGAGGGGGACAGAGAGTGGGGGACAGAGAGAGGGGTACAGAGTGGGAGAGAGTGAGGGGGCAGAGAGAGGGGGACAGAGAGTGGGCAGAGAGAGGGCAACAGAGAGAGGGGGACAGAGACCGGGGCAGAGAGAGGGGGCAGAGAGAGGGGGACAGAGAGAGAGAGGGGGACAGAGAGAGAGGGGGACAGAGAGGGGGGACAGAGAGCGAGGGGGACAGAGAGAGGGGGACAGAGAGAGCGCGGGACAGAGAGAGAGGGGGAAGAGAGGGGGGGCAGAGAAAGGGCGGGAAAGAGAGAGAGAGAGAGGGGACAGCGAGCGGGGGAGACAGACAGCTGGGGGACAGAGAGAGAGGGGGGAAATAGCGAGAGGGGGCAGAGAGGGAGGGGGATAGAGAGAGAGGGGACTGAGAGAGAGAGGGGGACAGAGAGGGGGGACAGAGAGCGAGGGGGACAGAGAGAGGGGGACAGAGAGAGAGCGGGACAGAGATAGAGGGGAAAGAGATGGGGGACAGAGAGAGGGCGGGAAAGAGAGAGAGAGGGGACAGAGAGAGGGGGAGTCAGAGAGCTGGGGGACAGAGAGAGGGGACAGAGAGCGAGGGGGACAGAGAGAGAGGGTGACAGAGAGTGGGGGACAGAGAGCGAGGGACAGATAGCGCGGGACAGAGAGCGCGGGACAGAGAGAGGGGGACAGAGAGAGGGGGACAGAGAGCGGGGGACAGAGAGCGGGGGACAGAGAGCGGGGGACAGAGAGCGGGGGACAGAGAGCGGGGGACAGAGAGCGGGGGACAGAGAGCGGGGGACAGAGAGCGAGGGACAGAGAGTGGGGAAGATAGAGGGGGTCAGAGGGAGTGGGGACAGAGAAATGGTTACAGAGTGGGGGAAAGAGAGGGTGTCAGAGAAAGGGGGACAGAGAGAGAGAGGGACAGAGAGAGAGAGGGACAGAGAGAGAGGGGGACAGAGAGGGGGGACAGAGAGAGGGTTACAGAGTGGGTGGGACAGAGAGAGGGGGACAGAGAGAGAGGTGGACAGAGAGAGAGGTGGACAGAGAGAGAGGGGGACAGAGAGAGAGGGGGACAGAGAGAGAGGGGGACAGAGAGAGAGGGGGACAGAGAAAGAGGGGGACAGAGAGGGGGACAGAGAGAGGCGGGAAGGGAGAGGGGGGCAGAGAGTTGGCGACAGAGAGAGGGGGACAGAGAGAGGGGGACGGGGGGGCAGAGTGGGGGGACAGAGAGAGGGGGGCAGAGAGGGGGTGACAGAGAGAGGAGGACAGAGAGAGGAGGACAGAGAGAGGGGGAGAGAGCGAGGGGGAGAGAGCGAGGGGGAGAGAGCGAGGGGGAGAGAGCGAGGGGGACAGAGCGAGGGGGACAGAGCGAGGGGGACAGAGCGAGGGGGACAGAGCGAGGGGGACTGGGAGGGGGCATAGAGAGGGGGACAGAGAGAGGGAAACAGAGAGAGGGAAACAGAGAGAGGGAAACAGAGAGAGGGAAACAGAGAGAGGGAAACAGAGAGAGGGAAACAGAGAGAGGGGGACAGAGAGAGGGGGACAGAGAGAGGGGGACAGAGAGAGGGGGACAGAGAGAGGGGTCGGGGGGCAGAGAGAGCGGGGGCAGAGAGAGAGGGGGCAGAGAGAGAGAGGGGGCAGAGAGAGGGGGACAGAGAGACGGCAAAAGAGAGAGGGGCGACAGAGACAGCGGGCGACAGAGAGGGGGTCAGAGAGCGGGGAGAGAGAGAGTACACAGAGAGAGGGGGGACAGAGAGAGAGGGGGACAGAGAGAGAGGGGGGACAGAGAGAGAGGGACAGAGAGAGAGGGACAGAGAAGGGGACAGACAGAGAGGGGGACAGACAGAGAGGGGGACAGACAGAGAGGGGGACAGACAGAGGGGGGGACAGACAGAGGGGGGGACAGACAGAGGGGGGTCAGAGAGAGGGGGGACAGAGAGAGGGGGACAGAGAGAGGGGGACAGAGAGAGAGGGGGACAGAGAGAGAGGGGGACAGAGAGAGAGGGGGACAGAGAGAGGGGGACAGAGAGAGGGGTACTGAGTGGGAGAGAGTGAGGGGGCAGAGAGAGGGGGACAGAGAGTGGGCAGAGAGAGGGCAACAGAGAGAGGGGGACATAGACCGGGACAGAGAGAGGGGGCAGAGAGAGGGGGACAGAGAGAGAGGGGGACAGAGAGGGGGGACAGAGAGCGAGAGGGACAGAGAGAGGGGGACAGAGAGCGGGTCGGAGAGAGAGGGGGAAAGAGAGGGGGGACAGAGAAAGGGCGGGAAAGAGAGAGAGAGAGGGGACAGAGAGTGGGGGAGACAGAGAGCTGGGGGACAGAGAGAGGGTGACCGAGAGTGGGGGACAGAGAGCGAGGGACAGAGAGCGAGGGACAGAGCGCGCGGGACAGAGAGTGGGGCACAGAGAGTGGGGAAGATAGAGGGGGTCAGAGGGAGTGGAGTCAGAGAAAGGGTTACAGAGTGGGGGAAAGAGAGGGTGTCAGAGAAAGGGGGGCAGAGAGAGGAGGACAGAGAGGGGGACAGAGAGAGAGAGGGACAGAGAGAGAGAGGGACAGAGAGAGAGGGGCGACAGAGAGAGAGGGGCGACAGAGAGAGCGGGCGACAGAGAGGGGTCAGAGAGCGGGGAGAGAGAGGGGGACAGAGAGAGGGGGGACAGAGAGGAGGGGCAGAGAGAGGAGGGGCAGAGAGAGGGGGACAGAGAGAGGGGGACAGAGAGAGGGGGACAGAGAGAGGGGGAACAGAGAGAGGGGGAACAGAGAGAGGGGGAACAGAGAGAGGGGGAACAGAGAGAGGGGGAACAGAGAGAGGGGGAACAGAGAGAGGGGGAACAGAGAGAGGGGGAACAGAGAGAGGGGGGCAGAGAGAGGGGGGCAGAGAGAGGGGGGCAGAGAGGGGGGGAACAGAGAGAGGGGGGAACAGAGAGGGGGGGAACAGAGAGAGGGGGGAACAGAGAGAGGGGGGGGAACAGAGAGGGGAAATAGAGAGAGGGGGAACAGAGAGGGGGGGACAGAGAGAGGGGGTACAGAGAGAGGGGGTACAGAGAGAGGGGGACAGAGAGCGGGAGAGAGACAGGGGAACAGAGAGAGGGGGACAGAGAGAGAGGGGGACAGAGAGAGAGGGGGACAGAGAGAGAGGGGGACAGAGAGAGAGGGGGACAGAGACGGGGACGGGGTTCAGAGAGAGGGGGGCAGAGAGAGAGGGGGCAGAGTGAGAGGGGAGAGAGAGAGGGGGGACAGAGAGGGGGTCAAAGAGCGGAGGAGAGAGAGAGGGGACAGAGAGAGAGAAGGGACAGAGAGAGGGGTCGGGGGGGCAGAGAGAGTGGGACAGAGAGAGTGGGACAGAGCGAGGGGCGACAGCGAGAGAGGGGGACAGTGAGGTGGTACAGGGAGAGGCGGGTGTGAGAGAGGGGGTCAGAGAGAGGGCGACAGAGAGAGGGCGACAGCGAGAGAGGGCAACAGAGAGAGGGGGACAGAGAGCGGGGGAGATAGAGGGGGTCAGAGAGAGAGGGGGACAGAGAGAGGGCGACAGAGAGCAGGGGACAGAGTGTGGGGGAGATAGAGCTGGTCAGAGAGAGAGTGGGGGATAGAGAGAGCGGGACAGAGAGAGGGGGAACAGAGAAAGGGGGAACAGAGAGAAGGGGGGATAGAAGTACGGTGACAGAGGGGGGGGCAGAGAGAGGGAGACAGTGAGCGGTGTAAATAGAGGGGGTCAGAGAGAGAGGGGGTCAGAGAGAGAGTGGGGGACAGAGAGAGAGTGGGGGACAGAGAGAGTGGGGGTCAGAGAGAGGGCGACAGAGAGCAGGGGACAGAGAGTGGGGGAGATAGAGGGGGACAGAGAGAGGGGGGACAGAGAGAGGGGGGACAGAGAGAGGGGGGAACAGAGAAAGGGGGAACAGAGAAAGGGGGAACAGAGAAAGGGGGAACAGAGAAAGGGGGAACAGAGAGAAGGGGGAACAGAGAGAAGGGGGAACAGAGAGAAGGGGGGATAGAAAGACGGTGACAGAGAGGGGGGGCAGAGAGAGGGAGACAGAGAGAGGGGTACAGAGTGGGGGAGAGAGAGGGGGTTAGAGAGCGGGAGAGAGAGAGGGGGGGCAGTGAGAGGGGGATAGAGAGAGGGGCAGAGAGAGAGGGGGCAGAGAGCGAGGGACAGAGAGCGCGGGACAGAGAGCGCGGGACAGAGAGCGCGGGACAGAGAGTGGGGCACAGAGAGTGGGGAAGATAGAGGGGGTCAGAGGGAGTGGGGACAGAGAGAGGAGGACAGAGAGAGGCAGGTGGGAGAGAGAGGGGGACAGAGAAATGGGGGACAGAGAGGGGGACAGAGAGAGAGGGACAGAGTGGGGGACAGAGAGAGAGGGACAGAGAGAGAGAGCGACAGAGAGAGGGGGGGACAGAGAGAGGGGGACAGAGTGGGGGGGACAGAGTGGGGGGGACAGAGTGGGGGGGACAGAGTGGGGGGGACAGAGAGAGATGGGGACAGAGAGAGATGGGGACAGAGAGAGATGGGGACAGAGAGAGATGGGGACAGAGAGAGATGGGGACAGAGAGAGAGGGGGACAGAGAGAGAGGGGGACAGAGAGAGAGGGGGACAGAGAGGGGACAGAGAGAGGCGGGGAGGGAGAGGGGGGCAGAGAGTTGGCGACAGAGAGAGGGCCACAGAGATTGAGGGAGATAGAGGGGGTCAGAGAGAAGGGGGGCAGTGAGTGGGGGACAGAGAGACGGTGACAGATATGGCAACAGAGAGAGGGGGGCAGAGAGAGGAGGACAGAGAGAGGGGGACAGAGAGAGGGGGGACAGAGCGGGGGGACAGAGAGAGAGGGGGACAGAGAGAGAGGGGGACAGAGAGAGAGGGACAGAGAGAGGGGCAGAGAGAGGGGGGCAGAGAGAGGGGGGACAGAGAGGAGGGGACAGAGAGGAGGGGACAGAGAGAGGGGGACAGAGAGAGAGGGGGGCAGAGAGAGAGGGGGGCAGAGAGAGGGGGACTGAGAGAGGGGGTACTGAGTGGGAGAGAGTGAGGGGGCAGAGAGAGGGGGACAGAGAGTGGGCAGAGAGAGGGCAACAGAGAGAGGGGGACATAGACCGGGACAGAGAGAGGGGGCAGAGAGAGGGGGACAGAGAGAGAGAGGGGGACAAAGAGAGAGGGGGACAAAGAGGGGGGACAGAGAGCGAGAGGGACAGAGAGAGGGGGACAGAGAGAGCGGGTCAGAGAGAGAGGGGGAAAGAGAGGGGGGACAGAGAAAGGGCGGGAAAGAGAGAGAGAGAGGGGACAGAGAGAGGGGGAGACAGAGAGCTGGGGGACAGAGAGAGGGTGACAGAGAGTGGGGGACAGAGAGCGAGGGACAGAGCGCGCGGGACAGAGAGTGGGGCACAGAGAGTGGGGAAGATAGAGGGGGTCAGAGGGAGTGGGGACAGAGAAAGGGTTACAGAGTGGGGGAAAGAGAGGGTGTCAGAGAAAGGGGGGCAGAGAGAGGAGAACAGAGAGGGGGACAGAGAGAGAGGGACAGAGAGAGAGAGGGACAGAGAGAGAGGGGGACAGAGAGACGGCAACCGAGAGAGGGGCGACAGAGAGAGCGGGCGACAGAGAGGGGTCAGAGAGCGGGGAGAGAGAGAGTACACAGAGAGAGGGGGACAGAGAGAGTGGGGACAGAGAGGAGGGGCAGAGAGAGGGGGACAGAGAGAGGGGGACAGAGAGAGGGGGGACAGAGAGAGGGGGGACAGAGAGAGGGGGGACAGAGAGAGGGGGGACAGAGAGAGGGGGGACAGAGAGAGGGGGGACAGAGAGAGGGGGAACAGAGAGAAGGCGGGCAGAGAGAGGGGGGACAAAGAGAAGGGGAATAGAGAGAGTGGGGAACAGAGAGAGGGGGGACAGAGAGAGGGGGTACAGAGAGAGGAGGACAGAGAGAGGGGGACAGAGAGCGGGAGAGAGACAGGGGACAGTGAGAAGGGGATAGAGAGAGGGGGACAGAGAGAGAGAGGGGGACAGAGAGAGGGGGACAGAGAGAGGGGGGCAGAGAGAGAGTGGGTAGAGAGAGGGGGTGACAGAGAGGTGGTAAGAGAGGAGACTGTGAGAGGGGGACAGAGAGAGGGGGCAGTGAGGAGGGGGCAGAGAGAGAGGGCGACAGAGAGGGGGTCAAAGAGCAGGGGGAAAAGAGAGGGGACAGAGAGAAGGGGACAGAGAGAGGGGAACAGAGAGAGGGGAACAGAGAGAGGGGAACAGAGAGAGGGGGACAGAGAGAGGGGGACAGAGAGAGGGGGACAGAGAGAGGGGGACAGAGAGAGGGGGACAGAGAGAGGGGGACAGAGTGAGGGAGACAGAGTGAGGGGGGACAGAGTGAGGGGGGACAGAGTGAGGGGGGACAGAGTGAGGGGGGACAGAGTGAGGGGGGACAGAGTGAGGGGGGACAGAGTGAGGGGGGACAGAGAGAGGGGGACAGAGAGAGGGGGACAGAGAGAGGGGGACAGAGAGAGAGGGGGACAGAGACGGGGACGGGGTTCAGACAGAGGGGGGCAGAGTGAGAGGGGAGAGAGAGAGAGGGGGACAGAGAGGGGGTCAAAGAGCGGAGGAGAGAGAGAGGGGACAGAGAGAGAGAAGGGACAGAGAGAGGGTTCGGGGGGGCAGAGAGAGTGGGACAGAGAGAGTGGGACAGAGAGAGGGGCGACAGCGAGAGAGGGGGACAGTGAGGTGGTACAGGGAGAGGCGGGTGTGAGAGAGGGGGTCAGAGAGAGGGCGACAGAGAGAGGGCGACAGCGAGAGAGGGCAACAGAGAGAGGGGGACAGAGAGAGGCAGGTGGGAGAGAGAGGGGGACAGAGAAATGGGGGACAGAGAGGGGGACAGAGAGAGAGGGACAGAGTGGGGGACAGAGAGAGAGGGACAGAGAGAGAGAGGGACAGAGAGAGAGGGGGACAGAGAGAGAGGGGGACAGAGAGAGAGGGGGACAGAGAGAGGGGGACAGAGTGGGGGGGACAGAGTGGGGGGGACAGAGTGGGGGGGACAGAGTGGGGGGGACAGAGTGGGGGGGACAGAGTGGGGGGGACAGAGAGAGAGGGGGACAGAGAGAGAGGGGGACAGAGAGAGAGGGGGACAGAGAGGGGACAGAGAGAGGCGGGGAGGGAGAGGGGGGCAGAGAGTTGGCGACAGAGAGACGGCCACAGAGAGTGAGGGAGATAGAGGGGGTCAGAGAGAAGGGGGGCAGTGAGTGGGGGACAGAGAGACGGTGACAGATATGGCAACAGAGAGAGGGGGGCAGAGAGAGGAGGACAGAGATAGGGGGACAGGGGGGGCAGAGAGGGGGGGACAGAGAGGGGGGGACAGAGAGATAGGGACTGGGAGGGGGCATAGAGAGGGGGACAGAGAGAGGAGAACAGAGAGAGGGAAACAGAGAGAGGAGAACAGAGAGAGGGAAACAGAGAGAGGGGGACAGAGAGAGGGGGACAGAGAGAGGGGGACAGAGAGAGGGGGACAGAGAGAGGGGGACAGAGAGAGGGGGACAGAGAGAGGGGGACAGAGAGAGGGGGACAGAGAGAGGGGGACAGAGAGAGGGGTCGGGGGGCAGAGAGAGCGGAGACAGAGTGAGGGCAACAGAGAGGGGGTCAGAGAGCGGGGAGAGAGGGGGTCAGAGAGGGTGGGAGAGAGAGGGGACCGATAGAGGGGGACAGAGAGAGAGGGGACAGAGAGAGAGGGGACAGAGAGTGGGGGAGATAGAGGGGGTCAGAGAGAGAGGGGGTCAGTGAGAGAGAGGGGGACAGAGAGAAGGGGGCAGAAAGAGGAGACAGAGAGAGGGGGATAGAGAGAGAGGAGGACAGAGAGAGAAGGGGTCAGAGAGAAGGGGGGACAGAGATAGGGGGGACAGAGAGAGAGGGGCAAAGAGAGGTGGAACAGAGAAAGGTGGGACAAAGAGAAGGGGGATAGAGAGACGGTGACAGAGAGAGGGGGCAGAGGGAGAGAGAGAGAGGGGTACAGTGTGGGAGAGAGAGGGGGTGTCAGAGAGAAGGGGACAGAGAGTGGGCGGATGGAGAGAGTGGGGGATAGAGAGAGAGAGGGGGACAGAGAGAGAGGGGGACAGAGAGGGGACAGAGAGAGAGGTGGCAGAGAGAGGGCGACAGAGAGGGGGTTTGAGAGCAGGGAAGAGAGAGGCGACAGAGAGATGGGGACATAAAGAGGGCGACAGAGAGAAAGGGGGTGGAGAGATGGGGGGCAGAGAGAGAGGTGGCAGAGAGAGAGGGGTCAGAGAGAGAGAGGGGGACAGAGAGACGGCAACAGTGAGAGGGGCGACAGAGAGAGCGGGCGACAGAGAGGGGGTCAGAGAGCGGGGAGAGAGAGAGTACACAGAGAGAGGGGAACAGAGAGAGGGGGGGACAGAGAGCAGGGACAGAGAGAGGGGGGACAGAGACAGGGGGAACAGAGAGAGGGGGGCAGAGAGAGGGGGGGGCAGAGAGAGGGGGGGGGCAGAGAGAGGGGGGACAGAGAGAGGGGGGACAGAGAGAGGGGGGACAGAGAGAGGGGGGACAGAGAGAGGGGGGACAGAGAGAGGGGGGACAGAGAGAGGGGGGACAGAGAGAGGGAGAACAGAGAGAGGGGGGTACAGAGAGAGGGGGGTACAGAGAGAGGGGGGTACAGAGAGAAGGGGGTACAGAGAGAAGGGGGTACAGAGAGAGGGGGTACAGAGAGAGGAGGATAGAGAGGGGGGAACAGAGAGAGGGGGGAACAGAGAGAGGGGGTACAGAGAGAGGAGGACAGAGAGAGGGGGCAGAGAGCGGAAGAGAGAGAGGGGACAGTGAGAAGGGGATAGAGAGAGGGGGACAGAGAGAAAGGGGACAGAGAGAGGGGGGACAGAGAAGGGGGCAGAGAGATAGGGGGCAGAAAGAGGGCAACAGAGAGGGTGTCAGAGAGCGGGGGAGAGAGAGTGGCGACAGAGAGAGGGGGACAGAGAGAGGGGGCAGAGAGAGAGGGCAGAGAGATAGGGGGCAGAGAGAGGTGGTGACAGAGAGGTGGTCAGAGAACGGGAAAGAGAGGGGACTGTGAGAGGGGGACAGAGAGAGGGGGCAGTGAGAGAGGGGGCAGAGAGAGAGGGCGACAGAGAGGGGGTCAAAGAGCGGGGGAGAAAGAGAGGGGACAGAGAGAGGGGGATAGAGAGAGGGGGATAGAGAGAGGGAGACAGAGAGAAGGGGACAGAGAGAGAGGGCGACAGAGTGAGGGGGGACAGAGTGGGGGGGACAGAGAGAGGAGAACAGAGTGAGGGGAAAAGAGAGAGGGGGACAGAGAGAGAGGGGGACAGAGACGGGGACGGGGTTCAGACAGAGGGGGGCAGAGAGAAGGGGCAGAGAGAGAGGGGGACAGTGAGGTGGTACAGGGAGAGGCTGGTGTGAGAATGGGGGTCAGAGAGAGGGCGACAGAGAGAGGGCGACAGCGAGAGAGGGCAACAGAGAGAGGGGGGGCAGAGACCGGGGCGATAGAGGGGGTCAGAGAGAGAGGGGGACAGAGAGAGGGCGACAGAGAGCAGGGGACAGAGTGTGGGGGAGATAGAGCTGGTCAGAGAGAGAGTGGGGGACAGAGAGAGCGGGACAGAGAGAGGGGGAACAGAGAGAGGGGGTGAGAGAGGGGGTCAGAGAGAGGGGGACAGAGAGTGGGGGGACAGAGAGTGGGGGGACAGAGAGGGGTCAGAGAGAGTGGGGGCAGAGAGAGGGGGCAGAGAGAAAGAGTGAGAAAGAGGGGTTCAGAGAGCGGGAGAGAGAGAGGGGGTCAGTGAGAGGGGGATAGAGAGAGGGGGACAGAGATAGGGGGGCAGAGAGAGAGGGGCAGAGAGAGAGGGGGCAGAGAGAGAGGGTGACAGAGAGGGGCTCAAAGAGCGGGGGAGAGAGAGGGGACAGAGTGAGGGGGACAGGAGTGAGGGGGACAGAGAGAGGGGAACAGAGAGAGGGGGACAGAGAGAGGGGGACAGAGAGAGGGGGACAGAGAGAGGGGGACAGAGAGAGGGGGACAGAGAGAGGGGGACAGAGAGAGGGGGACAGAGAGAGGGGGACAGAGAGAGGGGTCGGGGGGCAGAGAGAGCGGGGGCAGAGAAGGGGAACAGAGAGGGGGTCAGAGAGCGGGGGAGAGAGGGGGTCAGAGAGCGTGGGAGAGAGAGGGGACAGATAGAGGGGGACAGAGAGAGAGGGGACAGAGAGAGAGGGGACAGAGAGAGAGGGGACAGAGAGAGAGGGGGACAGAGAGAGAGGGGGACAGAGAGACGGGGACAGAGAGAGGGGGACAGAGAGAGGGGGACAGAGAGAGGGGGACAGAGAGTGGGGGAGATAGAGGGGGTCAGAGAGAGCGGGGGTCAGTGAGTGAGAGGGGGACAGAGAGAGAAGGGGGCAGAGAGAGGGGGACAGAGAGAGGGGGACAGAAAGAGGGGGGACAGAGAGAGGGGGGGACAGAGAGAGGGGGGGACAGAGAGAGGGGGGGACAGAGAGAGGGGGGGACAGAGAGAGGGGGCAGAGAGAGGGATTCACAGAGAGAGGGGGACAGAGAGAGGGAGACAGAGAGAAAGGGGGACAGAGAGAGAGGGGGACAGAGAGAGGGGGGGACAGAGAGGGATAGGGGCAGACAGAGGGGGACAGAGTGAGGGGGGCAGGGAGAGAGGGACAGAGAGAGGGGGCAGAGAGAGGCGGGCAGAGAGAGAGGGGAAAGAGAGAGGGGCAGAGAGAGGGTGACAGAGAGTTGGGGAGATAGAGTGGGTCAGAGAGTGAGAACAGAGAGAGGGGTACAGAGTAAGGGAGACGGGAGGGGGTCAGAGAGGGGGTGTCAGAGAGAGGGGGACAGAGAGTGGGTGGATGGAGAGAGTGGGGGACAGAGAGAGAGAGGGGGACAGAGAGGGGGCAGAGCGAGAGAGGGAGAGATAGAGGAGACAGAGAGAGGGGGACAGAGAGAGGGGGGCAGAGAGAGAGGGGGCAGAAACAGTCGACAGAGAGAGGGGGTCAGAGAAAGGGGGCAGAGAGAGGGGTACAGAGAGAGGGGGCAGAGAGAGGGGGACAGAGCGAGAGGGGGATAGAGAGAGAGGGGGATAGAGAGAGAGGGGGACAGAGAGAGGGGGGCACAGAGAGAGGGGGCAGAAAGAGGCGACAGAGAGAGGGGGCCAGAGAGAGAGGGGGCCAAAGAGAGAGGAGGCCAGAGACAGGGGGGCAGAGAGAGAGGGACAGAGAGAGAGAGGGGGAACAGAGAGTGGGGGAGATAGAGACAGAGGGACAGAGAGCGATGGGGGCAGACAGTGAGGGGCAGACAGATGGGGACAGAGTGAGGGGGCAGGGAGAGAGGAACAGAGAGAGGAGGACAGACAGAGGGGGGCAGAGAGAGAGGGGAAAGAGAGAGGGGCAGAGAGAGGGTGACAGGGAGTTGGGGAGATAGAGGGGGTCAGAGAGTGGGAACAGAGAGAGGGGTACAGAGAGTGGGGGGATGGAGAGAGTGGGGGACAGAGAGAGGGCAGAGATAGAGGGGACAGAGAGAGGGGGACAGAGAGAGGGGGACACAGAGAGAGGGGGGGGACAGAGAGAGGGGGGGACAGAGAGAGGGGGGGACAGAGAGAGGGGGGACAGAGAGAGGGGGGACAGAGAGAGGGGGGACAGAGAGAGGGAGGACAGAGAGAGGGGGGACAGAGAGAGGGGGGACAGAGAGAGGGGGGACAGAGAGAGGGGGGACAGAGAGAGGGGGTACAGAGAGAGGGGGGACAGAGAGAGGGGGAGACAGAGAGAGGGGGAGACAGAGAGAGGGGGAGACAGAGAGAGGGGGAGACAGAGAGAGGGGGAGACAGAGAGAGGGGGAGACAGAGAGAGGGGGACAGAGAGAGGGGGACAGAGAGAGGGGGGGGCAGAGGGGGAGAACAGAGAGGGGGGGACAGAGAGAGGGGGGGACAGAGAGAGAGGGGGGCAGAGAGAGAGCGGGCGACAGAGAGGGGGTCAGAGAGCGGGGAGAGAGAGAGGACACAGAGAGAGGGGGACGGGGGTCAGAGAGAGGGGGGCAGAGAGAGAGGGGGGCAGAGAGAGAGGGGGGCAGAGAGAGAGGGGGCAGAGAGAGAGGGGGCAGAGAGAGAGGGGGCAGAGAGAGAGGGGGCAGAGAGAGAGGGGGCAGAGAGAGAGGGGGCAGAGAGAGGGGGCAGAAAGAGAGGATGACAGAGAGGGTGTCAGAGAGCGGGAGAGAGAGAGAGGGGACAGTGAGATGGGGATAGAGAGAGGGGGACAGAGAGAGGGGACAGATGGAGAGATGGAGACAGAGGGGGGGTCAAAGAGCAGGGGAGAGAGAGAGGGGACAGAGAAAGGGGGATAGAGAGAGGGGAACAGAGGGAGAGGGGACAGAGAGAGGGGTCTGGGGGGCAGAGAGAGTGGGACAGAGAGAGTGGGACAGAGAGAGGGGCGACAGCGAGAGAGGGCAACAGAGAGGAGGGGGACAGAGAGCGGGGGAGATAGAGGGGGTCAGAGAGAGAGGGGGACAGACAGAGAGGGGGCAGAAAGAAGCAACAGAGAGAGGGGGACAGAGAGAGAGGGGGACTGAGAGAGGGAGGGACAAAGAGAGGGGGAACAGAGAAAGGTGGGACAGAGAGAAGGGGGGATAGAGAGACGGTGACAGAGAGAGGGGGCAGAGAGAGGGAGACAGAGAGGGGGGGACAGAGAGAAGGGGGGTCAGAGAGAGGGGGGGTCAGAGAGAGGGGGGGTCAGAGAGAGGGGGTACAGAGAGAGAGGGGGGTCAGAGAGATAGGTGGTCAGAGAGAGAGGGGTCATAGAGAGAGGGGTCATAGAGAGAGGGGTCATAGAGAGAGGGCGTACAGAGAGAGAGGGGAACAGAGAGGGGGGCAGAGGGGGGGACCCGAGAGGGAACAGAGAGAGGGGGACAGAGAGAGGGGGGCAGAAAGAGGGGGGGGGGGGCAGAGAGAGAAGGGGCAGAGAGGCGGTGACAGAGACGGGGCAGAGAGAGGCCAACAAAGAGAGGGGACAGTGAAGGGGGGACAGAGAGAGGAGGGACGGGGGGGCGAACAGAGGGTCGGTGACTGAGAGGGGACAGTGAGGGGGGGGGACAGAGAGAGGGGGGGACGAGGGGGACAGAGAGAGGGGGGACAGAGAAACTGTGACAGAGAGGGGACAGAGAGCGGGCGACAGAGAGGGGTGGACGGGGGGTGGGATCAGAGAGACGGTGACTGAGAGGGGGCAGAGAGACGGTGACGAGGGGTGACAGAGAGAGGGCGATAGAGATGGGGGAACAGAGAGCGGGGAACAGAGCGAGGGGGCAGAGAGAGGGGGTCAGAGAGAGAGGGAGAGAGAGAGAGGGGGACAGAGAGAGGGGACAGAGAGATAGAGGACAGAGGGGGGAGGGGGGTGACCAGAGTGGGGGTGCAGAGAGAGGGGGACAGAACGAGAGGTAACAGAGGGAGAGGGGACAGAGAGATGGTGACAGAGTGGGGGCAGAGAGAGGAGGGACAGAGAGAGGGAGGACAGAGAGAGAGGGGGACAGAGAGAGAGGGGGACAGAGAGAGAGGGGGACAGAGAGAGAGGGGGACAGAGAGAGAGGGGGACAGAGAGAGAGAGGGACAGAGAGAGAGAGGGACAGAGAGAGAGAGGGACAGAGAGAGGGGGGGACAGAGAGAGGGGGGGACAGAGAGAGGGGGGGACAGAGAGAGGAGGGACAGAGAGAGGGGGACAGAGAGAGGGGGACAGAGAGAGGAAGGACAGAGAGGGGGACAGAGAGAGAGGGGGACAGAGAGAGAGGGGAACAGAGAGAGGGGGGAACAGAGAGAGGGGGCAGAGAGAGGGGGTACAGAGAGAGAGGGGACAGAGAGAGGAGTGACAGAGAGAGGGGGACAGAGAGAGGGGGACAGAGAGAGGGGGACAGAGAGAGGGGGACAGAGAGAGGGGGACAGAGAGAGGGGGACAGAGAGAGGGGGACAGAGAGAGGAAGGACGGAGAGAGGAAGGACGGAGAGAGGAAGGACAGAGAGAGAGGGGAACAGAGAGAGGGGGACAGAGAGAGGGGGACAGAGAGAGGGGGGCAGAGATAGGGGGGACAGAGAGAGAGGGGACAGAGAGAGGGGGACAGAGAGAGGGGGACAGAGAGAGGGGGACAGAGAGAGGGGGACAGAGAGAGGGGGACAGAGAGAGGGGGGACAGAGAGAGGGGGGACAGAGAGAGGGGGGACAGAGAGAGGGGGGGACAGAGAGAGAGGGGGACAGAGAGAGAGGGGGACAGAGAGAGAGGGGGGGCAGAGAGAGAGGGGGGGCAGAGAGAGAGGGAGGGCAGAGAGAGAGGGGGGGCAGAGAGAGGGGGGACAGAGAGAGGGGGGACAGAGAGAGGGGGGACAGAGAGAGGGGGACAGAGAGAGGGGGACAGAGGGGGGGGACAGAGGGGGGGGACAGAGAGATAGGGGACAGAGAATAGGGGACAGAGAGATAGGGGACAGAGAGAGGGGACAGAGAGAGGGGGACAGAGAGAGAGGGGGACAGAGAGAGAGGGGGACAGAGAGAGAGGAGGACAGAGAGAGAGGAGGACAGAGAGAGAGGAGGACAGAGAGAGAGGAGGACAGAGAGAGAGGAGGACAGAGAAAGAGGAGGACAGAGAGAGAGGAGGACAGAGAGAGGAGGGACAGAGAGAGGAGGGACAGAGAGAGGAGGGACAGAGAGAGGAGGGACAGAGAGAGGAGGGACAGAGAGAGGGGGACAGAGAGAGGGGGACAGAGAGGGGGGGACAGAGAGGGGGGGACAGAGAGGGGGGGACAGAGAGGGGGGGACAGAGAGAGGGGGACAGAGAGAGAGGGGGACAGAGAGAGAGGGGGACAGAGAGAGGGGGACAGAGAGAGGGGGACAGAGAGGGGGGGACAGAGAGGGGGGGACAGAGAGGGGGGGGACAGAGAGAGAGAGGGGGACAGAGAGAGAGGGGACAGAGAGAGAGGGGGACAGAGAGAGAGGGGAACAGAGAGAGAGGGGAACAGAGAGAGAGGGGAACAGAGAGAGGGGAACAGAGAGAGGGGAACAGAGAGAGGGGGACAGAGAGAGGGGGGCAGAGAGAGGGGGGCAGAGAGAGGGGGGCAGAGAGAGGGGGCAGAGAGAGGGGGCAGAGAGAGGGGGCAGAGAGAGGGGGCAGAGAGAGAGGGGGACAGAGAGAGAGGGGGACAGGGAGAGGGGTACAGAGAGAGAGAGGGGTACAGAGAGAGAGAGGGGGACAGAGAGAGAGAGGGGGACAGAGAGAGGGGGAGACAGACAGCTGGGGGACAGAGAGTGGGGGGAAATAGAGAGAGGGGGCAGAGAGAGAGGGGGATAGAGAGAGGGGGACAGAGAGAGAGGGGGACAGAGAGGGGGGACAGAGAGCGAGGGGGACAGAGAGAGGGGGACAGAGAGAGAGCGGGACAGAGAGAGAGCGGGACAGAGAGAGAGCGGGACAGAGAGAGAGCGGGACAGAGAGAGAGCGGGACAGAGAGAGAGCGGGAAAGAGAGAGAGGGAGAAAGAGAGGGGGTCAGAGAGAGGGCGGGAAAGAGAGAGAGAGAGGGGACAGAGAGCGGAGGAGACAGAGAGCTGGGGGACAGAGAGTGGTGGACAGAGAGTGGTGGACAGAGAGCGTGGGACAGAGAGCGCGGGACAGAGAGCGCGGGACAGAGAGTGGGGCACAGAGAGTGGGGCACAGAGAGTGGGGAAGATAGAGGGGGTCAGAGGGAGTGGGAACAGAGAGAGGAGGACAGAGAGAGGCAGGTGGGAGAGAGAGGGGGGCAGAGAAATGGGGGACAGAGAGGGAAACAGAGAGAGAGGGACAGAGAGGAGGACAGAGAGAGAGGCACAGAGAGAGAGGGACATAGAGAGAGGGGGACAGAGAGGGGGGACAGAGAGGGGGGACAGAGAGGGGGGACAGAGAGGGGGGACAGAGAGGGGGGACAGAGAGAGGGGGACAGAGAGAGAGGGGGACAGAGAGAGAGGGGGACAGAGAGAGAGGGGGACAGAGAGAGAGGGGGACAGATAGTGAGGGAGATAGAGGGGGTCAGAGAGAAGGGGGACAGAGAGTGGGGGACAGAGAGACGGTGACAGATATGGCAACAGAGAGAGGGGGACAGAGAGAGGAGGACAGAGAGAGGGGGGCAGAGGGGGGGGGACAGAGAGAGCGGGACAGAGAGAGGGGGACAGAGAGAGGGGGACAGAGAGAGGGGGACAGAGAGAGGGGGGACAGAGAGAGGGGGGACAGAGAGATGGTGACTGGGAGGGGGCATAGAGAGGGGGGTACAGAGAGAGAGGGCGACAGAGAGAGGGGGGACAGAGAGAGGGGGACAGAGAGAGGGGGACAGAGAGAGGGGGACAGAGAGAGGGGGGACAGAGAGAGGGGGGACAGAGAGAGGGGGGACAGAGAGAGGGGGGACAGAGAGAGGGGGGACAGAGAGAGGGGGGACAGAGAGAGGGGGGACAGAGAGAGGGGGACAGAGAGGCCGACAGAGAGAGAGGGGGACAGAGAGGGGTGGACGGGGGGGAACAAAGAGATGGTGACTGAGAGGGGGCAGAGAGAGGGAGACAGAGAGGAGGGACAGAGAGAGGGGGACAGAGAGAGGGGGGACAGAGAGACTGTGACAGAGAGGGGGCAGTGAGCGGGCGACAGAGAGGCGTGGACGGGGGTGAACAGAGAGATGGTGACTGAGAGGGGGCAGAGAGAGGGCTACAGAGGGGGGGGACAGAGGTTTGGGACAGAGAGGATGGACTGAGAGAGGGGGCAGAGAGACGGGGACAGAGAGAGGGGGGACAGAGAGACAGTGTCAGAGAGGGGGCAGAGAGAGGGCGGTAGAGATGGGAGGACAGAGAGCGGGGAACAGAGCGAGGGGGCAGAGAGAGACGGGGGCAGAGAGAGAGAGAGGGACAGAGAGAGAGAGGGGGGCAGAGAGAGAGGGGGGCAGAGAGAGAGGGGGGCAGAGAGAGAGGGGGGCAGAGAGAGAGGGGGACAGAGAGAGAGGGGGACAGAGAGAGAGGGGGACAGAGAGAGAGGGGGACAGAGAGAGAGGAGGTCAGAGAGAGAGGGGGTACAGAGAGAGAAGTGAACAGAGAGGGGGGGCAGAGGGGGGGACCAGAGAGGGAACAGAGAGATGGGGATAGAGAGAGGGGGCAGAAAGAGTGGGGACAGAGAGAGAGAGAGGGGACAGAGAGAGAAGGGGCAGAGAGACGGTGACAGAGAGGGGCCGAGAGAGGCCAACAAAGAGAGGGGACAGTGAAGGGGGGACAGAGAGAGGGGGGACGGGGGGGGGGGGCGAACAGAGAGACGGTGACTGAGAGGGGACAGTGATGGGGGGACAGAGAGAGGGGGGACAGATGGGACAGTGAGGGGGGGGGGAACAAGTGAGAGGGGGGAACGAGGGGGACAGAGAGAAGGGGTACAGAGCGAGGGGGACGAGAGAGGGGATCAGAGAGAGAGAGGGATAGAGAGAGAAGGGGACAGAGAGAGGGGGACAGAGAGAGGTGGACAGAGAGGGGGGACAGAGAGAGGGGGACAGAGAGAGGGGGACAGAGAGAGGGGGACAGAGAGAGGAGGTACAGAGAGAGAGGGGGACAGAGAGAGAGGGGGACAGAGAGAGGGGTACAGAGTGGGAGAGAGAGAGGGGGGCAGAGAGAGGGGGACAGAGAGTGGGCAGAGAGAGGGCAACAGAGAGAGGGGGACAGAGATCGGGTGGGAGAGAGGGCGCAGAGAGAGGGTGACAGAGAGAGAGAGGGGGATAGAGAGAGAGAGGGGGGCAGAGAGCGGGAACAGAGAGAGGAGGACAGAGAGAGGGGGACAGAGAAAGAGAGGGGGACAGAGAGAGAGGGGGACAGAGAGGGGACAGAGAGAAGGGGACAGAGATGGGGGGACAGAGAGAGGGGGTACAGAGAGAGAGGGGGACAGAGAGAGGGGGCACAGAGAGAGAGGGGGACAGAGAGAGAGAGGGGGACAGAGAGAGAGAGGCGGCCAGGGGGGGAGGGGACAGAGAAAGGGGGGAAGAGGGGGGGGCAGAGAGAGAGGGGGTCAGAGAGAGGGGGACAGAGAGAGGCGGGGACAGAGAGAGGGGGGAAGGGGGGGCAGAGAGAGAGGGGGACAGAGAGAGGGGGAGACAGAGAGAGGGGGAGACAGAGAGAGGGGGAGACAGAGAGAGGGGGAGACAGAGAGAGGGGGACAGAGAGAGGGGGACAGAGAGAGGGGGGGGCAGAGGGGGAGAACAGAGAGGGGGGGACAGAGAGAGGGGGGGACAGAGAGAGAGGGGGGCAGAGAGAGAGCGGGCGACAGAGAGGGGGTCAGAGAGCGGGGAGAGAGAGAGGACACAGAGAGAGGGGGACGGGGGTCAGAGAGAGGGGGGCAGAGAGAGAGGGGGGCAGAGAGAGAGGGGGGCAGAGAGAGAGGGGGCAGAGAGAGGGGGGCAGAGAGAGAGGGGGCAGAGAGAGAGGGGGCAGAGAGAGAGGGGGCAGAGAGAGAGGGGGCAGAGAGAGGGGGCAGAAAGAGAGGATGACAGAGAGGGTGTCAGAGAGCGGGAGAGAGAGAGAGGGGACAGTGAGATGGGGATAGAGAGAGGGGGACAGAGAGAGGGGACAGATGGAGAGATGGAGACAGAGGGGGGGTCAAAGAGCAGGGGAGAGAGAGAGGGGACAGAGAAAGGGGGATAGAGAGAGGGGAACAGAGGGAGAGGGGACAGAGAGAGGGGTCTGGGGGGCAGAGAGAGTGGGACAGAGAGAGTGGGACAGAGAGAGGGGCGACAGCGAGAGAGGGCAACAGAGAGGAGGGGGACAGAGAGCGGGGGAGATAGAGGGGGTCAGAGAGAGAGGGGGACAGACAGAGAGGGGGCAGAAAGAAGCAACAGAGAGAGGGGGACAGAGAGAGAGGGGGACTGAGAGAGGGAGGGACAAAGAGAGGGGGAACAGAGAAAGGTGGGACAGAGAGAAGGGGGGATAGAGAGACGGTGACAGAGAGAGGGGGCAGAGAGAGGGAGACAGAGAGGGGGGGACAGAGAGAAGGGGGGTCAGAGAGAGGGGGGGTCAGAGAGAGGGGGGGTCAGAGAGAGGGGGTACAGAGAGAGAGGGGGGTCAGAGAGATAGGTGGTCAGAGAGAGAGGGGTCATAGAGAGAGGGGTCATAGAGAGAGGGGTCATAGAGAGAGGGCGTACAGAGAGAGAGGGGAACAGAGAGGGGGGCAGAGGGGGGGACCCGAGAGGGAACAGAGAGAGGGGGACAGAGAGAGGGGGGCAGAAAGAGGGGGGGGGGGCAGAGAGAGAAGGGGCAGAGAGGCGGTGACAGAGACGGGGCAGAGAGAGGCCAACAAAGAGAGGGGACAGTGAAGGGGGGACAGAGAGAGGAGGGACGGGGGGGCGAACAGAGGGTCGGTGACTGAGAGGGGACAGTGAGGGGGGGGACAGAGAGAGGGGGGGACGAGGGGGACAGAGAGAGGGGGGACAGAGAAACTGTGACAGAGAGGGGACAGAGAGCGGGCGACAGAGAGGGGTGGACGGGGGGTGGGATCAGAGAGACGGTGACTGAGAGGGGGCAGAGAGACGGTGACGAGGGGTGACAGAGAGAGGGCGATAGAGATGGGGGAACAGAGAGCGGGGAACAGAGCGAGGGGGCAGAGAGAGGGGGTCAGAGAGAGAGGGAGAGAGAGAGAGGGGGACAGAGAGAGGGGACAGAGAGATAGAGGACAGAGGGGGGAGGGGGGTGACCAGAGTGGGGGTGCAGAGAGAGGGGGACAGAACGAGAGGTAACAGAGGGAGAGGGGACAGAGAGATGGTGACAGAGTGGGGGCAGAGAGAGGAGGGACAGAGAGAGGGAGGACAGAGAGAGAGGGGGACAGAGAGAGAGGGGGACAGAGAGAGAGGGGGACAGAGAGAGAGGGGGACAGAGAGAGAGAGGGACAGAGAGAGAGAGGGACAGAGAGAGAGAGGGACAGAGAGAGAGAGGGACAGAGAGAGAGAGGGACAGAGAGAGGGGGGGACAGAGAGAGGGGGGGACAGAGAGAGGGGGGGACAGAGAGAGGAGGGACAGAGAGAGGGGGACAGAGAGAGGGGGACAGAGAGAGGAAGGACAGAGAGGGGGACAGAGAGAGAGGGGGACAGAGAGAGAGGGGAACAGAGAGAGGGGGGAACAGAGAGAGGGGGCAGAGAGAGGGGGTACAGAGAGAGAGGGGACAGAGAGAGGAGTGACAGAGAGAGGGGGACAGAGAGAGGGGGACAGAGAGAGGGGGACAGAGAGAGGGGGACAGAGAGAGGGGGACAGAGAGAGGGGGACAGAGAGAGGGGGACAGAGAGAGGGGGACAGAGAGAGGAAGGACGGAGAGAGGAAGGACGGAGAGAGGAAGGACAGAGAGAGAGGGGAACAGAGAGAGGGGGACAGAGAGAGGGGGACAGAGAGAGGGGGGCAGAGAGAGAGGGGACAGAGAGAGGGGGACAGAGAGAGAGGGGGACAGAGAGAGAGGGGGACAGAGAGAGGGGGACAGAGAGAGGGGGACAGAGAGAGGGGGACAGAGAGGGGGGGACAGAGAGGGGGGGGACAGAGAGAGAGAGGGGGACAGAGAGAGAGGGGACAGTGAGAGAGGGGGACAGAGAGAGAGGGGAACAGAGAGAGAGGGGAACAGAGAGAGAGGGGAACAGAGAGAGGGGAACAGAGAGAGGGGAACAGAGAGGGGGGACAGAGAGGGGGGACAGAGAGGGGGGACAGAGAGGGGGGACAGAGAGGGGGGACAGAGAGAGGGGGACAGAGAGAGGGGGACAGAGAGAGAGGGGGACAGAGAGAGAGGGGGACAGAGAGAGAGGGGGACAGAGAGAGAGGGGGACAGAGAGAGAGGGGGACAGATAGTGAGGGAGATAGAGGGGGTCAGAGAGAAGGGGGACAGAGAGTGGGGGACAGAGAGACGGTGACAGATATGGCAACAGAGAGAGGGGGACAGAGAGAGGAGGACAGAGAGAGGGGGGCAGAGGGGGGGGGACAGAGAGAGCGGGACAGAGAGAGGGGGACAGAGAGAGGGGGACAGAGAGAGGGGGACAGAGAGAGGGGGGACAGAGAGAGGGGGGACAGAGAGATGGTGACTGGGAGGGGGCATAGAGAGGGGGGTACAGAGAGAGAGGGCGACAGAGAGAGGGGGGACAGAGAGAGGGGGACAGAGAGAGGGGGACAGAGAGAGGGGGACAGAGAGAGGGGGGACAGAGAGAGGGGGGACAGAGAGAGGGGGGACAGAGAGAGGGGGGACAGAGAGAGGGGGGACAGAGAGAGGGGGGACAGAGAGAGGGGGACAGAGAGGCCGACAGAGAGAGAGGGGGACAGAGAGGGGTGGACGGGGGGGAACAAAGAGATGGTGACTGAGAGGGGGCAGAGAGAGGGAGACAGAGAGGAGGGACAGAGAGAGGGGGACAGAGAGAGGGGGGACAGAGAGACTGTGACAGAGAGGGGGCAGTGAGCGGGCGACAGAGAGGCGTGGACGGGGGTGAACAGAGAGATGGTGACTGAGAGGGGGCAGAGAGAGGGCTACAGAGGGGGGGGACAGAGGTTTGGGACAGAGAGGATGGACTGAGAGAGGGGGCAGAGAGACGGGGACAGAGAGAGGGGGGACAGAGAGACAGTGTCAGAGAGGGGGCAGAGAGAGGGCGGTAGAGATGGGAGGACAGAGAGCGGGGAACAGAGCGAGGGGGCAGAGAGAGACGGGGGCAGAGAGAGAGAGAGGGACAGAGAGAGAGAGGGGGGCAGAGAGAGAGGGGGGCAGAGAGAGAGGGGGGCAGAGAGAGAGGGGGACAGAGAGAGAGGGGGACAGAGAGAGAGGGGGACAGAGAGAGAGGGGGACAGAGAGAGAGGGGGACAGAGAGAGAGGAGGTCAGAGAGAGAGGGGGTACAGAGAGAGAAGTGAACAGAGAGGGGGGGCAGAGGGGGGGACCAGAGAGGGAACAGAGAGATGGGGATAGAGAGAGGGGGCAGAAAGAGTGGGGACAGAGAGAGAGAGAGGGGACAGAGAGAGAAGGGGCAGAGAGACGGTGACAGAGAGGGGCCGAGAGAGGCCAACAAAGAGAGGGGACAGTGAAGGGGGGACAGAGAGAGGGGGGACGGGGGGGGGGGCGAACAGAGAGACGGTGACTGAGAGGGGACAGTGATGGGGGGACAGAGAGAGGGGGGACAGATGGGACAGTGAGGGGGGGGAACAAGTGAGAGGGGGGAACGAGGGGGACAGAGAGAAGGGGTACAGAGCGAGGGGGACGAGAGAGGGGATCAGAGAGAGAGAGGGATAGAGAGAGAAGGGGACAGAGAGAGGGGGACAGAGAGAGGTGGACAGAGAGGGGGGACAGAGAGAGGGGGACAGAGAGAGGGGGACAGAGAGAGGGGGACAGAGAGAGGAGGTACAGAGAGAGAGGGGGACAGAGAGAGAGGGGGACAGAGAGAGGGGTACAGAGTGGGAGAGAGAGAGGGGGGCAGAGAGAGGGGGACAGAGAGTGGGCAGAGAGAGGGCAACAGAGAGAGGGGGACAGAGATCGGGTGGGAGAGAGGGCGCAGAGAGAGGGTGACAGAGAGAGAGAGGGGGATAGAGAGAGAGAGGGGGGCAGAGAGCGGGAACAGAGAGAGGAGGACAGAGAGAGGGGGACAGAGAAAGAGAGGGGGACAGAGAGAGAGGGGGACAGAGAGGGGACAGAGAGAAGGGGACAGAGATGGGGGGACAGAGAGAGGGGGTACAGAGAGAGAGGGGGACAGAGAGAGGGGGCACAGAGAGAGAGGGGGACAGAGAGAGAGAGGGGGACAGAGAGAGAGAGGCGGCCAGGGGGGGAGGGGACAGAGAAAGGGGGGAAGAGGGGGGGGCAGAGAGAGAGGGGGTCAGAGAGAGGGGGACAGAGAGAGGCGGGGACAGAGAGAGGGGGGAAGGGGGGGCAGAGAGAGAGGGGGACAGAGAGAGAGGTGTACAGAGAGAGGGGGACAGAGAGTCGGGGACAGAGAGAGGGGTACAGAGTGGGAGAGAGAGAGGGGGGCAGAGAGAGGGGGACAGAGATCGGGTGGGAGAGAGGGCGCAGAGAGAGGGTGACAGAGAGAGAGAGGGGGATAGAGAGAGAGAGGGGGGCAGAGAGCGGGAACAGAGAGAGGAGGACAGAGAGAGGAGGACAGAGAAAGAGAGGGGGACAGAGAGAGAGGGGGACAGAGAGGGGACAGAGAGAAGGGGACAGAGATGGGGGGACAGAGAGAGGGTTACAGAGTGGGGGAAAGAGAGGGTGTCAGAGAAAGGGGGGCAGAGAGAGGGGGACAGACAGAGGGAGGACAGAGAGACGGTGACAGAGAGACGGTGACAGAGAGAGGGGGACAGAGAGAGGGGGACAGAGAGAGGGGGACAGAGAGAGGGGGACAGAGAGAGGGGGACAGAGAGAGGGGGACAGAGAGAGGGGGAAAGAGAGAGGGGGAAAGAGAGAGGGGGAAAGAGGGGGGGGGAAAGAGGGGGGGGAAAGAGGGGGGGGAAGAGTTGGGGACAGAGAGAGGGGGGACAGAGAGAGGGGGGACAGAGAGAGGGGGACAGAGAGCGGGGGACAGAGAGCGGGGGACAGAGAGCGGGGGACAGAGAGCGGGGGACAGAGAGAGAGGGGGAGAGAGAGAGGGTCAGAGAGAGGGGAACAGATGGCCTCATGCGGTACAGAGGGGGAGAGGACAGAGAGTGGAGGGAGAGGGGGGACAGTAAGAGATGGGGACCGAGAGAACATGGGGACAGAGAGACGGGGACAGGGGGGGCAGAAAGAGGGGGACAGAGGGAGGGGGGCACCGAGAGAGCGGAAGATAGAGGGGGTCATAGGGAGGGGGGACAGAGAGTGGGGGCACAGAGGGTGGGGGACAGAGTGGGGGAGAGGGAGGGGGAGAGGGAGGGGGAGAGGGAGGGGGAGAGGGAGGGGGAGAGGAATGGCTACAGAGAGAGTGGGACAGAGAGAGGGGACAGAGAGAGGGGGACAGAGAGGGGGGGACAGAGAGAGGGGGACAGAGAGAGGGGGACAGAGAGAGGGGGACAGAGAGAGGGGGACAGAGAGAGAGAGGGACAGAGAGAGAGAGGGACAGAGAGAGAGAGGGACAGAGAGAGAGAGGGACAGAGAGAGGGGGGATAGAAAGATGGGGGACAGAAAGAGGGGGCAGAAAGAGGGGCACAGAGAGAGCGGGGGACAGAGAGAGCGGGGGACAGAGAGAGCGGGGGACAGAGAGAGCGGGGGACAGAGAGAGCGGGGGACAGAGAGAGCGGGGGACAGAGAGAGCGGGACAGAGAGAGGGGGACAGAGAGAGGGGGACAGAGAGAGGGGGACAGAGAGAGGGGGGGACAGAGAGAGGGGGGGACAGAGAGAGGGGGGGACAGAGAGAGGGGGGGACAGAGAGAGGGGGGGACAGAGAGAGGGGGGGACAGAGAGAGGGGGACAGAGAGAGGGGGACAGAGAGAGGGGGACAGAGAGAGGGGGGGATAGAAAGAGGGGGGACAGAAAGAGGGGCACAGAGAGAGAGGGGGACAGAGAGAGAGGGGGACAGAGAGAGGGGGGGACAGAGAGAGGGGGACAGAGAGAGGGGGACAGAGAGAGGGGGACAGAGAGAGGGGGACAGAGAGAGGGGGGGACAGAGAGAGGGGGGGACAGAGAGAGGGGGGGAACAGAGAGAGGGGGGGACAGAGAGAGGGGGGGACAGAGAGAGGGGGGGACAGAGAGAGGGGGGGACAGAGAGAGGGGGGGACAGAGAGAGAGGGGGACAGAGAGAGAGGGGGACAGAGAGAGAGGGGGACAGAGAGAGAGGGGGACAGAGAGAGAGTGGGACAGAGAGAGGGGGACAGAGAGAGGGGATGGGGGGGACAGAGAGAGGGGGACAGAGAGAGATGGGGACAGAGAGAGAGGGGGACAGAGAGAGAGGGGGACAGAGAGAGAGGGACAGAGAGAGAGAGTGAACAGAGAGAGTGGGACAGAGAGAGGGGGACAGCGAGAAGGAGGGACAGAGAGAGGCGGACAGAGAGAGAGGGGGACAGAGAGAGGGGACAGTGGGTGGACAGAGAGGGAGACAGAGAGCGGGGGGGCAGAGAAAGGGGGGGCAGAGAGAGGGGGCAGAGAGAGAGGGGGACAGAGAGAGAGGGGGACAGAGAGAGTGGGGGACAGAGAGAGTGGGGGACAGAGAGAGAGGGGGACAGAGAGAGAGGGGGACAGAGAGAGAGGGGGACAGAGAGAGAGGGGGACAGAGAGAGAGGGGGACAGAGAGAGAGGGGGACAGAGAGAGAGGGGGACAGAGAGAGAGAGGGGGACAGAGAGAGAGGGGGGAACAGAGAGAGAGGGGGGGACAGAGAGAGAGGGGGGGACAGAGAGAGAGGGGGGGACAGAGAGAGAGGGGGGGACAGAGAGAGAGAGGGGGACAGGGAGAGGGGGGGACAGGGAGAGGGGGGGACAGAGAGAGAGGGACAGAGAGAGAGGGGGACAGAGAGAGAGGGGGACAGAGAGAGAGGGGGACAGAGAGAGAGGGGGACAGAGAGAGAGGGGGACAGAAAGAGGGGGACAGAAAGAGGGGGACAGAAAGAGGGGGACAGAGGGACGCGGGGACAGAGAGTGGGGGACAGAGAGAGGGTCACAGAGAGTGAGGGAGTTAGAGGGGGTAAGAGAGAGGAGGGGACAGAGAGTGGGGGACAGAAATTGGGTGTTAGAGAGAGGGGTACAGAGAGTGGGGGACAGAGAGTGGTGGACAGAGAGTGGGGGTCAGAGAGAGGGGGACAGAGAGAGGGGGACAGAGAGAGGGGGACAGAGAGAGGGGGACAGAGTGGGTAGAGAGAGGGCAACAGGGAGAGTGGGACAGAGAGTGGGGGAGAGAGAGGGGGCAGAGAGAGAGGGACAGAGAGAGAGGGGGCAGAGAGAGGGGGACAGAGAGAGGGGGACAGAGAGAGGGGGACAGAGAGAGGGGGACAGAGAGAGGGGGACAGAGAGAGGGGGACAGAGAGAGGGGGACAGAGAGAGGGGGACAGAGAGAGGGGGGGCAGAGAGGGTGACAGAGAGAGGGGGGGACAGAGAGAGGGTGGGACAGAGAGAGGGGACAGAGAGAGAGGGGACAGAGTGCGTGGACAGAGAGAGGGGGCAGAGAGAAGGTACAGAGAGAAAGGGGCACAGAAAGTGTGGGTGATAGATGGGGTCAGATAGAGGGGACGGAAAGAGGGGGAGGTAGAGGGGGACAGAGAGAGGGGGACAGAGAGAGAGGGGGACAGAGAGAGGGGGACAGAGAGAGGGGATGGGGGGACAGAGAGAGGGGGACAGAGAGAGATGGGGACAGAGAGAGAGGGGGACAGAGAGAGAGGGGGACAGAGAGAGAGGGGGACAGAGAGAGAGGGGGACAGAGAGAGAGAGTGGGACAGAGAGAGAGAGGGGGACAGAGAGAGAGAGGGGGACAGAGAGAGAGAGGGGGACAGAGAGAGAGGGGGACAGAGAGAGAGGGGGACAGAGAGAGAGGGGGACAGAGAGAGAGGGGGACAGAGAGAGAGGGTGACAGAGAGAGAGAGGGACAGAGAGAGAGAGGGACAGAGAGAGAGAGGGACAGAGAGAGAGGGACAGAGAGAGGGGGACAGCGAGAAGGAGGGACAGAGAGAGGGGGACAGAGAGAGAGGGGGACAGAGAGAGGGGACGGGGGGGACAGAGAGAGGGGGACAGAGAGAGAGGGGGACAGGGAGAGGGGACGGGGGGGGCAGAGAGAGGGGGACAGAGAGAGATGGGGACAGAGAGAGAGGGGGACAGAGAGAGAGGGGGACAGAGAGAGAGGGGGACAGAGAGAGGGGGACAGAGAGAGAGGGGGGGACAGAGAGAGAGGGGGGGACAGAGAGAGAGGGGGGACAGAGAGGGGGGGGGACAGAGAGAGAGGGGGACAGAGAGAGAGGGGGACAGAGAGAGAGGGGGACAGAGAGAGAGGGGGACAGAGAGAGAGGGGGACAGAGAGAGAGGGGGACAGAGAGAGGGGGACAGAGAGAAGGGGACAGAGAGAAGGGGACAGAGAGAGAGGGGGACAGAGAGAGTGGGACAGAAAGAGGGGGACAGAGGGACGCGGGGACAGAGAGAGAGGGGGTAGAGAGTGGTCGACAGAGAGAGGGTCACAGAGAGTGAGGGAGTTAGAGGGGGTAAGAGAGAGGAGGGGACAGAGAGTGGGGGACAGAAATTGGGGGTTAGAGAGAGGGGTACAGAGAGTGGGGGACAGAGAGTGGTGGACAGAGAGTGAGGGTCAGAGAGAGGGGGACAGAGTGGGCAGAGAGAGGGCAACAGGGAGAGTGGGACAGAGAGTGGGGGAGAGAGAGGGGGCAGAGAGAGAGGGACAGAGAGAGAGGGGGCAGAGAGAGGGTGACAGAGAGAGGGGGACAGAGAGAGGGGGGGACAGAGAGAGGGGACAGAGAGAGAGGGGACAGAGAGAAGGTACAGACAGAGAGGGACACAGAGAGTGTGGGTGATAGATGGGGTCAGATAGAGGGGACGGAAAGAGGGGGAGGTAGAGGGGGACAGAGAGAGCAGGACAGAGAGAGGGGGAGATAGAGGGGGTTAGAGGGAGGGGCGACAGAGATTGAGGGACAGAGAGGGTTACAGTGTGGGAGAGGGGGGCCAGAGAGAGGGGGACAGAGAGGGGGTACAGTGTGGGGGAGAGAGAGAGGGGGACTGAGAGAGGGGGACAGAAAGAGTGGGACAGAAAGAGGGCCACAGAGAGAGTGGGACAGAAAGAGGGGGTCAGCGGGAAGCGGGGACAGAGAGAAGGGGACAGAGTGAGTGGGGACAGAGAGACGGTGATAGAGAGGGAGGACAGAGAGAGATGGGGCAGAGAGAGGGGGGCAGAGAGAGGGGGGCAGAGAGTGGTGGACAGAGAGTGGGGGTCAGAGAGAGGGGACAGAGAGTGTGGGAGAGAGAGGAGGCAGAGTGAGAGGGAGAGAGAGAGAGGGGGCAGAGAGAGGGGGGACAGAGATAGGGGGGACAGAGAGAGGGGACAGAGAGAGAGGAGACAGAGTGCGGGGACAGAGAGAGAGGGGGCAGAGAGAAGGTACAGACAGAGAGGGACACAGAGAGTGTGGGTGATAGATGGGGTCAGATAGAGAGGACGGAAAGAGGGGGAGGTAGAGGGGGACAGAGAGAGCAGGACAGAGAGAGGGGGGGATAGAGGGGGTCAGAGGGAGGGGCGACAGAGATTGGGGGACAGAGAGGGTTACAGTGTGGGAGAGGGGGCGACAGAGATTAGGGG